>NC_134871.1:19432142-19755000 GCF_049852395.1 Peromyscus maniculatus bairdii
GACAATTTAGTATGGCTCCCTTATATCAAATAACTTGTTGAACTGTAACCAGTCATATTAAATATGTTCAATGTTGTTTTATGATTGATATTTGATTATTTTTGCTTTTGTTTTACACGAAACTTAACAAAATAGGCTCGTAAGTTTCATGGTAGATAAAAATTAGAAACGCTTGTGAATATGTGTATGGAAATGAATACCTAAACCCAGCACACTGGAGGCTGAGGAAAGAGAACAGGGAGAATGCAAAGCCAGCATGCTCAAAACAGTGTTTAGCACCCCCCTGGACTAATGCTATACTATTCTAAATAAAGTATAGAAATGCATAAAGGATATTTTAATGATTTTAATATGGTCTTTGGAGTATATTTGATCTTACTAGCTTTATTAAGCACTGTGAGTTCATAGGCCTTTAAATTTTTTTTATTTTATTTTGTACATATGTACAAATGCCTGCATATACATATGTGTACTATGTATGTGGTACCCACAGTGGACAGAAGTGAACATTTGATCCCTTTGAACTGGAGTTGCAGGTGGTTTTGAGCTGTCATGTGGGTGTTAGGAACTGAACCTGGGTCCTCTGCAAAACCAAGTGCTCTTAACCAATGAGCCATCTCTGCAGCCCCTCCCAGATCTTTTTTAAGCTTCCCTTTTCCTTGTCTGGAAAGCAAGGCAAATAAAACTACCTACCATCTCACGGTGCTTTCTACACATTATCTAAGAACTTACATAGTGCTTAATATATGGTGATAATACAACTAGGAGTTACTATATTTATATTTATGTGATACATTTTCGTTTTCCAAAGTAACAGTTTCAAATCTTCTGATATAATTTCCAAACTCAAGAAAGCCAGGTTTTTAATCAAACACAAGATCTCCTCATTAGGGAAGGTTAGACTTGAAAAATACTGTTGTTTGGAATCCAAAAGTTGTATTAGAATTACTTTAGGAGGAAATAACTTAGACTCATTTTTGTTTGTCTTCTGTTTAAGATGCAGGCTGGTCTTGTAGTCCAGGCTAGCCTTGAACTGACTATGTAGGACAGGCAGACCTCAAACTCAAGGTCTTCCTGCCCCTGGCTCTGGAATGGTGAGATTATGGATGTATATCTTCACACCCAACATTAAACTGTTTATTATGTAAGCACAGACTACAACTATGTTCCACATTGCATTCAAATTCTCCATGCATTTACCCCAGCATGCTAGGCTTCTTTATTTAATTTGGTGGTAGATGTTCAAGCTAATGACACCAGAATGATCCTTGAGTCCTTTTTATCCTTTACACTTATCCCATTCTTCCACAAATCTCCATGGCTCACCCTTCAAAACTACTTATCTCCTCCCCCTCCATTATACCATGTTAGACTGCTTTGAAATAAATAAAAATCAAATCTCATATGGATTTTTATCTTTATTAACATGAATAAATATTAAAATACCTATTACTTATTTTCCTAGTTTCAATTTTTACATGTTGAGCATAATCTTTGAAAACTACTATATAGGTGTTTTAAAAAACCTAAAAATAAAGAATGCTAATTATTTAGGAACAATGTAGCTAAAGCATGTAGCAGAACCATTACTCACATATTCAGTACAAAAATGTGAGGATGTAGAGACTTAAAAGCTGTCACTTAGTGATCAGTTCTTCTTACCCAGGCAGTCTGTGTTTCATTAAACTACCATTCCTCTGTGGTTAGGCATAGATAGGACGACTCCCTGCTTTGTTAGCATCGTTTCTATTTCTTTATGTTTCACTGCTTTCTGTCCTTCTTTTTGGGGATCTTGAGCCATGAACATGAAGCCTCTCAGAGAACGAAGACATGTGTTACTTGGCCTTTCAAACTGAACCTCACTAACCCATGTTTTCATGAGTACCAGATTCATTAGGTTTTCAAAGAGGAACAGCAAGTGTTTCATGATGCAGGAAGTTTGGATTTAATTTTCACTTTGAGACACATGGATGCCGTTGCCCAAGAAAACTCTGTTGTTCTGAAGATGTCCAATTTTTCTGTCTCCAAAAGCCACCAACAGTAACAATAGTGAGGTGCAGCACTGGTCCATCAGGAGCCATCAAGCAAAGTGTTAGCAGAGACCAGCAGCCCTTCTGAGATCAGCCAGTGGGGCTGCGGTCTCTCCTCACCTACTTCTGGGAGCAGAAACTTTAATGCAGAGTTTGCTTCTGCAGGGGAAAAATTATCCAAATGTTATGGCAAAATAACAGCAGCCCTAAGAAAAATAATTGGCTATGCCATTTACTGAACACTTTCCAGAGGCTTGGAACTATTTTGACCATAAATTATTAACTATTTACTTTCATCTCAACATTATAAATGTAGAAAATTGTGGCCTTCCCCACACAAATGCAAGAATGGTTATAAACAATACCCTAAATCTTTCAAAAATCCCTTTTCAGACAAACAGAGCAAAAGGCAGAAGTAACTCGAGTGCCTTTACAGCAGAGGGGTTTGTGTGTGTGTGTGTGTGTGTGTGTGTGTGTGTGTGTGTGTGTGTGTGTGTGTTATTAATATCTTGTTTCTTTTTAAAGGAAAAAAAAAGGTGAGAAGCCTTAGAATTGCAGTGAGTTTTAAAAAGCAAAGTCTTCCATGATAGTTCATATCAAGCCATTAAAACACTCTCAAAGAGGCTGGGGAGATGGCTCAGTGGTTAAGGTTCCTTGCTGCTCTTCCAGAGGACCTGAGTTCGGTGCCCAGCACCCACACCAATGCCTGCAACTCTAGCTCCATGGGATACAACCTTTTCTGACCTCCACAGGCACAAGCATGTACATGCATATACATACACACAGACTGGCACACATACTCATAAATAAATAATAGAATAAATCCTAATAACAAAACACTCTCTAGATATGACCCCAGAAGTAACAATAATCTTTAATTTAGCATTGTTAAATTATTAATATTTCTTAAACTTTATTAAGTATTTATCATGCCTTGGAGACTTAGATGTACCTTTTTTTAGAGTTCTTATATTTTGTTAACATCTGGTATTTCCTATTTCTAACATGCATATTTTGTTTTTTTAACCAGAAAATATTATGAACTTTTTTTACTCTAATACTATTAACAATGTTTTATTATCCCCACACACACACACCCGCCATCACTAGAATTGGAACAATATACACACAGGTAGCTCCAATTCAGGATGTCTGATATTCTTTCCAAGGAAATTAAAGGTTTAAGCTTGAGTAGCATCCTCTCTCCATGTCAGGTGATGGAAACAAAACACATCTGCCACTCAACATCCCTTCATCTTTCCTTATCACTCTGAAAATGTATTCTTTCCCATCTTTGGAGCCCTGTCCACAAGTAAGAAATTCAGCATGAGTAGAAAGTTCATCTTGTGAATGAGCCTTGCATTGCCCTCCTTTCCAGGACCAAACCAAACTACACTGTAAGCTTGAAATTAAAAATAAATGAATAAGTAAATAAATAAATAGATAGATTGATTAATTAATTAATTAATTAATTATATGAGGGCATGCTATTCTGTGTTGAATATTTGCTGGTTTTCTTTCCTTTCATCGCTTTCTTTTTCTTTTTTGTTTCTCTTTTCTTGTTGTCATTGTTGTTGTTGTTGTTGTTGTTGTTGCTGTTGTCTCCGATGGTCTTTGGACAGCCACCCAACTCATTACCGCTCCAGCTTCTGTGTTTCCAGGAACTCTAACCTCACTTCCATTCTGTAAGCGGCACACATGTGGCATAGGTTAGACTAGTGAAGCCTGAATTGTAACCAGTTCAGAAGTAGTTCAGGGGTAGTGGCATGACCTAATTTACTGAAAGGAGAATAAATCCTAAGACATTAAATCAAAGGTGAAGTGAATAGAAGTGCCATCATGCTGATGAGGAATGATGAAGGTAGCCTTGACGACTGCTGGCTGCAGCTTGGAAGCCAAGCAGAAGATTTTGAAGTTGGACCTAAATGTTTTTAGAGCTTGTTTGTTATCCAGGACAGTTGCAATGAAAACCTAGTTACTCCACCACGAAGGTAACAGGTACAACTCCAGATATTTACGATCTGTCTTCCTGACTTATTCTCATATTGTGTTATTTTCCGTGAAAAGTAACACCCACGCAGAATTGTGCGTTCATCATGCGAGAAGAAACAATTTTCCTTTTTGCTCAGGTTGCTAAGCCTGAAAGTCTCAAGCGTTATGCCCGTGGCTATCCTCCTGCCACAGTGGGCAGCTTGTCTGCAGAATGACACTGAGCAGAGACAAACTGTAATGAGAAACAGGTAGAGTTGGAGGGGGCAGGAGAACAAGCAGGGAAAACTGGGGGCATCCGTAGCGGAGGCAGCAGGAGGGAGTGAGCAAGTGAAGGGGGAAAGAAACATTGGGAGAATTATTAGCATACAGATAAAAAGGCAAGTTTTGCCAAGACGTATTTTAAGTTACACTGACCTTTTGGTGATCATTTTTCAAATACAAACTATAGACACAGAAGTTATATGCTTATTTATTCAGCATTTAATCAGTGCCAGACACTGCTAGATGCTCTCATTAAAAGTCTATACATTAGCATAGACTCTGGGAAATTATTAGTTTTTTTTAAGTAATATGTAAAAATGTAATGTAGTGTGTAGGAACTGTTATATGTGAAAAGATAAGTGCTATGAGAGTGCACGACAACGTGAAATTCATGTTTCCAAAGAATAAGAGCATTGAAGGGATTGGAAAAGAGTTCCCCTTAATGGCAGTTAGAAGGGTCAGGGTCTAGTTACTGCCCACCAGTTCCCAGCATGATCAAGAGAAAAATTTAAAGACACAGCTAGAAAATAAAGGATAAGTAAAGGTTGTTGCTAAAAGCTGTGAACGAGAGCCTGTGAAATCTTACAGTAACATCAGAGGCCAAATTCATATAAAATGAATTAATATATTAGCCTTTATCATTAACATCCTGTATGCCTTCTCGGGAAAATAAAAACATGTATTAAAATGCCAACCCTTAATGTAACTCGGTGATCTCTCTCGAGTCTTCATTCTTAATTAAACGTTAAAATTATACCAGATGCACTTTGGGTTGTGGTGCAGACTATATTTACTTAGTGGGATCTGTTTGCAGTCTTGCCCCCATTGTATCACTAGCTTTAAGAGCTTGCGAAAATTTGCCTTTGCATTGTCTGCATTTCCTCCTCTGTAAAAGGAAAGAAGCATACTTAATGTTATGTCAACTTGACACAAGCTGGAGTCATCAGAGAGGAGGAAAAAAATATTTCCATAAGATCCAACTAAAAGGCATTTTCTTAATTAATGGTCAATGTGGAAAAGCCCAGTCCATAGTAGGTGGTACCACCCCAGGCTGGAGGTCCTGGGTTCTATAAGAAAGCAGATAAGGAAGCCAGTAAGCAGCACCCCTCTGCACCAGCTCCTGCCTTCAGGTTCCTGACTGAGTTCCTGCCATCACTGTTCTTGATGATGAACTGTTATATGGAACTGTGAGTGAAATAAACCCTTTCCTCTCCAACTTGCTTTTAGTCATGGTGCTTCTTCACAGCAATAGAAATCCTAACGAAGAAACTTACCTTCTTTGGTTATGTGATATATACACATCAATTAACACAATACTCAATTCCTGGTCAAACAATCAAGTAGCTATTAGCTATTAATATCTATCAAGTAGCTACTAATAAGAAGGTAGCCACTTCTCTTCCTATGGCCAGTCCTGTGGTCACTTTACCAGAGGGGATAGCATTGCAATAGTACTTGAGGGAAGTCAACAGTGAATACTTTAAAATTCCTCGCCCTGGCAGGCCTGCTTTGAAAGGCACTTTTTAGCAGATCTTGTTCTGAGAGCAATTTATAGCTGATATTTAAAAGATTCATCGTTTTTTAAAATGCATTCTCAACAGTACAAATGTAGCCAGAAGTGTGGTTACTGTTTCATGCTTGTCATTACATGTTAACACTCCCAGCTGTCCATTTCACAGGGACAAAGGGGCCTGTCCATACCGTAAATGTGCTGCCAGGCAATATGATGGGCTAAGAGACAGAGTAGAGACGTTCTTCAGACTCCTTCACTCTGCTCACGTCAAACTCAAATCCAGGGCTCTAACAATCGATAGAGGAAAATTCCATTGTCATTCCTGCTCTCTCTCTAGTGTCTGCTTAATAAAGTTAATTGATGAAAATAACTGATCTGCTATGTAAGCTAAAAACAAATGAACAAGAACTTGAGTCAATTTCTCTCTCTAGTCCCAGTTTCCTCACCTTCGACAGGAAAATAACAACGCCAAGAGCATTTCATTCCACCTTTATTTTCTTTTTCTGTTTTTGAGACAGAGTTTCTCTATGTTGACTAAACTGGTCTCAAACTTGTGTGGAGACTCCTGTCTCTGCCTCTGAGTCAAGCCATAGCCCTGGTTTTGCTTCTGTTTTGAATACTGAAGATTTCTCCCACAAAGTATGATGACTGAAAGTGCCAGGCAAAAGGCAATTAGTCAAACTACATCTACCTCTGTATAAAAGTGTGAACACCCTACCAATATATATATTGTGGAATATTATTTTAAGATGTGTTACATTTGTTTATGCCATAGGGCATTTGTTTAATGATGCAAAGATGTGTTGTATTCTTTTTTTTCCTTTTATTTTATTTTACAATACCACTCAGTTCTATATATCAGCCACCGATTCCCTTATTCTCCCCCATCCCATCCACCCTCCCCTTCCCCCCCCCAGCCCACCCCCCATTCCCACCTACTCCAGGGCAATGCCTCCCTGGAGGACTGAGATCAACCTGGTAGACTCAGTCCAGGCAGGTCCAGTGCCCACCTCCCAGACTGAGCTAAGCGTCCCTGCATAAGCCCCAGGTTTCAAACAGCCAACTCATGCAATGAGCACAGGACCAGGTACCACTGCCTAGATGCCTCCCAAACAGATCAAGCCAATCAACTGTCTCACCTATTCACAGGGCCTAATCCAGTTGGGGGCTCCTTAGCCTTTGGTTCATAGTTCATGTGTTTCCATTCGTTTGGCTATTTGTCCCTGTGCTTTATCCAACCTTGGTTTCAACAATTCTCGTTCATATAAACCCTCCTCTTTCTCTCTAATTGGACTCCCGGCGCTCCATCCGGTGCCTAGCCATGGATCTCTGCATCCAGATCCCTCAGTCGTTGGATGGGGTTTCTGGCACGACTATTAGGGTGTTTGTCCATCCCATCACCAGAGTAGGTCAGTTCCGGCTGTCTCTCGACCATTGCCAGCAGTCTATTGTGGGGGTATCTTTGTGGATTTCTGTGGGCCTCTCTAGCACTTTGTTTCTTCCTTTTCTCAGGTGGTCTTCATTTACCATGGTCTCCTGACATTAATCCGCACACCTATGAACATATAATTTTTGACAAAGAAGCCAAAGTGTACAGTGTTGTATTCTTTTATATAGCATTTGTCTAGCTCTGTAAAGCTGTGTTACTTTGCCTGTCTGAAACACCTGATTGGTCTAATAAAGAGCTGAACAGCCAATAGAGAGGCAGGATAAAGGATAGGCAGGGCTGGCAGGCAGAGAGAATAAATAGGAGGAGAAATCTGGGAAGAGATATTGCAGAGCAAAAGGAGAAGGAGAGGATGCGGCGCGCTCCTCGGTCAGCGAGGAAGGACGACCACCATGTGAGGATTCTTCTCAGATCACACTTTATTGGAGCGCCTCTTGATTAAGGGAGAGCAGGAGGTGAGGGGCCCCAAGGACTAAACCGCTGCTTATAAAGGGAATCAGGCAAACGTGCCGTACTGTAATTGGGTCCCACCAGAATGCAAGCACGGGGAGCCACGGGATAGGCTGAGGACATAAGGCCAATTACCATACTCGTGCATCATAGCCAAATATGGAGTTGTTTACAGCTAGGCTACCAGGAAGCCAGCGCCATCTTTGAATAGCGGCTCCCTACAAGAGGAGAGGACTCCAGGGGCCAGCCATCTAGTTACACAGCAAGCCACAGAGTAAGAAGTAAAGAAAAGTATACAGAAATGTAAAAGCCTAGAGGCAAAAGATAGACAGGATAACTTAAGAAAAGCTGTCAAGAAACAAGCCAAGGTAAGGCTGGGCATTAATAAGTAAGAATACGTCTCCGTGTATTTATTTGAGAACTAGGTGGCAGGCCCCCAAAAGAGAAAAGAGTAAAACCACCAACTGCATCTGGGCTTTTCTACCTCCCATTCTCTGCTTTGTTTTTTCATTCCCTTTTCAGTGGACAGCAGTCTACTGCCATGACTCTGTTTATAGGACTTGTGACCTCTGGGTTTTAAGCCCAGCATTTATCTTCTGAATATGAGCTAGTCGAACCTAATTTTGTATATTTGGCAGGGCTGAACTCTGAGCTGCAAACACCCGGAAACATTTTGTTTTCCTGTGCTCCCTTGTGCTCACAGCAAGCTGCTGGAAAGAATCCCCCCTACCCAGCTCTGCTGTTCATCAGGGACTCAAGTCAGTCACTACTTGCTCCAGGCTGGTCCTAATGACTAAATTCTGAGCTGAGTATCCTTAAGCAAACTTGACCTTGTATTGCAATTCTCACTCTCAATTCCCCATCAGAGTGAATTTTCACATATCAGTTGGAGATACTACTTTGCTTACATCATTAGACGGAAGGGATGTTAATTGTGTTTTAATAACTATTTGCCAAAGGGAATTATTTTCTTTGTAGTTTTATTCATAGCTCCTCTTTTTCAATCCTGTCTGATGGTTACTATATGCTCCCTTTACCTGTTAAGTTTGGGTATGGCCATGTGGCTTTGATTGGCCAGTAGGATGTGAGGAGATATAACCTCCACCAGGTCAAGGCAGGAGCTTTAGATAGTCTTTCTCTTCTTCCTGCCTTCTGTCATCAGAAAGGCACTTTCCAAATAATGCCATATTCTCAGATTTGGTTCATACAGTGAAGACAAGATAAAAGCCAAAAGATCCCAGCAGAAACATGAGCAACAAACAGCTCTTCCATGTCCCTAAGATTTGATGATTGCTTGTCACCACAATAAAAATTAGCTAATGAGATTAGTAGCAAGAAAGGAGACTCTACCATTACTACTACAACTATTAAAATATATGGTAATTACACAATGTCTGTTTCATGAGCTCAATGTTACAAGAGGCTGAGAAAATGACACACATAGATAGATAGATAGATAGATAGATAGATAGATAGATAGATAGATAGACAGACAGACAGATGGAGGATGAAAATTTTTGGTAAGGAAAACTTGACACCAAAAATAACATGGGAGGCTGAAAATATACCTAATAATTTTGAGACTTTGGCAAAGAATTTTCAAGACAATGTTGGTAAACTCAAAATCGTTACAAAAAAAATCAATGTGTTAAAAAAATAATTGGTCTGTTTTCAAGAAAGAATGGAAAGGGGAAAAAGAATTCAGAGACAAGACAATGTTAGAAGAATGAGACTGAAGCTTCAATCCAGTGAGAGATGCTTTCAATGTGAGATGATCCTTCCGTGCCAATACCGAGACAAGGGCATAGTTAGTGGTCTACCATTTTCTGACATGGATTAACTATTTACTTTTCTGAATTCAAAACACAGATAAAGTTTAAAAACTTGAGCAAATTCTGAATATGAAAGTACTACAGTAATATGAGCAATTTTAAAAGCAACTTCAGAGGTTTGGGCATTTAAAAATCTAACCAAGTTATAAGGATACTAAAACCATTGGTTTCCCATTGAGTCAGGACTCCATACATCAGAGCAGCATACATACACAAGTACCTACAGACACAGAGGGGCATCCAGACCAAATCACAGAGCTGCTCTGACAGAAAAGACCAAGTCTGGCCAGGACTAAAATTATGTTTGTTATGTAACATTTTTCTAAATGAAACTCAGCTTTCTTCCAAGGAAGAGCCACAGTTCCTGAAATGTTTTACCCACAGCAGAACAACTGTTGAGAAGAAATGAGTAAATTTGACTTATTGTCAACAGAAAGGGACTAACAAAGGGCCTAGTTGTTAGACTCCACTAAGGAAGACTTTAAACTAATCATGACAAACATTTTAGAGCTATAGAGGAAAATGGTTATAAAATGCAAAGTAGGTAAACAGAGAAAAAGGATTGGAAACCATAGAAATGACACTGCCTTTTATTCAAAGACATGATTTCACACAAATTAAAAAAAAAAATAACCCTTCTTAGCTACAACAAGTGAACACAGCAAGTTCTATGGAACACACAACTGAAAATAACATTGAAAAGGAAATTTATTGATAGGCATAGTGGCCCATGCCTATACTCCTAGCTCTTGGGGCTGAGACAGGTAGACAGTGAGTTTGAAGCTCCTTATATATAAAGTTCTAAGCTTGTCTACAAAGTGAGCTACTACATTTGGCTGCCACCTTCAGATGGACCCTGGCCCCTTTATTCACATTAGCCTCAGTTTTCTTACTTGGTGCTAACTTTAGAGGTATGAATGATGCAAAAGTAAAGGGGTCATAGATTCTCCCTAAGAGGTTTCAGACAGTTTTTAAGGCCAGACAGGATGTGGAAGTAGAGTCCTTGTGTGAAAGTCCTGAGAGGCTTTCTGTGAAAATTGATGCCTCCAAAAAATAAATAAATTAATTAATTAATTAATTAAGCCGGGTGGTGGTGGTGCACACCTTTAATCCCAGCACTTGGGAGGCAAAGCCAAGTGGGTCTCTGTGAGTTCGAGGCCAGCCTGGGCTACAGAGTGAATTCCAGGAAAGGCACAAAGCTACACAGAGAAACCCTGTCTTGAAAAACCGAAAAAAGAAAAGAAAAAGAAAAGAAAGAAAGAGAGAGAGAGAGAGAGAGAGAGAGAGAGAGAGAGAGAGAGAGAGAGAAAGAAAGAAAGAAGGAAAATTGAAGCCTCAGTTGAACTAGAGGACCCCTGGAAATGCCAGACCTGTAGGATGTCTCACAAGAAGAACTGTATCTCAGAGCTGGAGCCAGCCAGGGTGGGGGTGTGGGTGTCGGGGGGTGGTGTTTATTGCAGTAGCAAAATTGAAAGGGTAGAGTCATCTAAATCTTTGAAATTAAAGTCCCAGACACCAGACACAGAGCTGCAGGATTTGCTGTTTGTCATGCTTTGATCCAATATTTCTCCACTAGGTTCTCATTCTCCCATTTGGAATTGTCATGTGTATTCTGTGCCAATAAATGTTGGGAGTATTTCATTTGAATTTTGATTTTATGGGGATTACAATTAAGTAATTGTCTTGAGGCTCAGAAGAGACTTTAGATTTGTAAACAGCATTGAGACTGTGAATGACATGAAGACTTTTGAAGACGAACTAAATGCATTTTGCATTACAATATGACCATGGGCCTATACTGGACAATTAGTGGAATGTGGTAGTTGTGTTGGTTGCTTTCTAGGAGTAAAAAATGCTTTATACTCCCTTTTACAGGTCAGAGCTTTAGCTGAGTGGGATCCTTCCCTGAGGGCACCTTCACTTTATTCCAGTGCAGAGAAGCCTGCTCTTAATTGTGCAAACCTCCTTAGCAATTACAGCCTCTCCTTTATCAGGCCTTGGCTGTAACATGAAACTTCCTAGTATTCTTCTCTCCTTCAATTTGTGTATTTCCTATTTTTTCAGCCCAATTTGTGCTTCTTCAATGTAGACCTGCATAAGCATTATCCAAAATAACCATTTTACAAACTCATTACAGTCTCAAAATTCCCTCTGCTACATAAACTAGTTCATTACTTTAAATTTAACCTTAAACAAGTTCTTAGAACAAGGACAGAAAGCAGAGAGATTGATTATTTGCCAAAATATCACATAGATGGCCTCTAGCCCAGTGGCTAATATTGTTCCCTTTTGAAATCTCTTAATGTGGGCCTCCACAGTCTACTTGGTCTAAGCATTGTTGTCACCCAGGCTTCTACAATGATGGATTGTGAAGCTCTGGTTACCTCATTTTCCTTTTCTTGTCCATAATTCTAAAGTCTTCCAACATTCTTCCAAAAGACATGGTCAGTTTTTTCACAGCAACAGCCTACTCTCTGGTACCAACTTCTGTATTAATTACATTTCTGTTGCTATAACAAAACACTATATCCAAGGCAACGTGTAGAAGAGTTTATTTTGCCTTATGGTTCTTGAGGGTCAAGAGTCTGTCTTGGCAAGAGAGCAAGGTAGCAAGTGGTAGCCATGGTGACAGGAGTAAGAAGCTGAAGGATGATGTCTTCAAACGTAAGCATGAAGCAGAGAGAAGGAACAGGAATTGAGCCAAGACTATAAACACCCAAAGCCCATCACAAGTGGCATTCTCTATCCAGCAAGGCACAGCCCCAAAAGTGCCACCAACTGGGAAGTGTTCAAATGTTCAAGACTGTGGGAGATATACCTCGTTCAAACCACCACAAACTCTATTGAGGAAGACACCAGATGTCAACCTCTGCCCTCTATATGTACATAAACATATAAGCAGATACATAAGTAACATACATGTGAACATACATACACATATGCACACACAACACATGAACATATACACAGAAAAAATTTTATCTTCTCATCGAGATACATCATTAAGAAAATGAAAAGATAAACCACACAGTTGTTACATTTCAAACTCGGGACAAATGGCTGAGGCACCTATTTAACAAATCAAAGTGGACATGGTCTCCAGGTTCTCCCAGCATCCCTCAGTCCCTACCTGTTACAGGGTATGTCTGGCATATCCTGCCCTCTATACTGAACTCTCCAGCCCAGGGACTGGGTTGAACTTCCCTGGAGGCTCTTCCCTACATACTCTAGATATTTTGGTTACCCACCCCTTTGTACCTTTGGCCTCCTAGCTGCTGCACCTGGTTCCCATCTCTCTCCTCTCCCTTCCCCTCCTTCTCTCCCCACATCAGTCTGGTCATGTCCACTCTGGCCTCTTCCAGATGTCCCTGCTGGTAACTGTGCTCTCCCACGTGTCTATAACAAACTTTCTCTTCCACCATATCTAGGAGCTCCCCTCTCCTCCGCTCCTCTCCTTTCCCCTCCCCTCCCCTCTCTTCTTCTTCCCTCTCCTCCCCCCTCCTTTCTCCTCTCCTCTCCTCTCTTCTCTTTTCCTTTCCTTTTATTTTTTTCATTCAATAGTCACTTCTAAAATCTAGGACAATTATATTACACAGATGTGCTCTATTTAAGATAATGGCTTCATATGGCCTCTTGATTTTGAACCCTGAAAGAACAAGAACAAACTAAAAGTAAACACCAACATTGTAAAAATAGGGAAATTGCTATTTTAAAACTGGCAGAAGAAATGGTGGTTAGAATACTTGTTACCATCATCTAACATGAAAAATGAAGACTTATCAGTTGATAATTTCAGATATTTAAAATTAGAAAGCTACCAATAGAAATGAAAGAATAATATGATAATTGAAACTGACAGAAAGAAAGAAAAAAGTAACACAAGGGTCTCTGGGTTTCTATGGCTGTGAAGAGACACTATGAGCTTGGCAACTCTTATAAACTCATTTAATTGGGGCTGGCTTACAGTTTCAGGGATTTACTGTATCATCATCATGACAGGAAGCATGGAGTCATGTAGGCAGACATCGTACTGAGAGTTCTTACAATTCATAGAAAACAGAAAGTGATCTGAGACACAGGGTGTGGAATAAGCATATACGAGACCTCAGAGCTCACCTCCACAGTGACACTCTTCCTCCAACAAAGCCACACCTCCTAAAAATGCCGCTCCCTTTGGGAGCCATTTTCTTTCAAATCACCATAAGTAAACTAAATTCTTCTTCCTTTGAGCTAGAAATCAACAGAAAATATCCAAAATTGACAAATTATAAAAATAGTGGTAAAAGCATGGATCATTAATTAAATAAGTAAAACACAGCATTTGATCTCAGGGAAGCTAGTTTAGGATTATTTTAAAATTAGAGAACTTTGCTTTTTCTTATGTCCACTTGTTAACATTTTGTTTTTTATGTGTGCATGTGCATTTTCATGTTATGTACATAGATGGGCAAATACTTGGGTAATAGGAAGAGAGAGAGGCCAGAGGGAGGCAGGTCTACACGAAGAGAGGTTATCATTGCATAGTACAATATCAGAAAATCTCTTTCTTTATTTCACCTCTCTGCATGACACAGATATATTCAATGAGTAGGCAACAATATTTATGATGCAAATTAAGGTGTTTTTTGTTTTTTGGTTTTTTTTTTTTGTTTTTTTTTTTGTTTTTTTTTTTGTTGTTTTTCAAGACAGGGTTTCTCTGTGTAGCTTTGCCCCTTTCCAGGAACTCTCTCTGTAGACCAGGCTGGCCTCGAACTCACAGAGATCTGTCTGTCTCTGCCTCCCAAGTGCTGGGATTAAAGGCTTGCATCACCACCACATGGCTGGTATTTCATCTTTGACCAAAATAAAATGTATTTTTTAAAAGTGGGGCCAGTTGTGGTGTGGCACACCTTTAATAGCAGCACTAGGGAAGCAGAAGTGGGTGGACCTCTGGGTAAGAACACCCAGGAGTTCAAGGGTGACCAGATAAACATGGTGAGTTTGAGACAAGCCAGGGCAACATAGTGAGACTCTGTCTCAAAACAAAAACAAACAAACAAACAAAAATGTGGCTAGGGATGTAACTCAGCTGGGACTCTTTACCTGGAACCCTGGGTTTCATCTCCAGCATGACATAAAACCATGAACTGTAATCCTGGAACTTGTCAGCAAGAAGATCAGGAGTTCAAGGTCATTCTCAGGTACATAGCAAGTTCAAATTAGCCTGGGCTGGTTGAGACCTTTCCCACCTCCCCAGCCAACCCACCGAACATTAGCTCTGCTGAATATTTTATTGCCTTATTGGAAAATAATGTTTAGTGACATTGGGAAAACACTATTGAAAATATCAAAGTATTACTAACTTCTTGATTTGCATCACTATGTTACACTGAAACAAACCACTGTTACTTCAGAGGATGAAGTCTGGAGACTCCTGAGCCAAAAATGGTCAGATAGGGCTAAAGAAAAGTTGCCTACAAGTCAAGTCCAAAGTTTTCACAATCTTTCAAGTGACTTTGGGGTTTTACAATTACAGTGGGGGGTAAAGAAATCCTAAAAATACTCCTATGGCAGCAGTGTCTTCATCATTTATGCTCACAGAAGCTCTTCGGGAATTCTTTTCTAAGATTAGGTCTACACCCATAATTATGTCATCATGTCCACAAAAGTGTCATTCTTTTGCTCGGTTCTTGTAAACTTGTTTATAAGCCTGGAAGGCCAATAGCCAGTGATGTCCAAAGCCATCTGCCACTTAGATACCACTAAGTGTTCCCACTAGTGCAGAGATATTGGTTAAACTATGCTTTAAATTAGGTGCATAAAGAGTAAGTTATGTGATGGAGGGATGCATTTTCTAGCAAATAGTATAATGTTCCAGAAAGCAGTCATCGGGTTATCTTGGCCGGTGTACATGCAGCACATCAGGAATTATTCTCAGGAAAACATTGAATGGAAGCTCTGAGTAGTGATTTGGCTATTATTTGGCTATTCCAAAGTCCAGAAAACAATAAGGCACATGCCAAACTATGGAGTATCATATGCCAAAGCTAACTCCTTGACATAAGATAGTGGAAACTCAGTTAAAAATTCTCATTGATTTTACAAACTATAAATGAGTTATAGCATATGCTTTCACAAATAACATCAAAAGGCCCCTATTTCTTTAATTCTTTCTTCACATTGGTGGGTCAAATGTTTGCAATAGAGAGTATACTCCTGTATTATATGGGACAGTTACAACCATGTACCTATGCTCTATTCAGGGGTTCATTTTTTAAAAAATTGAATTTGGGGATCTCTAAGAACTTGACTACAGCAAAGTCATTAAAAGTAGGATTTTGAAGTCAGACTAGCTTGAGTTTGGATTCTTTAGAATATTTTTCTCAGCATTCTCAAGATTAATGTTAGCTTTCTTGTCTATAACTCAGAGAATTGTATAATTAAGTAACACTTATATAAATCATTTAATGATTAGTTTATAAAGAGATTTAATTTTTTAAAAAATGGTCTTGTGTCTCTTCTAAAGACATTGTGATTTACTCAGTAAGGGCATAGTTTGAAATTTTTTGAAGATCCTTACATAATGCTGGTATGCAGATACATTTAGGAATCACTAGTACATTGAGTTCATGACTAAGCATAACTATACCTACAGACAGCTTAGTATTATAGTTTAATACTTTTATAAACATTATATAACTCCATATTTATAACATCCTAAGAGTCAGCCAACATATATTATTCCTAATTTTATAATTATAAGCAGAAGCCTGGAGACTATTAGTAACAAAATCAGAACCAGATAGCCAGTATATGATAGACTCAAGATACAAACCCATTTTGTCTGAATCCAAATCCATAGCTTTCAGTTATAATGTTCTCTGGTTCTGAATGAAGTTCCTATATATAAATCCTACAGATTCAGTTGACATATAGTATACTGAGAATTTCAGTTTTGTACAAATCAGAATGAAAAAAAAATTTCAAAGGCACCTGAGCTTATAATAGTACATACCTGATATGTTATAGGTATGTTTGATCACATCCCAGAATGGCTTAGAATACATGGTGAAAATGAAAGGGCGTTGTCTTAGTTACCTGTCTCCTTGCTTCCATACGTGATGACAAAGGCAACTTAAGGGAGACACGGTTGTTTCTGGCTCACAGTGTAAAGGTGCAGCCCATCATGGTGGGCAAGTCACAGTGGCTGGTCACATTCCATCAACAACCAGGAAGCAGAGAGTAATGAACGTGTGTGCTTAGGAGCTTCTTCCTTTTACGGAGACAGTACACAAGCACACAGAAAGGTGCTGGCCCTTCCTTCACAGTGGATCTTTCTATGTCAATTAACCCAGTCAAGATATCCTTTGTAGATGTAACCAACCGTCTTATTAAATAAGAAACACAGAGCTCAGAGCTAACATCTCACCCTTCCTCCTGCTGTCCCAGCTTCCCGAAAGAGAGCTACTTCCTTGTGTGTCAGTCGTTTCCAAGTCATTCTGCCTTCTCATTGGTTGTAAACCCAAACACGTGACTGCCTCGTCACTGTCTGTATGTACAGCCCTCTAGGTCTTAAAGGCATATGTCTCCAATGCTGGCTGTATCCCTGAACACACAGAGATCTATGGGGTTAAAGGCGTGCGCCACCACCGCCACGCTCTGTCTATGGCTCTAATAGCTCTGACCCCCGGGCAACTTTATTTATTAACATACAATCAAAATCACATTTCAGTACAATTAGAGTACTACCACAATCCTTCATAAGCATACCCAGAGACCAGTGCAATCTAAATTATCTCTCACAGGTGTGCCTGGAGATTTGCCACTTAATGATTTTGGATCCTGGCAAATGGACAGTCACCACTAAGCACCACAGACAGGAGAGACGACTGAGAGTTGTCTTAAAGAACTATGTTTTATTAAAATTATTTCTCATCTCTTGTAGATAGTGGTGCTCAATCCTGCAGAGCTTTTAATGGAATTTTATATGAAAATTCACTCATTTTTTTCTATATAAAATAAGAATTCAAGGGAAAGGATAGGTTTTGGAAATTATACTTAGCACTTGTTTGAAACTTACCTATGCTTTGAAAGTATTTGCCGAGATCTGAACTAAAATAGTTTTAGCCTTGATAATTGACACATACCCAATAATGATTAAAGCCCAAGATACGAATAGAAATATAAAACACCACTATATATCTACTGTGAGCACACCTCACATAAAACTACTTTGAATTGAAGTTTTACCTTTATCTTCTCAGAGTGAACTAGAATAACAGAGTGAGTTTTTGCATTTTATTTTTTACCATTAGATATATAATAACTAAATGGAAAAGAAGAAAAAGTTAGAGGGTAAATACTATTTGATTTCAAGACTGACATATTATAATACTATGTTAATTATGACTGCATCCTTGCCATAAAGATAGCCAATTTCTTAATGAAATAGACAGCTTAAAATAGATCCATGTGTAATAAAAAGAATTAATTTTTGACAATTTAAGGCAACTCAATGAAGAAAGAATTTTTAAGTAATTGCTGCTTAACTTGAAATATCCTTGGATTACACTTGATTTTACTCTTCCCTCCAAGTTCAACTTAAAACTGATCACAAATAGAGTATGAAAATCTAAAAGTATGGAATTTCTAGTAAACAGTATAGAAGAAAAGAGATGTTTACTTTATGTTAGACAAATATTAAATGTATATTCCTTAAAAATTAAAATAAGTGGAACTTTCTCTGATAAAATGACACTGATAAAATAAAATGGCAATCCAAAGGAAGACATAATTTTTGGAAATCATAAATCTTATATAGGACTAATATAAAGACCTGTCAAACTAATAAGGTAATGACATTAAAAAAGAGAAAGTGTTCAAACATATAATTTATCAAAGAGATATATTGATAATGAAAAGCATGAAAGCAATGCTTAACAATATCAGACCTTAATTAAATACAAATTAGAACTGCAATGAGATACCACTGGCTAAAATAATACATTGTACAAAGCATTGGCAAGAATGTAGAACAACTTGAATTCTCATTTATTACTGATGGAAATTTAAATTCCAAGTCACTCAAAAGTTTTATACAACTTTTTCAAAAGTTAAAAATACACCTACTATGTGATCCAGCCATTATACTTCTAGGTATTTAAATTAAAAAATGAAAGTTTCTGTATAAACAAAGATTTAAAGACAAATGTGCCTAGCAGGTTTATTTGTAATAACCCAAATACCTCATGAACACATGAGTGGATTAACAAATAGTGGTATATTTAAAACTTCATAATAAAAGTAATGATCTTTTAATACATGCAGCAACAGAGTTAAACTTTTAAATTGTTAAGCTGAATAAAAGGAGCCAAACAATTAAAGCAGTAAATGTTGTATGATTTTATTTACATGTAACTCTAGAAAATAAAATGAATATATAGTTATAATATGTAGCAGATCATCGGTTGCCTAGACAGGGACAAGAAAGAGAGGAAGAGAGGAGCTATGAATTAGTGCTGACATCAACTTATATCAGAGAAGTTTTTGCAGTGGGCAACATTACCACAGAGACTCAAAACTGTCCAGAGCATCGTGAACAGTTGGCTGTTAAGTGCTCAGCCTTAAATGAAGGCATCTATATAACCTCTCCAGGGTTCAGAGAACATCATCAAAGGGGGCGTGGGAAGAGTCACATAAGAGCCAAAAGATGAGAACAGTGTTTGGAACACTGTCTTTTGGGCAAGACATGGTCATTGCACTCTTCAGCTCTCAGGAGATTGAATTAGCGTCATGGAGAGGGAAGGGCACATGAGACCTCAGACTTTCCTGAGGAACTAAAGCCAATTAACGGTTCACCAGGAAGAGAAACACATTTTCTTCAGTGATGTAGTCACTAGCAAGCTGCCCATGCTCCTGTAAATAATCTCTCATTCACATAATTCTACACAATTAAACTAATTAAACAAACAGGGACACTAAAAAGAAGGGAGAGTAATTGGGGAGAAAAAATGGAATCAGCAGGAGTTGAAGGGACATAATGAATAATTATGTATAATATTGTGTATATTATACACAATAATTATGTATAATAATTGTGTATAATTAATATGTTCTAATAATATAGGCTAATAGAGACTTTTAAAAATGAACAATAGAAATGAAGTGACTAAGTAGATAGCTCAGAGGTCAACAGCACTGGCTGCTCTTCTAGGACTGGGGTTCTGTTCCTCACACCCATATAACCCCTCACAACCATCTCTCACTAAGTCCCTGGGAATCAGACTCCCTCTCTGGCCTCTGCATGTACTCATGGTGCACAGATATATATGCAGGTAAAACATCCATACATATAAAAATAAAAAATGAAAAGTAAAACTAAAAGAGAAAAATAAGCAATGAATGCAGTTATTATATAGCTTGTGGTGATCGTTTCAGAGAGTGGAGAGATCAAAGTTACAAACTTTTACATTTTTATAGTGGTAAAAAAAGACACCATGAGATTTACAATCTTAACACTTTTTAAGTGTGTAATAAATTACTACTGGGGATTATGATACACTTTGTTGTGGAGTTTGTTTTAAATCAACTCTAGCTCCATACCTGTCAAAAGTAACAATTACAAAATTTATTATCTCCTTGCATAAACATTTCATTATCTATAAGAGGTATTGAATGTTGTATTTTATATTCCTTTCTTTTGCTTATATGATCTGGTGAATTTCAAATGTGTGTGTGTGTGTGTGTGTGTGTGTGTGTGTGTGTGTGTCTGTGTCTGTGTCTGTGTCTGTCTGTGTGTATGCACACACTCATATGCATGCACACACACACATGTGTATGTCATGTGTATGCAGGTGCCAGTAAAGACTAGAAGAGGGCTTTGGATGCCATGAAGCCAGAGTTATGGAACATTGTAAGCTGTTGGATGTGGGTGCTGAGAACTGCACGTGAGTCTTCTAGACAAGTTAAGTTCTGTTACCTTCTGAGTTCTCTGCAGCACTCTGCAATCATTTTTAATGCAATTAGCTGTATCGTTTTTCAACAGTAAAAGATTACTTTGCCTAATGATTGCTTCATTATTCAAATAATCACAGATATTGTCAGTAGTGAGCTGAGGAAAACTAAAAACTTTTGCTTCAAAAAAAATTAGCAATATCATGTGATAAAGTTGTATAAAATTTTACACTGTCAACTGCTTTCAAAGATCAATATTGAAAAGCATTTCCAACATTTTGCAAATTTAATATCTTTCCAAACTTTCATCTTAAAACAAACAACTATAAAATCCCACTCATGATGAAATGTAGTTGGCATTTTCTTTGGACCACCAACTAGCTCGCAAATAAAGACATGAAGACTTATTATTAATTATGAATGCTCGGCTTTAGCTTACGCTGGCCGACCAGCTCTTTTAACTTCATTTAACCTGTTTCTATTTATCCACTTTTTGTCTCAGGGCTTTTTAACTTTCTTCCATTCTGTATGTCTTACTTTTCTGCTTCCTCCATGTCTGTCTGTCTGGCCCCTGGCATCTCTTTTCTTTCTTTCCGGAGCCTGAATTCCTCCTCCTATTTATTCTCCCTTCCCAGAAGTCCCACCTATACCTCCTTCCTTGCTTTGGCTATTCAGCTTTTTATTAGACCAATCAGGTGCCTTAACCAGACAAGGTAAAACAGCAACATATCTTTATATAATTAAACAATCTTTACATAGACAAATATTTTGCAACATAAACAAACACAGCACATCTTTACATAGTTAATCAAATGCAACACATCTTTGCATACTTAAAGAAATATTTTGCAACAGTGAAATACGCATTCTTGTGACTAAAGATACATACTGTACACTGCAGTACCTTTTCCTGGTGCATTTTTTTTTAATCTTTCTTGGCCTTTCTTCTCCAAAAGTAAATGGCACAGTAGGTTCTTAAAAGACAAAGCAGCATTTCAGTGAGCTGGTCTTGGCATTTGTTCATGTCCATTACTTGGTTGTTAATAACTTTATGAAGTTATAGGTAGGCAAACATGGCTAACAGATCATCTCACAGAAAACCTCCACTTGTTCAATATATTAAAAGTGATGGCATTTAAAATTCTTCTAACAGATAAACAGCTTAAATGTTTTTGACCAGAAATATTCATGACATATCTAAATTGGAATAAATGTTTTACAAATACTTACAGAGAAGATTCCATAAAATGCTTTTTAAGCTAGGCAGTGGTGGCACATGCATTTAATCCCAGCACCCGGGAGGCAGAGCCAGGTGAATCTCTGTGAGTTCAAGGCCAGCCTGGTCTACAGAGTGAAATCCAGGACAGACATCAAAGCTACACAGAGAAACCCTGTCTCAAAAATAAATAAATAAATAAACAAATAAATAAATAATAAATAAATAAATTCTTTTTAAATTTACCTTATGGCAATTCTGCCTTAAGACTAAAAGCTAAAAAATTATGTAATTACTTTAATTTTGAGGAAAAAATATTAATAATTAACAATACTCTGGCTGTTGTATTTGCCTTTCTTGTTGTTCTGATAAAATAACTTGGCAAAAGATCTTAAGGGAGAAAGGCCTATTTGAGCTCAAAGTCAGAAGGTGCAGTCCCTCAACACCAAGGAATGTGAGGAGCTTGTCATGCTGCACCCAGTGAGGAAGCACAATCGTTAGTGCTCAGCTTGCTTCTTCATTTCTAATATAGTCCAGACCACAGCCCACAACACAGTGCCTCAATGTGTTAGGCTGCTCCTCTCACCTCAGTTAATCTAAGATAGATAATCCCTCACAGGCTTGAGCAGAGGCTAAGCTAATCTAGACCATTCCTCATGTTGTGCCTGGAGGCATATCTCCTGGGAGATTCAAGATCCTGTCGCCTTGACAATATTAACCATCACACTGTGTAGCCAGTTGTTATATTATGTACTCAACATACGTTATATAGCAACACTCCTCGCTTTTCGCAGGAGTGAGTATTTTTAAGAGCTGAAATGAGACCCTAGGATACTTAAAACAATACTGAAAAGGAAGAAAGTGTAAGGAAGTCACCCAGTCACCATGTTAAGACAGTAGTGACCAAAGCTGGTACATTCGCAAATGATGAAAGAAACTAATGTCAGTGGAATAAAGAAAAAAACTCAGATATAGACTACACTATGCCAAGAGCTATATTGTGGTTCATATACTGTTTTTCCACAAGATGCTACCTACCATTGGATATGGACACACGTTAAAACATTTGCCTGAGATCATTTGACACTATATGAACAATTATTTCAAAACAAAATATTATAATGAATATTACACATGTAAAGTTTATTTTATTGTGTTCTGTTTCTATGCTAAACTGTGGTATTAGCTGTGTTTTATGAGACATCACTGAAATTAAGCATGATAATATATCCTTGTATTTTCTACCCAGGGCTCTGAGGTAGGAGGATTGCTTCAAGCCAGCCTTGATACCATGGTGCAAGTCCATCTCAAAAAATAAGATTATTTAAAAGTTAATAATTAAGTTATTATTCTGGCTTTAGAATACTACATATTATATACCTGGACTTCTAACTTCTATATTATTATGATGATAATGACTGGTAAAAATGCAGTAAATTTTGAATTACATAAAAACTTTTCTAACATAATCTCAAATTTTTAAAACTTTAGAAGAATACAGGTCATTACAAATGTTTTGGGGGAATGTGTTTTCAAAGTGAAGCAGTTTAAACAAAATTTCAAAAAAATTCTTTACTTCATGTGATTTGCCAAAACAATTTTGTAACTTAGTTGTTTCAATGCCTCTGATCATTCTCACTGCCCAACCCTACATCATACAACCTCTGACCTGTTCCCAGAGTCTTTCCATTGAGCAATGTGCCTTCTCATGCTCTGGTGAAAAAACAATGGTTGCTTTTGATTTCCTAAAATATAAAGGCTAATTCTTACTGCATGTTGAAAGCCTCTAGAATCTCTACCAAACCTACCTCACCTGTCTTCACTCCACTCCACCATTCCAAAATACACATCCAGTGCTCCCTGTAAGCCATACTTCTCTGTCCTTTTAGAACATAGCAGAGGATTTTTAAGGGTCTTTCTGTCTAGAAGAGCCATCATTGTCTCTGCCTGGTTGATTATTCCATTTCCTCCCTGAACCTGTCCTCAACATCCTCAGCAGTTCAT
Source organism: Peromyscus maniculatus bairdii (assembly GCF_049852395.1). Lineage (NCBI taxonomy): Eukaryota > Metazoa > Chordata > Mammalia > Rodentia > Cricetidae > Peromyscus > Peromyscus maniculatus. The sequence continues at coordinate 19,455,820 of NC_134871.1, forward strand.
CAGTCTCTCTTTTTATTCTCATGGGATTTCATGTGGAATAAGCAACTGCTATTTATTGAGTGCTTACTGGGTACCAGGCACTGTGCCTAACTAAGCATTTTACAGACACGACCTCATTTAATCTACCCAGCAGTCCTGTGAGGTAATTGTGGCACTCTTCATGGGGCCTTCCCACTCATTGTTTTCATGTCTATCTTTTCATTGCAAAAGACCAGTCTTGGTCATCTTAACACAATCATCTAATACTAAAATGTGATTTAATGGAGTTCAATCAGGGCTTACTGGGTGAATGAAAGATGGAGTGGGGTGAAATAAATAAGCCTAATGAGGTACTTTTAAAAAGCAACATGGTAGAAAAGATTGGTTTTTACCACACTTTTGCAGCAGGAACACTGGGGTTGTGTAACATGCTAATTCACATTTCTCTCTTCTTCGGTCTTCTGTCTGGCATCCCCATGGCTCTCAAGATGATTTCTCTTTGTTCTTGTTATCCCCAGGAAAGATTAGATCCTTTCAGATTTTCTCCCCTTTGTTTTAAAACTATGTACTCTGGGAAAAAATTCATCTTTCTAAAATTCTGGTCTGTTCATATATTTATGCAGTTCAAAAACTCTAAAAGGTTTTTTTTTTCTAGAAAGAATATCTATTCCTGAGACTGAATTTCAAAAGTCTCCAAAATCTTTTCCCAAATCAGTCTTCTGACTTCTCATTTACAGCCCAGTCAGTCTAACATCATCGCCTTTCTCAACTACATGTCTTTGTTCTTTTAATACCTCCATCTTTCTGTTGTCTTTTTCTTTTCACTTTTATAAAATGCATTCTCTTCCATGCTGATTGCCAAAACTGCACCAGTCAAATGCACTACTTTCTCTCTGCATACTTACTCTACTGACGTAAAATGCATGAGAAACTGCCTAAGTGTGAAACTTAACTCGCATATTCAGTAGCGTTAATTCTTGAGGTCTTTTCCTAACTTCCCACCTTTTAAGTGCTCCTGTTGTTATTTCTCCTTCTCCATGAAGCAACAAGTCACCTGCTACTGTGCTTCTGCCCTCTTGGCCTCTTCTGTGCACACACTTAGATGAGTAGTGAGCAGCTGACCATACCAAGGGTATAGACTGTCTCCAGAGACTGTATCCTGGTAGCATTAAAGCTTCTTAACCTGGATGTGACTCATCAACAGAGACATTTGGAATCAGGGAATGGTTGTCCATAATCAGTCCTCATATACTTCTGAGGTTGTCCCTATGGAGGGAGCTCTTTGTTTATATTAAAAAGAAGAAGGGAAATAGTGGAGTACTGGTAATATTCAAGTCATCAATGGTCTTACACAATGCTGGATCTGCATGCTATAATAATGGCCTGCTAAGTATTGGCGCAATGGTGGCATAGATGTGCTGGGGTAACCAACACTGTCAGATTGGATCTGAGGTCTGTTCCAAGGGAAGAAATTCATTCCTGGTACTGTAAAACAGGTCAAAGGTCCATGGCTGGTGAGGTCAGAGACCCTATTATTATCATCCTAAATGGCATGCTGTCAAATTGCCTTCTAAATATTTATGTTTTTACCCATAAACCTGGGTTATTTCCAACCTTGGTGAGAGAAACTTCTTTTGCAGTGGGCAGCAGTCAATTCAGAGATTCATAACTGGTTAACATGCTGAGAATAAATGATTGTGAGTGCTCATCCTTAAATGGGACAAATGTATCAACCCTTCCCTCAAGGACCAGGAACATTTTGAAGAAGAAATGAAAAGAGTTTAGGAGTTGGGAGATGGAAAGGAATGCTATGAAATGCTGTCTTCTGACATGGTGAGATTATTGCACTCCTGAACACATAATATCTGTGGTTTTCTGTGCAAGATCTACACAAGATAAAGCCAGCCAAATTGTCAGCATGTATAGGGAGGAACCTACAGGTTCCAACTGAAGAGCTGTTGTTTCTAATTGCTGTGGGGATATAAAATCATTCTTTTGGGTGTGGCCATTATTAGTTTTTCCATGTTCCAGAGGGTGGTTCCACACCATTACCTATAAACAGACAAAGTGAAGAAGGTGACATAAACTTGAGAGGGTGAACAGCTAAAGGGGTAATGGGGATGAATATGATCATTTTTCATAACATACATGTACGAAATTCTCAAATAATAAACTTAACAAAAAATAAATAACTTATATGTAATTGGTATCAACTCTTTATTAAACATTTGAGAGAATTCATCAACAACAGAGAAAGAAAAGATAAAAAGAAACCAGCTCTCCAGCTTGGTGCATTTGCAGAAGTGGGGTACAAATGCACATCTCAATTCGAGCAGCATTCCAGCAAGGCAATGAGATCAAGGTTACACAAAGAGAGAACCAAGAATAGACCTAAAATCGGCGGTGTGTGTGTGTGTGTGTGTGTGTGTGTGTGTGTGTGAGAGAGAGAGAGAGAGAGAGAGAGAGAGAGAGAGAGAGAGAGAGAGAGAGAGAGAGAGAGAGAGAGAACATCTTGGTTTCCATTAGCTTGACTGATACCCTGATTCGGGTAGAATCGCTATTCACTAAGTGTTTCCTCAAAAACCTCCAGTTCTCTTTAAATAAACCTCCTCAGATTAAGACAAAAACATTTTTTTAATCATCTAGTACCTCAAAGCCAAGAATAGAATAGAGACTTGAAATATTTGGCTCCTGATTGATATAGATTTAGTGGTCATTTATAGCACTGCTTGGTAAACTTTTCCTCACACTGACAGCCACTGAGATGCTTCTCAATCTCCATCTGCATGCAAGCTACTGCAAGCCAGTTACATTCAAGTGGTGTTCGATGGAAGGGCTTAGGCTCTGTTATCTTACGACATTTCCGTGGTAATTCTAACATAGGATGAGTTTACTATAATTAGGGAAGATGTTTAATGTACAAGTATCAAAGGAGAGAGCATGTTAAATCACTTTTTTTTTTTTTTTTTTTTTTTTGGTTTTTCGAGACAGGGTTTCTCTGTGTAGCTTTGCGCCTTTTCTGGAACTCACTTGGTAGTCCAAGCTGGGCTCGAACTCACAGAGATCCACCTGGCTCTGCCTCCCAAGTGCTAGGATTAAAGGCATGCGCCACCACCGCCCGGCTGCTAAATCACTTTTGTTCAGGAATTCATTCATGTCAAAATTTTTTAGCAGGATACACCAGCTGGTTATGGGGCACTTGGAGCAGCGTAGGACAGTCTGTGGAGGGGAAAGGAGGCTACAACTCAGTTTAGAACATGTTCTGATAAAACAACAATGTATGATGGTCCTGGAATAACTGTATAAGAGAGTAGCTAATCTATGAGGAAGAAATAGATGATTACAGTCAATTTCGGTTCAAAAAAAAGATGAAACTTTAATTAGAAGGACATTTTGTTAAAGAGTTTTCCAGAATTTCAGTACCAGATGCCAGCTAGACAACTAGAACATCCTAGTGAGAGGAACATAACAGACCAACATAATCAAGCAAGTGCTTTTAACCCAATTTCTGATTGCTAATTTTTTATTAATAGTTTAATTAATAATAATGACATTATTAGGAGGCAGAATAAACCTCTATCAGTTATGAGATATAACTTCCCCATTTATTTATTTGACATCAAATATGATTGCACCCTGGTCCTGTCCATATTATACATTCTCTTCATGTATTCTGTTATGCAATGTGGCTAATACAGTGTGTATCTCTTACCTTTTGTTTATTGTAAGTTCTTTGAGATAGCAGATGTGCTATTTATCCTCTCATAACCATTCTTCAGTTCAAGCAATTTAGTGTTGCTTTTGTATCAATCAGATACAAGCTTGGCTGCAAAGAATGGTAAACCTTACAATAGTGGCTTAAAGAGTACATTTTTCTCATAGAATAAAAGATTCAATTATAGGCAGTCTGTGGTTGGTGCAACTTTTCAAGAAAGCCAGTGAGGATCTCTGCCCTTTCCATTATTCTACCTCTACCATCTTTTGTATTTAGGTGGTCAGCCCATTGGTTATGCACCTCTCTAGGCATTGAAAACTTTTGCAATCAAGAATGAAACAGGCTGGGTGGTGATGGCACACGCCTTTAATCCCAGCACTCAGGAGGCAGAGGCAGGCAGATCTTTGTAAGTTCGAGGCCAGCCTGGTCTACAAAGCTACACAGAGAAACCCTGTCTCAAAAAAACAAACAAACAAACAAAAGAATGAAACAGATTCTACAGTCCCAAGAGACCATCCTGTCCCTGTAGATCATTATTAAGTGCTGCCCTGAAATCACTGCCTGCCCTGCACTTGAAAATCTGAAGCAGGAAGATGGCAAGTTCAAGGCCATTGTGGGCTACATGACAAAGCCCTGTTTCAAGAGAAAGAAGGAAAGGGAGGAAAGGCTGGTCTCCAAAGGAAAACAGAACAAAAAGTAATGCTGTAGACCCTCTGTCCCTAAGCCAGTAGCAGCTCATTGATGGGAAATGGACACATATTTGCCCCAAGACCAATACTTGGAACTAGCTCAGGAGAGAAGAACTGGAAAAGATATTTGTGTCTGCCAGACACATTGTACCACAACTTTTGATACTAATTAGAATCGAAAGGAACATTAAAAATTATTTGGCACCCCCTACTGAGATCTGACAGATGAGAAAACCATGGTCCAGCAATGTCTGATATACTCAGCCAGATAATGGCAGAACAGAGTCTAGACTAAGATCCAGCTTTTTGAATTTCTAGGATATTGCATATTTCATATATCTGTGCACGCATCATTTGAAAAATCTGTTTCAACAGCTACACCCCCTTTCCAAAGACAGAATTTTGAATTCTGTCTTTGGAAAGGGGGTGTTTCAACTGTCTCTAAAATAACTTTAGGAGCAGACAATGGGGAAACAGACCAAGAAGTAGGAAAGCTATGACAAGATAATCCGTTCAAAATTTCCATGGGACGTGTCTTTCATCAGTTGTTCCCCTACTCTATGTACCACAAAAGATTGTAGGTTTTAGTGTGGGTTTTTTAAACCCTAACTCAGGATGAATCCAGCAGGCAGTGAAAGTCCCGTTGTGCTCCAGTACATTCCCAATTCGCTCTTCTGGCTGGAGCTGGAACTCTGTGATGGGTGCTTTACTAACACAGGCAAAGTCCTGAGTGTAAGAGAGGTCTGTGTCTCTCTGTGTGTTTCTCTCTCTTTCTGCCTCTATCTTTCTGTGTGTCTCTATCTCTGTGTCTCTGTATCTGTGTCTGTGTCTGTCTGCCTCTCTCTCTCTCTCTCTCTCTCTCTCTCTCTCTCTCTCTCTCTCTCTCTCTCTCTCTCTCTCTCTTCCTCTTTTAGCTTAGCATGTACTACCATCAGTTTTCCTAGGAAGTTTAAAAACAATTAATTGTTGCTTGTGGTCAAGTTACTTTAACTACTAGCATAAATAAATAATATAAATGCATATAAATTAAAGAATTATCTTTCCATACTTTTTCAGGTTCTCCAAATAACCAGTTTTACTTACCTGGACATGACAGTCACATTTGTGGAGGGCATACATTTTTACTTATCTATAAGAATATTATCTTTGGCCGGGCGGTGGTGGCGCACGCCTTTAATCCTAGCACTCGGGAGGCAGAGCCAGGTGGATCTCTGTGAGTTCGAGGCCAGCCTGGGCTACCAAGTGAGTTCCAGGAGAGGTACAAAGCTACACAGAGAAACCCTGTCTCGAAAAACAAAACAAAACAAAAAAAAAAGAATATTATCTTTGCTTCTTCATAGCTCTGATTTTGAGTTTTCATCACATAACACTTAACCCTTAATTAAGAACTACAGAAGTTTTAATTCCTATATCCTAAGAATTCACAGTGTGATTTGTTAAGAAATCCAGTGTTAGCTGGGTTCAGTAGGAACTATTAATAGTTGTACCATTGGAAATTCTGCTGAGACTTGTACAAATGTGCTTTTATCAAAGCAGTAGAAGTGAGAATCCAGTGGGGTTCACACGGCTCCCACCTAAAGTTCCTCAGACAAAGACTAAAATCTCAAAATATGTCCTATCATATTTCATCTCCCAAGGGTTCAGCTCTCTTCAACACTGGTGATGAAAATAAAAAGGTCCAATTCCTAGACAATGGCAAGAATTAAATGAGATAAATTAACATAGCTTCCCATTAGTGATAAATGCTGTGATAAATTAGTGAAAATGTAGCTACTATTACATTTAGGCCAATTCAGTAGTTAAACAAAACATAGGTAAATATGCTTGAAATAAAAGTATCATTTGGGGTTGGGGATTTAGCTCAGTGGTAGGGCACTTGCCTAGTGAGCACAAGGCCCTGGGTTCGATCCTCAGCTCAAAAAAAAAAGTATCATTTGTACTGTTAGTGCATTTACATACATTTAGGCATGCATTTTAGGAACTTACAGTTTCTCATAAATATGTCATTTATGTTCAACATCTCTGTTTTTATAGTGTTCATAAGTTGTTGTGATGTAAAACTATATTACACCAGACTTAGAATTTATTCATCAGTAATCTTGATGCCACCAAGACACTGTTCTAGAGAAGGGATTCTATGCATTTCCTAAGCTATCACTTAACTTTGGAAAGTGGTAGTAAACAGATAATTTAATCATAAATTTTATAACAACCTTATGTAATTTTCCTAAGTCAGTTTTGATCTGTTTGGGGTGTATAGTTTATCGGTTATATTTTGGTTTCCATGGCAACAAATGCAATCATAGCATACACATTTTGCAGCTGGGTAGACAGGGAGTCTCCTCTGAGCTGTCGACTTGCAAATAAGGCCGAGAGCATGAGTAGGAGGAGAGCATTCTTGTCCATAAGACAAAGCACGTTTCACTTTTAGGACAGCAGCCTCAGGTGATAGCCAAAACACAGCTTCCAAAGAAACACTTTGTCCAGGTTTCTCATGGAAAAACTTAGGCTTCTTTGCTGAAGGCACAGACACTTCCACTTCTGCACGTAGAATCTGGAACTTGGGTTAAATGAAACACAGTGGAAAATGCACACAAAGTTCTGGTTCTCTTCCATGACTTAACATTGCCTGTCTCCTGGAGTGGAAATTGTATGGTTTGTATGTTTTGAAACTAAAATATAGACAAAGATAAGAAATTAAGTTGTAGAAGTTGCTGTGAAAGAGAAGAGCCAAGGAGAATTCTGTGACAAAATTCACTAAGCTCCATGATTTCCTGAAAACAAGGATGTGCTATGAGTTGAGCTACATCTTTTAGACATATTTGGCTCAGTTAATGAAAAGATGCTTCAGTCTTTTGTTATGGAAAATTCAAATACATAAAAAGAGAATAACACAACAGGTCTTTCTGTACTCATCTAATAGATTCTTCAAATATTTTGACATGCTTTAGGTTATTGGATCCCTAGTCATTGGGCATCCTCCACTGATGTAATACGCCAATCAAGCCAAATTAGTAAGTCCAGGTTTAATTAAACAGAGCAGTGCGACTCCTAGGTGACTCTCGCGAAGGCAGGAGAGAGAGCATATGGCAGGTCTGTCAACTAGAACTTAAACAACCTGTAGGCACAATCTTGAGCAGCTTCAGAGGAGGAGCTGACCCTTTCAGGGCTTTCTGAGGGGCGGGGTCTGGAATGGGAGGACAGCTCCAGGGGAGGGGCCACTGCTTGGCAGGCTTTCTTTGGGGCGGGGTCTAGAGAGAGAGGTGGGGCTAGGTGGGGCTTCCATCTAAACAATTTTGTCTACATATTCCACACTACATTTGTCAAGTTACATTAAAGTAAATCATAATTTAACTACTAAATACACAGCATATCTCCAGTTGATAGAATATTTTAAATATAACAATTATATTCTCATATTAAGAAATTAACAGGTCTTACTATTATAAATGTGTTTTCATTAATTTTTATAAAAGAAATTGATATTAACAGCTATATATTATGTAAATGTCTTATAAGTAATCATATTTATGTAAAATTTCAGATGTGTTTTCCTGTGAAAACAAAATGCTTTTTAAAACTCATTTTTTATTAACTCCCCTCTTCCTCTTTGTGAAAGAGGCACACACTTGCAGTTTGTCCTTATTGTTTCATAGTAACATCAGGAACACCACTGAAAAGTGAGTATTAATTAGTAACATAATTTGAAGCCTGTAAGCTGGGCCAAAAATTCCCATTTGACCCAAAATAGTACCAAGAGATTGTTATTCTATAGGTGTCTGTCATTACTTAACCCTGGGGTAATCATGAAATCTTCCTATTCATGAAAGGCCATTGATCCAGATGTTTTCCATGCAAACCATCCCTTAGAATGTGACTTGTAGCCCTCTGCAGGGTCCTCATCTTTATTTGCTTTGCCACTTAACTTCTAGGAGGTCCTTCTGAAGATATTTCCCCTTGTCCATCTGTTTGTTCTCAGCTTCTTTGCCTATTTATGTGGCTCTGTGAATGTCTTTATCTGTTTTGTTTTTATTTGGTTTATTCTGTATCAGTGCTCTTCCTTGTAAACTGTTAAATTTGTTGCATGTAATGGATAGTTCCTTAGTATGGATTGTAAATACAGTGAAAGAACTCACTTGATTGGCCATGAGCCCATTCCTAGCACTTCCAGTTAGAGAAGCACTCACCACCTGGTCTCTCCCCATGGACACAGTCTGCAGCATCTAGACTCCTGTCTAGATGAGAAAGAATAGCAGGGGCTGAGAAAGGATGGTGGGGCCAAAGGTCATATGAGACATGAAAATGGAAACAAGGCTACTGGAGAAAGAGAGGGAAGATGGGGAAGAGGGTGACAGAAAAACAACCACAAAATTTTGTGTTTAAAAGTCCCATAATACACTAATTCTTTGTAAGCCAGTAAGAATTTTTTAGAAATTAAAATAGTTGAGAAAGCATCATATGACTATGTAAAACAATAAAATTCCTAAGAGATAAAATAAGAGAAAAACTCAGGCAAGCTGGGGTGTGGTGAGGACTTTTTAGACAACACAAAAATCATGGTCCTTGAGAAAATTGCTAAGTAGGTCCTCATTAAAATGAACTGTGAAAGAAAGAATTATAAGGCTGTTAAGTGAAAAGTAATGTCATGGAAATAAGACAAGCTACAGAATAGGAGGAAGTATTTGCAAATGACATATTTGATAAAGACTTGCTTTCCTACATTTACAAAGAACTCTTCAAATCCAGCAATAAATGTCACTAGGTAGCCCTGACTGGTGGGACTTACATAGTCAATATTGGACTACAATGCTAATAATCCTCCTGCTTCAGCCTCCCAAATGCTGAGATAATAACATGCTTGTGCAACCACACTTGGTTTAAAGAAATATGGAATCAATCCAATTAAAAAGAAATCAAAGCCCTTAGCAGACAGCTTACCAATGATGGTATACTATTCACAAACAGGCATATAGAAATATGCTCTGCGTATTTTATCACAACTTTGAACAAGTAGCTATTGCTACACATCAACTTTTGCCTGGAATACTGATTCCTGATATCAAACCAATAAGAGTTCTCTTTTGTTGCTGTCAGGAGTGCAAAATGGTGCTGATAGTTTGGAAAGCAGCTGGTGGTTTCTTCAAAATAGAATTCTTATTATAGAACCTGGCTGTAGTTATCTGTGATCTGTGATACTTATTCCAAAAGGCTGAAGAAAAAAAGAATGTGTGCCCATGAGTATCATTTGATCTTAGCCAAAGGATGAGAAGTGGCATACATGGATGTCTGTAGCAGCTTCATGCACACCTGCTCAAACTGGGAAGCAATAAAGATGCCCTTCTCCAAGTGGATGGATAAATAATTCATGATGAATCAAAATAATTGAAGCACTAAAGGAAATGAGCTTCCAAGGATGAATGTCCTTTCAATGTCGTCAAGAGAGTAAACTTCAATGCACACTCTTAAGCAAAACCATTTATAGAAAGTTGCATGCTTTGTAATTCTAACTATGACATCCTGGAAAGGATGAAACTGTAAAGAAAGTAGAAATATTAGTGGTTGGGGTAGGAGAGAAATAAACAATCGGAGAGTTCAGGGACCTTTATAGTAATCGACAACACCCTGTAAGATTCTATGTTTATGGATATGTCTCATCATACGTGTGCCCAAATCCACAAAATGTACAAAACTATGAGCATATACAAATGTAAACTGTAGTTTTGGCGATTACAATGTCAATGTAGGTTTATAAGTTGTGGCACTGTACCAATGTGGTGAGAGGATGTTGATAACTAGGAGGCTATCTAATAATGAAGAGAGAAAATGGGGCCATAATTACGGCAAATATCTTAACTTTTCTCTTAACTTTACTGTGAATCTAAAACTGCTCTTAAAATAATCTCAAAAATAAAAAATAAAGTCTTCAAAAACAAGGTCAAAACAGACAAAATGCCATCACTGGGAAGAAGAAGTAGACACAGAGTCCCACACGTATCCAAGAAGCTATTTGCAGTTGATACCTGCAATTATAAAAGAAAATTAATTTTCTCCAGGAAGTAATAGTGATATATTAACCACATTCCAGGACAAGTCTCATGCCCAGGAGTAGTTGGCAGATATAAAATGGACTCCATATCTGTTTTTTTTTTGTTTTTGTTTTTGTTTTTATATAGGGGAGCATTTTGTTTTATGTTGTTTTAGTATTTTTTCTTATTGGTTTTATTGTTTATTTGTTTTTATTTTCATTTTTCTGGTTTGGGTGGTTATAGAGAGAGCAGGAGAGAGAGAATATAAAGTTGGGTAGGTAAGGAAGTAGAGAGGATCTGGGATGATTGTGGGGACAGGAAAACATGATTAAACACAATGTATGAAAAAAATTAAGGAAAAAAAAACAAGAATAACATTAGAAGCTTTTCTAAAATAAATACAATTGCTTTTAACTTTTTTTTTCTTCCTTTCATGTTATAACTCTCTTGGATCATTGGAAAAGTTGATTGGCTGTTCTATTAGGTGGCTAGCTATACACTGAAGGTTTATAGATGATTGGCAAAGAATTCTAACCATTTAATAAACAGGAAATTCACTCATTCTCAGAATCCATGCTAACAGAATACAGGTTCTATCATTCTCAGAATCCATGCTAACAGGATACAGGTTGTATTCTTGCTCTTATATAGGTAAATGTCACTTGGAAGAAGAGTACAGATTCATTGCTGGCACTCAGCATTTTATTTGCAGAGTTTGTAGTTATTCTAATGTAATTAAATACAGATTTTGTGAGCCTTGTTTAAGGCTTAAATCTGAAAGATGTCTGTCTTAGAGACAACACAGCTTAAAAGCTTTTCATTTTGCCTTTGGGGAAACTGAGACCAAGGAAGCCAAGTTCTGCTTAGGAAGTTACACATGGAGTTTAAACTAGGCAGTTTACTGACTGTATGCCCAGTGCTGGTCCTACGTTTCAATAAATAAGGAACATACTGAGGATGAGGGTGCCGTGGTGGATAAAATGTCTGCTGCACAATCAGGAAGAACTGAGTCTGAATCCCCAGCATCCATGTGAAAAGGTGGGGGTGGGGGTGGGGGCAGGTAACAGAGATGGGTGAACATGATTGAAATCTAAGCAGCGGCGATTGGAAACAGATGCATTTCAAGGGCTTCCTGTCCAACCAGTCTCACTGAAACAGCTGAAAGCTCTAGGTTCAATGAGAGACTCTATCTCAGAAAACAATATGGGAAAGTCACAGGACATCGTGGTCACAATTTATACACACACACACACACACACACACACACACACACACACACACACTGATACATGTGCATATTACACTCACATGTACACACAAATGAGTATACTATAAAGAGCAGTGGTTCTCAACCTTCCTGTTATGACCCTTTAATACAGTTCCTCATGTTGTAGTGACCCCAACCATAAAATTACTTTCCTTGCTACTTTATAACTGTAATTTTGCTACTGTTATGAATTGTAATGTAAATATCTGTGTTTTCCAATGGTCTTAAGCGACCCCTATGGAAGGGTCATTTGACCAAGGGGTTGTGACCCACAGGTTGAGAACCACTGATACTGAGTAAGAAGACTGCTCACTCACACTGGTTTCACACATGCCATGACTATTTTCCCAGGGTGACTAATCCTCCTATACTCTTTGATCTAATGGGTAGAGAACAGTAGAGCACATAGGACAGTGGCTGAAGAGTACAGAGGAAGATGAATTTATATTCTTTCATTGTTACCATGCTGGCTTGCAGCCCATAATAATGTGTTAATAAGTCAGGATACTACTGAAAGGGATTTTTTATTAGTTACTTAAGAATTTTGAACTATGTTTAGATCATACCTCCCTCCCAACTCAACTCATTCACCCCCTTTCCCCTACCCATTCAACTTTGTGCTCTACATTTTTGTTTTCAAGTATGAAGTCCAAATTGCGCTGCCCATATCTACATAGATATGTGGCCTTTCTCTGGAGCATAGTCGACCCACCTGTAGTAACACATTTAACGGAAACTTATTCTTCCTCTCCTAGCAACAATCGATTGCTGATAAATAGTTCCTCCTCTGTGGGTGGGAATAACTCGCCCACCTCTCCTCTAAAAATAGTAAATATCTCTCTCAATGGAGCAGGAAATACTGGAATCATGTTGTGATAAAACATTCTAGTTTGTGTACCTAAAAGGGAAAGAATGATTGTGTCTTCCACCTGCAATAGTCCCGTGTTTCTTGGCTGTCGTTATTGACATATTTCCCCAAGAGTGAAGTATTAGAGTTGACAATTAGATGATGTGTAAATCAGCACATGTGACACATTCTTTCTGTGAATACAGTGCCTTGCTAATGATGACGGGAAAGAGAATGCCAAATGTATCCTAAATACTTGTGTAAGGGATTTCTTCATGGTACCTTTTACTCTCCCAAAGAAATTTTGGAAATGTGTTTTAGTTTTTCAATTCTAAATGGATGATCTATGTTTTAAGGCATTAAATAAACCTTTTTTGTACTCATCATTTCTCTCATGTATCTTGAGATTTATTAACTTTTTTCCCCAACAGAACTTGATTGGGAGAGCCTATTGCTGAAGACACCACACTTGGTCACAGGACATGGAGAAATAAAGTTGGTATTAAGCAGGACACTTCCTCCCTGCTAGCTAGCTTCATAGTACTAGAAAACACTTTATAGGCTTTTTTTGAGGGGGGGAGGAGTAATCAATGATCTTTCCTGGCTATAAGCCCTTTAAGCTACAATAATGACTAGCTGGGCCATATATGTCCATTGATGCAATAGAAATATGAATATTATGGAGTAATTGACTACTTTCTGTTTAGATTTAAAGCCCACTCCACATGTGTGGTGCAATAAATCTGACCAAAAACTCATGGCTGGGGATCTCATGGGCTTTATGAATGAACATACTATGATTTCACCAAGAGGACATGGTATCAAACTGTCCTATAAACATGTGTCTCTTTATGTATAGATTAGACCATTCTTAGAACTCACCAGAGAAGTTTCTTTGTGTGGTAGAGAGTGCCCAGCCATGACCCACAACTGGTCAAAGTAGAGAGAACAAATGACTATGGGGTGCTCAGCTACAAATGGGGCATTTATATCACATTCCCTCTCCCTGGGGCTCAGGGAACATTGCAGAAATGGGAGCGGAAGGGTTCTAAAAGCTAAAGGTTGGAGAAGACTGGGGTAAAACAATATCTTCTGGATGTGACATGACCACTGAACTCATGAACACACAGCAGCTGTCACTGCCTGTACAAGATCAATCTGGTCAAACTTCCAGCATAGAGGTGCGAGAGTCTTACGAACCCACACCCTTAGCTGAGGAGCTATGGACAGTTGATGGCAGCTAGTAGAGGGAGAGTCTATTTTCTTTAGGGGTGTGGTTCCTGGCAAGTCAATCACTCTTCTGTGCATGGCCCCACACCCATGTGTATATAAGCAGCAACTACTGGACTCAGTGCTTTATGAAAAGAAGGATGAGAAGGAGGAAGAGGAGGAGGAGACAGGATTTATGAAGTGACGCAAGGATGGGATATGAATGGGGGAAGTTAAGTGGTAAAGATGACCAAAATACATGGTATGTACAAACAAATTCTCAATGAGTTAATAAAGAATATGTATTTAAAAGACCATTAGCTTTTTATATGTATTTGTAAGTAACTCCCTCTGTAATATAATTTCATTGAGAGAGTACATAATCACCTTTCATTACAACTTTGCAGTGGGTTGGAGTTAGAACTGTTGAAAGCCACTGCCCTTCCTTCAGTGTTTCCGATGAGGAAAATAAATAAATATTAGAAATGTCACTTTGGTGAGGTTATTAACAACCTTAAATTGTAGGGAGGTGCCTCTGAAGGGAGAAAGGAGATGATAAAACATGTCTCCATGAAATGGCTTCATAGTGTAAGCAAACAACATGACCAAAAATATCCCACCCAACAGGAAGTGCTTAGAACAGTTTTTTTTAAATATTCCAGAGAAATAAGATTCTTGCAAAGAAAAGTTAAAGGGAAAAAATACCAACCCACTGTGACACATCAGTTGAATTTTCATTGACAAGGAGCAATGTCACAATGTAGCCAGTTTATACCAGTGTAATTAAAACATGCTAATTAGGATCTTTATGCTTCATAGCTGACCCATCCTATGAACTCTTAAAAATATCATTAAAGACACCCAGAATCCTGGAAAGTGTTTGTGACTTGTAACAGTTTTTTGCCCATTGCAGTATCAAACAATAAGCAAAAGCAAGACAGAGAAATTGATATAATAGAAAGAACTGGGTATTTCAAAAACAGTGTGAATATTTACATCCTAGTTATCAGTCAATGTTAATTAGCTTCTCTGAAGCCTCAGTTTTCCTTTGTCCATGAAGTGGAATGTTTACTCTTTAAGCCTCCTTTACCACTTCCAAGATTATGTATATTTTAAGTTGGTGCCTGGTAGATTTTTACCTTTTTCACTTTATGATTAAGATTAACTATAATTTGAATTTATTAAATAAAGACCAGTGGTTTTCCCATAGATGACACAGTTTTAAATAAGATGGAGGCTACTGTGAAAAGTCTAGGAAATAAAGATGTATCTAAATGAAAAGAAGCCTTATTTCCATAAAGTTAGATGGACAACTGGGTAAACAAGAGCCCAAACATATACTGAAGAAATGATGCTACAGCCCCCTGAATGTCTGACACTAGTGTATCATGGGAACTTTGGCAAGTACACAGTGTTTTAATACACTGTTGGGTTTAGCATCGATTTTGAAGATTTTGTTTTGTCTAATCTTGAATTTTCCTAATGAAGCCTGATAACTTTTTTCTAGTCCTTAGTAATTAGATTTTCAATATATTGTTGCAACACTTATTTTACATAAGGAAAATAAATTTACATATTTACATAGTTAAATGACTGGTGGGCACTTCTGTAGAATATCATTGCCTTTTGGTTGGATTTTAAGGAGAAAGGCATATGCTTTCATTGCTCTGTCTGAAAATAAATATTTTTTTTTATAAAACTCAGAGGATAGATTATGAAAAAGCTAACTGAACTGTATTTTTGTTTAACACATCCATTAGTTTTTAGAGAGGGGTATCTAGTCAAGTCACAACAATTTTCTCTCCTATGTTCTGCTTTCCTGTTTTATGAAAGATATTCCATGACTGTCACCTTTTTTTCCCAATAGCTAGATGAGTTTAAATGCTCAGGCCCTGTCCTGTGACCTGGAGGACCATTACCACTGAAGATGGCCACTTCTGTTGTGGGATGTCCTGTATGTTGTAAATATATGTTGCTATGATTGATTGATAAATAAAACACTGACTGGATACCAGTAGCCAGGTAGGAAGTATAGGATAGGCAGGACAAACAGAGAGGAGAGGCTGGGAGGTGGAAGCAGGAAGAGACGCCAGCCTGTCCAGGGAGCAACATGTAAAGACAGCAGGTAAAGCCATGGAACACGTGGCGACATATAGATTAACAGAAATGGGCTGAGTTAAAATGCAAGAGCTAGTCAGTGGTAGGCCTGAGCTAATGGCCCAGCAGTTTAATTAATATAAGTTTCTGAGTGATTATTTTATAAGTGGTTTCAGGGTCTGTGGTGCTGGGCAGGAATGGAGAAAACTCCAGCTATAAATGGCACCCAATGGGTTGGCAAGAGTTTCCACCTAAAACCTGAGAAAGAAGTTTCTAAAACAGAGCTAAAAACAACTTCTTAGTTATCTCTCTCAAGTTAGCAGCAGCCTATGGGTTTGAGCTACTATGGCAGGTTCCTGGAATGCACACTTGACCTGCAGTATGGTGGGAATGAGGTGTCTGCAAGGGGCACATTACACTGCTGCTACACACTTCTGCTTGAAAGATCATGCTTTGGGGAAACAAATATTTAAACAGCAAACTAAAGCTTCACCATACATATTATATTTTATTAAATATCACTCCCATATGTGTGGTGGTATTGTGTTCACCAAAATATTGTGTACCTTAATAAATTTATCTGGGGTCAGAGAACAGACAGC
Source organism: Peromyscus maniculatus bairdii (assembly GCF_049852395.1). NCBI lineage: Eukaryota > Metazoa > Chordata > Mammalia > Rodentia > Cricetidae > Peromyscus > Peromyscus maniculatus. The sequence goes on from NC_134871.1 coordinate 19,472,251, forward strand.
CACTAGATACAAAGGCTAGAAAATGGTGGCACTCATACCTTTAATCCTAGCATTCCAGAGATAGAAATCCCTCTGGATCTCTGTGAGTTCAAGGCCACATTGGAAACAGCCAAGCATGGTGACATGCCTTTAATCCCAGAAAGCCAGCCTTTAATCCCAGGGAGTGGTGGTAGAAAGTAGAAAGATATATAAGGCGTGAGGACCAGAAACTAGGGGCATTTGGCTGGTTAAGCATTTGGCTGGTTAAGCATGTGGCTGGTTAAGCTTCAGGCTTTGGAGCAGCAGTTCAGCTGAGATTCATTCTGGATGAGGACACAGAGGCCTCCAGTCTGAGGAAACAGGACCAACTGAGGAACTGGTGAGGTGAGATAGCTGTGGCTTATTCTGTCTCTCTGATCTACCAGCATTGACCCCAATAACCCGCCTCAGGTTTGATTTTATTAATAAGAACTTTTAAGATTCATGCAACACATATGAGTTTTGTGAAGCTTTTAATATTTAGTTTTGTTTATTCAGTGTTAGTCCTCTCTGTCTCTGTGTGTGTGCATATACGTGTGTGTGTGTGTGTGTGTGTGTGTGTGTGTGTGTGTGTGTGTGTGTGTACATACGTACGTATGTATGTGTGTGTGTGTAAGTCAGAGGATAACTTCTCAGGAATCAGTTGTCTCCCTCCACCTTGTTTTTGAGGTAGGCTCTCTCTTGTTATTTCTGCTATTGCCCCATCTCCACTTCCCATCTCCCCTAGGAGGACTGGACTGGGATGACAGACATAAGTCATCACATCTGGCATTTTTATGTTTTGAGAATCAAACTCAGGTTATCAGGACTGCACAGTGGCAGGTGCTTTTATGCACTGGGCCATCTTATCAGCCCAAGTTTTGTATTTTAATTTCTGGACCTTAGGAGTTAGCTTCACATTAGTTATCAATACTTTACAGATAATGAAAACTCAGCTTAGAAAGTTTAAACACATATAAAAGTTGCAAGCCCAGTAGGCTGTTAGATACTTCTAGAACTCATGTTCATAAGACCTGTGTCACATTCCTGTAATGAACTTAAGTGTTTCTGCTTTTTTCCCTTAACGCCGGCTCACCTCCTAGAAAACAAGAACAGCCATGCAAATCAGCAGGACACTGTCTCTTCCCTCTACCCTTTCTTCATTTACCCAGCCTTGGAAATTCTACATGCTCTAATGACTTCCATCTTCCCATTTATTCATCATGAGGCCTTACCTGGACCTCTATCTGGCACACAAATTCCAAACCACATTGCTGACTTCTGGCTAGATGTCTTCTCCTTAATGTTATATCATCACAAGATTACACATGACCAAATTGGGCTGCCTCTTCTTCTGAAATATTTTTCCTTTCCATACGTCATCAAAGTTGCTGTGGATTCTTTTTCTCTCTCTTCCTCCACATCCTGTCAGTTATATATTCCTAATCACTGGTTAATTAATGTAGTCCTTAAATATTTATGGGGTATTCTCTATGCTTCCAACGCTAGATCTGGCAGTTAGGAATATCCAAATAAGTCTTGCCTCTTAGTCTCACTGTGACTGGATTTCAGATTCTTATTTACTGTCTTTCACATCTAATACTTTCCATTCCCACTTCCAATATATTCATTTTATTGTCCTGTCAAACAGAAGTCCCAATCTGGTGGCCTGCCTCTTCTTCCTCTCTGCTCACACCAGGCCTGTCCCAATTCTGAGGCCCTACCTAACCTTCCTATTCACCACCAACAATGGGTCCTTCCAAGTTTTACTCTGCCATGTTGGTCTTTGTTCATGTGACTTTAATGTTGCCTGGTGCTAGAGGCACCATGTTCAGACCCATTAGTTTATATTTGAAGGAGTTATTATTGATGGAGGAACCATGTTCAGACCTATTAGTTTATATTTGAAGGAGTGATTATTGCTGGAGGAACCGTGTTCAGACCTATTAGACTCTATAATCTATGTCTCCTTTTGCAGCCTTGTTTCCTGCATAGTCATGCCTCTCAAGCATTCCTTCAGATTCCTTCACTGGGAGTCAATAGGTATCTTATTAGAGATAAGAATCTCTGGTCTGCCAGTGAATAAGCATGAAGCATGCATCTGAGAACCTGGAAAACAGGCCTGGACACCCAAGAGCTGACCTGGCACTCATAGCTAGGCTGTGGTATTCTCCTGTTAAGTACAAGCAATCCCACAAAAGGCCTACATCAGTCACACAGAGGTTGTGATAGCCAATCTACAATCAAGTATAAATGTGTAAGTCTAGGACCATACCACTAGAAATGTCATATAGCTTCCATTCTTGGCAGTATGATTCTCCTTTGTCAGTTACAGTTTTAATATTACTGTGTTCTTCCACTTACTAGATATTAAGGGACCCATTCATAGAATTACCCCTGGTTCCTGGCAACGTCTAATCCAGGGGACAGCCCTGTTTCCTTAGACTCTCACCAAGCCATGTAATACAAATTTAAGTCCTTTATAGAATTCTTTTAGTGAGATACTTCATTGTTCCCCAATAGTGTGTAGTTTCTCTCTTTGAAGTTAGTAAAAAAAATCAGACTTCAACAACTTTGGGTGGAGGGCATTTGAGAAATCACATAAAACTGCATTTTACTGAACCCCTTGTTTTAGGGTTTCTGTTGCTGTGAAGAGACTCTATGACCATGGCAACTCTTATAAAGAAAGACATTTAATTGGGGTTGGCTTACAGTTAAGGGGTTCAGTCCATTATTATCATGGTGGGAAGCATGATGGCATGGAGGTAGATGTGGTGCTGGAGAAGGAGCTGGATCTATAGGCAGCAGGGACAGACTCAGACATCTTGAGCTTCTGAGACCTCAAAGCCCACTGCAAATGCCACACCTCCTCCCACAAAGCCACACCTACTTCAGCAAGGTCATACTGCCCTATAGTGCCAGTCCCTATGAACCTATAGGGCCATTTTCATTCAAACTACCAAACCCTCAAATCTGAACTCAAGATTGAGAACCACTGCTACAGCCATTTTGCATTTCTCAATAAGAAGCATCTTCTTGAACCTTGCTTAGGAAGTTGATTCCTTTCTTATATGCCTTTTATGACAAGAACTGCTACATGAAATAAAGTTCAGACATTTTGACCTGTTGTGATTGAGCAAGATAGATTGTTTAACATCAGACTCTGTAGAGCAAAATATAAGAAAAAGAGTCCCAGGACTAGGACTCTCTTCCAGGACCAATCTGAAAAAGAGTTCTCAGGACAAGTGCCAGAGGCTTAAGAGAGAGAGAGAGAGAGGAAAAATCTTGCTTCAATGAGTGTCAAAGTTATTAATAAACTATTAAATGACTGAAAAATAGTTATGAATGCTTGTGGTCCTAGAAATATCAACAGAGATTCTTGAACATCCATTTATGTCGGCTGTATTTCTTGCAATTACGTGGTTTTAAGAATGCATGTATATAATTACCAGATTTTAAAAAGTATAGAGACAAAAGAACCAGGCTGATACAGGCCTGGCTGCGGTCCGCAGAGGTAGAAGAGCCCAGCAGCAGCGACAAGCAGAGGCAGGTAGGCCCGCCACATCAGCCAGCAGAGACATACAGGCCTGGCGGCGGCCCACAGAGGTAGACGGGGCCGGCAGTTGCAGCCGACAGGGTCATACAGGCCCGGAGGCAGCCAGGAGAGACATACAGGCCCGGCAGCGGCCTGCAGAGGTAGACGGGCCCAGCCGCAGTGACAAGCAGAGGCAGGGACGCCTCTAACCCCAACACCCGGGGAAGAAGCTATCTCTATGGGACGGAACCAGAATGAATCTGAACACTCCGTCTGAGGACAATCCAGGGCCCAGCTGCTGATCCTGCAAAACCCAACAACTTGGAGGTGTTGGTGAGACTACCTCGCTCAGCTGAAATCCACCCAGGAGAGGATTCAGATCCCTAGAGTTTGAAGTCTGAAGAAACAAGATCAGCTGAGGAGTTGACAAATGAACAAAACTGTGACCTGGGAACACAGAAGAAGGCGCTGCCCAGTCACCAAACCAGATCACCAGAATAAGTATATACTTCACCGACTGAGATCAGCTGCCCCTGAAGAAACAGCCCAATAGTACCAATTTAACCAAGAACTCCTACTGAACCAAGACTAAAAATTAGAACAAGGGAAGCACTCTCAGACACAGACACCACCTGCACCAAACAGAGGAAGAGATGAGTAGACGCCAGTGCAAAAATACAGGCAACAGCATAAAGACCTATATGGCAACATCAGAACCTAGTGATTCTACACCTGCAAGACCTGAACATAACAAGACAGAAGAAACAGAAGAAATCAACCCTAAAAACGACTTTAATAAGATGATATAGGCTCTTAAAGAAGAAATAAAACATTACCTTAAAGAAGAAATAAAAAATTCCCTTAAAGAGGTAATGAAAAACTACATTAAAGAGGAAATAAAAAAACTCCCTTAAAGAAATGGAAGAAAAAACGAACAAAAAATGGGAAGAAATCAAAGAAAGCCAAGAAAAAGCAATTAAACAGATGAAAGAAACATTCCAAGATCTGAAAAATGAATTTGAGACAATAAAGAAAACACATGCTGAGGGATGCTGGAAATAGAAATCCCAACTAAACGAACAGGAACTACAGAAACAAGCATAACCAACCGATTGCAAGAGATGCAACAGAGAATCTCTGACACTGAAGACACAATAGAGAAAATAGATTTGTCAGTCAAAGAAAACACTAAAGACAAAAAAGTCATAACACAAAACATCCAGGAAATTTGGGACACCATGAAAAGACCAAACCTAAGAATAATAGGGATAGAAGAAGGAGAAGAATACCAACTCAAAGGCACAGAAAATATATTCAACAAAATCATAGAACAAAACTTTCCTAACCTAAAGAAAGAAATGCCTATAAAGATACAAGAAGCTTACAGAACACTGAATAGGCTGGATCCAAAAAAAAAAAAAAATCCCCTCGCCACATAATAATCAAAACAGTAAACACACAGAACAAAGAAAAAATATTAAGAGCCACAAAGGAAAAAGACCAAGTAACATATAAAGGCAAACCCATCAGAATAACACCAGACTTCTCAATAGAGACTATGAAAGCTAGAAGATCATGAACAAATCTTATGCAGACACTAAGAGACCACGGATGCCAACCCAGACTATTATACCCAGCAAAACTCTCAATCACCATAGGCAGAGTAAACAAAATATTCCAGGATAAAACCAAATTTAATCAATACCTGTCCACAAACCCAGCCCTACAGAAAGCACTAGAAGGGAAAAATCCAACCCAAAGAAGCTAAACACATCCATGAAAAATCAAGCAATAGATAATCCCACACAAACATACACCAAAGAAGGACAACACAACACAACCACAAAAAATAACAGGAATTAACAATCACTGGTATTAATATCCATCAATATCAATTGTCTCAACTCACCTATAAAAAGACACAGGCTAACAGAATGGATAAGAAAACAGGACCCATCCATCTGCTGCATACAAGAAACACACCTTAACTTCAAAGACAGACACTACCTCTGAGTAAAGGGCTGGGAAAAGGCTTTCCAAGCAAATGGACCTAAGAAACAAGCTGGTGTAGCTATCCTAATATCTAATAAAATAGATTTCAAACTAAAATCAATCAAAAGAGATCAGGATGGACATTACATATTTATCACGGGAAAAATCCACCAAGATGAAATCTCGATTCTAAACATTTATGCTCCAAATACAAAAGCACCCACATTCATAAAAGAAACACTACTAAAGTTTAAAACGCACATCAAATCCCACACATTAGTAGTGAGAGATTTTAACACACCACTCTTACCAAAAGACAGATCTACCAGACTGAAACTTAACAAAGAAATAAAGGACTTAACAGATGTTATGATTCAAATGGACTTAATAGATATCTACAGAACATTCCATCCTAACACAAAAGAATATACCTTCTTTTCAGCACCCCATGGAACCTTCCCAAAAATTGACCACATGCTTGGCCACAAAACAAATCTCAACAGATACAAAAAAAAAAAATGGAATAACCTCCTGTATCTTATCAGACCACCATGCCTTAAAGTTAGACCTCAACAACAACAAAAATTATAGAAAACCCACAAACTCATGGAAACTGAATAATGCCCACCTGAAACATCAATGGGTCAAGGAAGAAATAAAGAAAGAAATTAAAGATTTCCTAGAATTCAATGAAAATGAAAGTACAACATACCCAAACTTATGGGACACTATGAAAGCAGTGCTAAGAGGAAAATTCATAACTCTAAATGCACACATAAAGAAGATGGAGCAATCCCATACCAATGAATTAACAGCACAACTGAAAGCTCTAGAACAAAAAGAAACAAACTCACCCAGGAGAAATAGATGCCAGGAAATAATCAAATTGAGGGCTGAAATCAACGAAATAGAAAGCAAGAGAAAAATACAAAAACATCAATGAAACAAAGAGTTGGTTCTTTGAAAAAATCAACAAGATAGACAAACCCCTAGCCAAATTAACCAAAAGGCAAAGAGAGAGCACCCAAATTAACAAAATCAGAAATGAGAAGGGAGACATAACAACAGACAATGAGGAAATCCAAGGAATCTTCAGATCATACTTCAAAAACCTGTACTCCACAAAAATGGAAAACCAGGAAGAAATGGACAATTTTCTGGATAAACACCACCTACCAAAATTAAATCAAGACCAGATAAACCATTTAAATAAACCAATAACCCCTAAAGAAATAGAAACAGTCATCAAAAGTCTCCCAACCAAAAAAAGCCCAGGACCAGATGGTTTCAGTGCAGAATTCTACCAGACTTTCAAAGAAGAACTAATACCAATACTCTTCAAAGTGTTCCACACAATAGAAACAGAAGGAACACTACCAAACTCTTTTTATGAGGCTACAATTACCCTGATACCCAAACCACACAAAGATGCAACAAAGAAAGAGAACTATAGACCAATCTCCCTCATGAACATTGATGCAAAAATACTCAACAAAATATTGGCAAACCGAATCCAAGAATACATCAAAACAATTATCCATCACGACAAAGTAGGATTCATCCCAGGGATGCAAAGATGGTTCAACATATGAAAATCAGTCAATGTAATACACCATATAAACAAACTGAAAGAAAAAAACCATATGATCATCTCCTTAGATGCTGAAAAAGCCTTTGACAAAATCCAACACCCCTTCATGATAAAGGTCTTAGAAAGATCAGCAATATAAGGAACATTTCTAAACATAATAAAAGCAATTTATAGCAAGCCAACAGCAAACATCAAATTAAACGGAGAGAAACTCAAAGCGATACCACTAAATCCAGGAACAAGACAAGGCTGTCTACTCTCGCCATATTTATTCAATATAGTACTAGAAGTTCTAGCTAGAGCAATAAGACAACAAAAGGAGATCAAAGGGATACAAATTGGCAAGGAAGAAGTCAAACTTTCACTATTTGCAGATGATATGATAGTATACATAAGTGACCCCCAAAAACTCTACCAGGGAACTCCTACAGCTGATAAACTCCTTCAGTAAAGTGGCAGGATACAAGATCAACTCAAAAAAAATCAGTAGCCCTCCTATACACAAATGATAAAAGGGCTGAGAAAGAAGTCAGAGAAATATCACCCTTTACAATAGCCACAAATAATATAAAATACCTTGGGATAACACTAACTAAACAAGTGAAGGACCTTTTTGACAAGAACTTTAAATCCCTAAAGAAAGAAATTGAAGAAGATATCAGAAAATGGAGGGATCTCCCATGCTCATGGATAGGTAGGATTAACATAGTAAAAATGGCAATCTTACCAAAAGTAATCTACAGATTCAATGCAATCCCCATCAAAATACCAACACAATTCTTCACAGACTTGGAAAGAAAAATACTCAACTTCATATGGAAAAACAAAAGACCCAGGATAGCTAAAAGAATCCTATACGATCAAGCAACCTTTGGAGGCATCACCATCCCTGACCTCAAACTCTACTATAGAGCTATAGTAATAAAAACAGCTTGGTACTGGTATAAAAACCGACATACGGACCAATGGAATCGAAATGAAGACCCTGACATTAATCCATGTATATATGAACACCTGGTTTTTGACAAAGGAGCCAAAATTATACAATGGAAAAAAGAAAGTATCTTCAACAAATGGTGCTGGCATAACTGGATGTCAATATGTAAAAGATTACAAATAGATCCATATCTGTCACCATGCACAAAACTCAAGTCCAAGTGGATCAAAGACCTGAACATAAATCCAGTTACACTAAACTTAATAGAAAAGAAAGTAGGAAGCACTCTTGAATGCATTGGCACCGGAGACCATTTCCTATATAAAACACCAACAGCACAGACCCTGAGCACAACAATTAATAAATGGGACCTCTCAAAACTGAGAAGCTTTTGCAGGGCAAAAGACACAGTCAATAAGAACTCAAGAAACTAGACATCAAAATACTGAACAGTCCAATTAAAAAATGGGCTAAAGAGCTAAACAGAGAATTCACAAAACAAGAAATACAAATGGCTGAAAGACATTTAAAGAAATGCTCAACATCCTTAATCATCAGAGAAATGCAAATCAAAAGGACTCTAAGATACCACCTTACACCTGTCAGAATGGCTTCGATCAAAAACACCAATGACAGTCAATGTTGGAGAGGATGAGGAGCAAAGGGAACACTCCTCCACTGTTGGTGGGAATGTAAACTTGTACAACCACTGTGGAAATCAGTATGGCGGTTTCTCAGAAAATTAGGAATCGAACTACCTCAAGACCCAGCCATCCCACTCTTGGGCATATACCCAAGGAATGCTCAGCTATGTTCATAGCAGCACTATTTGTAATAGCCAGAACCTGGAAACAACCTAGATGCCCGTCAATGGAAGAATGGAAGAAAAAAATGTGGTACATATATACAATGGAGTACTATTCAGCAGAGAAAAACAATGAAAGCATGAAATTTGCAGGCAAATGGATGGAACTAGAAAAAATCATCCTGAGTGAGGTAACCCAAACCCAGAAAGACAGTCATGGTATGTACTCACTCATAAGTGGATTCTAGATATAAAATAAAGAACAATCAGACCACAACCCATAGAACCATGAAGGCTATATATATAGCATGGAGGTCCCTAGGACGACTGTTGCTTATAATAAATTTCGGTTTTACTCAATTATTGAAAAAAAATAGCCAACTGAATGGAAACACATGAACTATGAACCAAAGGCTGAGGGGCCCCCAGCTGGATCAGGCCCTCTGAATAGGTGTGACAGTTGATTGGCTTGATCAGTTTGGGAGGCAACTAGGCAGTGGGACCAAGTCCTGTGCTCATTGCATGAGTTGGCTGTTTGAAACCTGGAGCTTATGCAAGGATACTTGGCTCAGGCTGGGAGGAAGGGACTGGACCTGCCTGGACTGAGTCTACCAGGTTGATTGCAGTCCTCGGGGGAGGACTTGTCCTGGAGAAGGTGGGAATGGGGAGTGGGCTGGGGGTAAGGGAAGGGGATGGGAGGGGGGACAATAGGGGAACCCGTGGCTGATATGTAGAACTGAATGGTATTGTAAAATAAAATAAATAAAATTAAAAAAAAGAAGTATAGAATGTTTTACTGATATTGTATTTCCTCTACTCACTCAACAAATACTCTTATACCACTTTTTATGTGCTGGGTATAGGCAGTACAAAGAAAGATCTCTGTTTTTATTAAAAGCCAGAATTTATTAGTGGAAACAAATAATTACATATAAAGGGACTTCAAATTGTACTAAGATCCAAACAAGATGCCATCTGACTATACAGTAGGAATTTCTAGAAGTAAATTTAAATAGGTACCTATTAAATTCAAAATTAGTTCTTTTATATAATCATTTAATATGCATTATAACAAGGTCTCTGAAAAACATTTTTTATTTTTAATAATAAACCCACTTGTTCAAATTTAAAGCTTTATATCTCAAAGTTTTAGGAACTATTTTCTTTACTTTTCATACATGTGTGTATGTGTTTGTACAGATGACATATGTGTGCATGGATGTGGAGGCCAAAAGATAACCTCAGCTATCATTTCTCATATGTTATCCACTTTGTTCTTGAGGCTGAGTCATTTGTGGGCCTTTAGCTTACTTAATAGGACAGTTGGGCTGATGAGACAGTCCCTGGGATCCTCCTGTTTCTGCCTTCCTGCTCTGAGATTATAAACACACACCACCATACCTAACTTTTAAAAATGTGGTTTCTAGAGGATCAAACTCAGGTCCTTGTATCTGCAAGGCAGACTTTACTGATTGATCTATAGCTCCAGCCCTTAGGAGTCTTCTCTAAAGCCTTCCTTCCCTCTAATGCACTCTGACAACTGCCAGCTGCTGTCATTAAGGATATTGCATTTTCCTGTCTTCCCAGCGTCCATGTGCTTTGTATTCTTTAATTCAAGTGAACTTTTCCATCCTAAAAATTCTTCTTTGGAAGGAAGTATCACTTAGTGGATAGGGTTAGATCTAAATCTGGATATTCAGTTGTGGAATATCACAACACATCATAGGCACTGACTGCAAGTGTTCCTAGGACCTGCCACAGCATAAATACGTTACTGTTTAATTACCTTTTCTGTAACAGGCAAATTTCATGGGAAGTAAATGACAGGATTGTGGAGTCCAGTCTACCTTGTCCAGTGACACATGTCCTTTCAACACCTAGCACCATTCTTTGCTCTATGTGGGAATGACTCATACAAAAGAAATAACAAGGAGTCTTTAAATAACAAAGGTAATAAAATAGGCAGAATGTGATGGAAGTAAATAACCCAAAGGACCCTGGATCTCACTAGAGATAAAAACAGTGGCAACTTGAAATGATTGCTATACAGAGTTCCAAGATTCTAATGGCTGAAGAGAAGGTATACAGAAGTAAATCCACATGTAATCACATTTGAGAAGAGAAGAACTTCTGGTTGGAAGGGGATTATTGAAGGAGACATGCCCCTTTTTGTAAGCAGCCTACAGTCTTGCTGAGGAGGCAAGACTAAGGAACAGGAAAAAACCTGACAGGAATTAAGTACTAGTTATTAAGGACTCAAAGCTTAAACTGTGATGGTAGAAGAATGAATGAGATGGAAAATAACATCCATTTAGAATCTGTAGTTACATTCTTTTATGTGCTTTCCAATTTCGATTTATCCACTAAAACACAAATTTGCAATGACTAAAAACTATGCCTGTTTAATTGGTTAAAGTGTTAATTCTGACAACGTACACGAAATGTCTTAAGACTTGCACAAATCTGGGCGGTGGTGGCGCACGCCTTTAATCCCAGCACTCGGGAGGCAGAGCCAGGCGGATCTCTGTGAGTTCAAGGCCAGCCTGGGCTACCAAGTGAGTTCCAGGAAAGGCACAAAACTACACAGAGAAACCCTGTCTCGAAAAACAAAAACAAACAAAGACTTGCACAATTCTGTGAGGTAATTATAACATCTTTCCAGCTGTGTCCATTAAGGTCCAATTCACTTTGCATCCTCTACTAACCTTCAGGATTAAATAGTTAGGTACCAACTTGGCTACAGTGTGCCAGTTCCTGACCGTTTGATCAACACATTAACAGACCTCCCTTGCCACAGTACTGTTCATGTTTCTCCTCCCAGAGAAATGAATTCTTAGCCATATTTTCCAGACTAAACTAGCATGTTGTGAGGTTCATGCCTTTGTATTAGTTTTGTATTGCAGCACATTAAATCTCCCTGAAATCCCCAATAATTATTTTCTTACATAGTTTCTCAGGATCAATAGTCTGAGAAGATTGTAGCTGTGTTCTTTCAGTTCAGTCTCTCAGGAGACTGTAGGCAGACAATGAGCTGGTGTTGTAGTCATCCAAAAAGTATAAATGGGACTGGAGGACCCACTTCTGAGCTTATTTACATGGGTATTAGCTAGTCAACTCAGTTTCTCACCACATGAGTCTCTGCATGTGATCTAGCCACTGGATTCCCCAAGAATGACACATTTTGCCACCCCTGATCTGCCATATGGTGGCATGGGTGTGGGAGAGATGCCTGCCATACCCACACCCATAAATATCTGAGGCAGGTGGGAGAGCTGGCCCTGGGGTCCTAAGAGTAGGAGAGCTGTCCCTGTGCCCAACTAACTGCAACACGTGGAAGAGCAGGCCCTGCACCTCTCCTGGGCAGCACAACAACCCTGTTGGTGGAGGTGGAGGTGAGCCAACCCCGAAGTTGTGAGTGTAGGAGAGCTGTCTCCATTATTTGTCTGTATGTGGCAGTGTGGGTCGGGGAGAGATACCCATCCTTACCCCTCACGCCTTACCTACAACAACAGCTGACCCTCCCCCTTACCAGCTGCAGCACTCAGGAAACCAGGCCCTGTTCCTCACCTAGGCAGCACAGTAGAGCTGATCCTGTTGACAGAGGCATGGGTGGTAAGACAGTCCTGAGGGTGTGAACGTGGGATAGCTGGCCACCCTCTCCTTATCTGCCATGTGGTGGTGAGGGCAAGGGAAAGATGCTCCCCTCCCCTTGACCCTACCACCTGTGGTGGGTGAGGGAGCTGATCTCCCTTACCAGGTGTAACACTTGGGAAAGTGGACCCTGCACCTCACCTGGGCAGCACAGTACAGCTGACCTGTTGGTGGAGGTGTGGGTAAGCCAGCCCTGATGTTGTGAGCATGGAAGACCTGTTCCCATTACTCATCTGTCATGTAATGACATGAGTTGGGGAGAGATGTCCTCCCTGCCCATCAATGCCTGAGGTCATAAGAGCGGGAGAGCTGTCCCTGCCCCTCATCAGCTGCAGCACTTGGGAGAGTGGCCCTTACATCTCACCTGGGCAGCATAGTAGAGCTGGCCCCCGAAGGTGTAGGTGTGGGAGAGCTGACCCTGAGGATGTGAAAGCTGGAGAGCTGGCCCCACCCCTTGCTCATCTCTGCAAGGGTAAACTAGCCAATGCAAGGCTGGAGAGCTCACCCTGTTGGCAAAGACGGGGGAGAACTGGCAGGCTGACCAACCCTGCAACTACCCAGGCCTAGAACCAGGGCTATATGTTGGCCCATCCCAATATCCACACCTACTGGAGCACGGCAACTCAGACCCTGGGCTTAGGATCTCCACAACAGTAATGGACAGTAATGGGATGTCCAGGAAGAGTCCCAGTGAGGACCCAATATTGATGGTGTAGCAGAGACCAGAGGCTTTGGACCAGACCAATGATTTTTTTGCGATGAACACCTGCATGAAAATATGTATGGATAAAGGGAAATGCTGCATGACTTACTGTGTCACATTACAGCTTTCATGATAAGATATCTCCCCCTTTTTTCTCTTAAATTTTATTTTGAGGGGTTTTTTTTTTGGTGGGGGGAGGTTGCAGGGGCAGAGGGCAGATGCAAGAGGAGGGGAGATAGGTGGGATGGGGTGCATGATGTGAGAGACACAAAGAATAAATTTTAAAAGTTTAAAACAAGAATGACACACTTTGGAGAAGGAGAAAAGACGGGCCAAGGGGTGGGTCAGGAGACAAGAAAGGAGAGGGAAGTGGGAATGTAGGAGGAGTAGAGGGACAAAGGAGAATACGTTATCTTTTGTATATTACACACCATGTCTTCAGCCTTATTCTACTCCGTTAACTAAGTCTAGCCCATAGGCAGTGAAGTGGCTCACACAAGGACTACAGCAGCAGCAGTCTCGGTCCATTGGGGCTGTTCTAGACGTTGCATCCAAAACACTGCTTTGCACAATACTTCCTTGATTATTAATCGGAGTAGTCGCCTTCATTTTCACATGTAGTCAGTGACTCCCTCGTGAAATTTACATTAATTCCAAACTGCCTGGGAAAGTATGTGAAGCTTGTACTTCAGCCTAAAAATAACAGGCTTCTGTCCTTTGACAGATTTCAGACTTTTGAGAATGAAAATATATTCATCATTTCCCACTTTGTCTTCCACGGAAAGTAGCAAGTTACAATTTCTTCTTTGTTTTGATTTCTAAGGCTGTCAGCATAACAGCACAAAAACTCCTTAAACTTATAATGTCAAAGAAAAAATGGAAAACCTTCTCCTCCCTGCAGCCAACTGAAAATATTCATGTCCAAATCCTTTGCCACATAGTCAGCAAGCCAAACCCAGTTTCACTGTAGAAATGAGCAATTGTCAAATATCAAGTAAATAAAGAACTGTATTAACATGGGCATTGGTTTATTTCATGCATGACGGAAGTAATTTGGGGGCTTCAATATTTGCCTTAGAGAAAGCAAAAATTCCCCCAAACAAAACCTAACCTACTACTGTGGCTTGGCTTTAGGGTAACATTCATTTAAGGCAGGTATAAAGAGGATATTAAAAGCCCAGATCATGACCTCTGCTCTTCAGGAGTTTACAGTGAGCAAGTTATCACTTGGCTCCTGGAGTCTCTGTCAATGCCAGCAAGAACAAACATTGGTTTGATAATCCCCTTCATGCCTTTCAGAAAGCAGCCATGATGTGGTCGTTTCGAGAATGCACGCCTTCTTTGGCAGCACTCAAAGAATTGTCGGGGGAAGGAATGATACCAAAGTTCTTGCTGTTGGACAGCCTTCTGCATTTATACTAGACACGAGCACCAGACACGTGTATAATAGACCCAAGACTGGACTGTGTTCCATTCTCAATTCCATCACCAGCTGTGTTAACTTTAATACCTTCTCTGAGTCTATCTTCTTTAAAAGTATCATGACAGTAAGACATACCTATACTGGCAGATAAATTTTAATGGTTAAATGGATCAAAATACTACCCAGGTTAGCATCAAGAAATGTTCTCTTCTTGTTTTTGTGTAATGTCACAAGGGTCTGGAAAGAGTTCTGCCAGCAAGCTAGTGTGTGTGTGTGTGTGTGTGTGTGTGTGTGTGTGTGTGTGTGTGTGTGTGTGTGTTGTGTGTGTACACATTTATATATGTGTATGTGTGGTGTGTGTGTGTGTGTGTGTGTGTGTGTGTGTTGTGTGTGTACACATTTATATATGTGTATGTGGTGTGTGTGTGTGTGTGTGTGTGTGTGTACACATTGCTTTATTTTCTGTCTCTGCTGGAAAAATCTGTGTGTGGAAGCTTTTCTACCTTCACATGCAGGACATTATGTTGTTAAGTGTGTTCTGGACACTCTGAGAGAAGTGAGCTGAATATTTAAGTACTCCCCAAAGTCAATGTGTGATTTAGGAAACTATGTATATTAGAATGCTGTGCTGCAATCTGATACGTTAGGTCTCAGTGAAGCCACGGGTCTTAATTCAGACAGTATTAAGTTTCTCTGCTTAAATTTTATTACGGTGTAGATCATCGATAGCAAGTGAATCAACCCAAACATGGAACCCTAGCTAATAAGAAAAAAACATTTTAATGTATCAAGAAACCCTTCTATGAGGTTTCACACAAAACACATCACTTACTTCAGAGACATTGGCTGAAGTTTTTATTAATTTATGTTTACCAAATGCGTTTGTGATCTCCTTTGTCTCCAGTCTCTGAAGGGTCCTCCCACTGGAGGGGTGGTTTAACTGAAGAAGGACACACAGCTTCACCATGTTAGAATCAAAAGTTAATCATTTGGCTTTCAACCCTTTCGAGAGTCACTTCTGCTCTCAAACTAGCCAAGCTATGGTACTGAACCTTTTTACAAACACTTTTTTTCTTCTACTAATTAAAAACTATATTGCTTCTCAAACCTCCTTCTTCTTATCCACAGAGCCAAGAAGAACCAGCCCCTCTGCTCCTTCCAAGCCATTTGGTATTCCACTAGAACTTTTTGCTGAAAAGCTTTTCATACTAGAACTTACTATGATTATTTTCTTGTTATACAATCTTGGCTTCCCTGTCACATCCATCCTTGATACATTGCTTTTTATTAATTGAATTTGTTCTCTGACAGTTTCATACAAGCATATAACACTGGCTACTCGTATCCCCACCTTTCTCATCCCCTCCTATCCTTGTCAAACCATGCTCCTCACTACAACATGAACTTCCAATGGTCATGTCTTTTTATTCATGTATTTTAAAATACAGTTCTTATTTATGGGAGTGAGGAGAGGCATGCATGCCATGGAGTCTATAAGGAGAACAGAGGGCAGTTTGTGGGAGACATTTCTCTCCTTATACCATGTGGATACCACTGATAAAACTTAGGCTTAGCAGCAAGTGCTTTTATGCACGGGGACATCTTATTAGCCTGGATTTTTGTTTAGTTTTGTGACCCACTGAGTTTAACCAAAGCCATCTGTGTAATCAAGGTTTTGGAACTATCCAGTGGAGCCTAGTATACTCACCAGTGGGTACACAACTAAAGATAATGATGATACCACTGCAAAAATTCATCAATAGCCAGTATTTCAGTAGGGAAGAGTAAGGCCCCCCGTGAGCCTTGCCTCCATCCATGACTGCTAACAGGACCAATTTTGTTGGAGGCCAGTGTGAGCAGCAGCATCTCTGGTGATTTTCTTATTACAGTAGCTATGTCATGCCCAGAAGATAACATTTCACACCACATCTCCCTACCACCTCCCAGCCCTTACATTCTTTCTGCCGCTCTATCACTGTGTTATCTGAGACTTAGAGAAGGTGGTATAAATGTCTTATTTACAGCTAGGCAAACAACAATCATGTATTCCCAGCACCTTGAGCAACCATACATCTCCTCATTCACCACCGTTCATTGCCAAGAAAAGCATCTCTGATGTATGGTAGATACTCATTATATTCTTAAAGAATTTGCCCAAAAGCCTGTAGCCAGTCTTTAACACTACCAAGATTAGCTATAGCCTAGCTTTTCTTCACTCCAACACAGTACCATTCATTGGAGTTAGCCAATCTTAGGGTCACTTTGACACATTGTAAGTATTCTTGTATCACCTTAGCGGTCTATTTGCAGGTAACCACATCTATTCATCATGTCATGTTTTCTTTTCCTAAACATCATAAGACTGTGGTTAGGCACCTCTATTCCGTAGTTCTAGCCCAGTTGTTGCTCTGACAACCAGCTGTGCAAATGTGTAACGTGACAGGACTTGTTTCCATGACAATGAAGTTTTGTTTTCTACATTAGGGAATTTTTGCTACAACACTTTCGGGAACCAGCTCAGCTATTTTTGAGTTACATATAAATCTGGAAGTGTATAGTTAACACAATGAGAGACAAGAGAGTCAGCCGTCTCTCAATAGGATAACTCTAAGGTATATTCTGTATAGCTACTCAAACTGTTCTCACGTAATACAAATCACATTGGTTTATACTTCACTGGATATAAATGACGTTTTTGTCTCAATGGAAAAGTGTAGAGTTTAGGGTAGTGGTTCTCAAACTTCCTAATGATGTGACCCTTTAATACAGTTCCTTATGTTGTAGTGACTCCCAAACATAAAGTTATTTTCAGTGCTAATTCATAACTGTAATTTTGGTACTGTTGTGAGTTGTAATGTAAATATCTGTGTTTTCCGATGGTCTTAAGCCACCCCTGTGAAAGGATCATTTGACCCCAAAGGGTCATGACCCACTGGTTGAGAACTACTGGTTTAGGAATATTTTGGCTATGCCTATTCTCACACTGGCAAATGTACATTCAATTTTGAGTTTCAGAAGCATTTTAGCGGTTCCCAAATCAGCATGCATAGTTTCCAGAATATTGAAGCCATTCTAAAGTATTTGGACAATTTAAAAATAAACATCTTTAGAAAAAATACTGAAAAAAAAAACAAAGTAAATCAAATGTTAAATTGTATATACAAGTCTGTTCTGCTCAATGTCTTAGCTTAAAAAAATGAAAAGCTAGATTTACCCTTTTAAGTTAAATATTTTCTCTCTTAGTTTATAGAAATATATTGTGGAAACTAGTCATAGTCAAAAATTAAATCATCCCATTACAAATATAAAACATAAAAAGTCCTGTTTTCTGACATGGTCTTTAAATTCGCCTAAAGATGATTTCCAGCTTAATACTCTCCTTTAAATACTGGTAGAAAATCAGAGGTCAGCCAAACGTCTTGACAATGTTAAATTATGTTTTAAATGAAGTCCTGAAAACTCTCATTTTCATTTTCTAATCTTAATTCAGAGAAGATGGAAAACACAAGGTTTCAGTCCCCAAAGCAACATCAGCTCCTCAAGCGGCTGATTTGGGATAAATGGTCCTCCATGTGTGCCCCGTGAGCTGAGTTAATGTCGATGTGAGTACTGCACTTCACCTTCCCTGATTTGTTCTAGCGTAATAGTTTAGTATGTTAAAGGAGTGTTGGAAGATGGCTCTTGAGATTGTAAAGGCAGAGGGCTGCCATTTGTCTAGAAGGAAAACTCCAACATCTGACAATAATTCCCTATCATCTTTTACTTGGATGGCTGATATAACTGGTTGTAGCCAAGACTTGCCTTCACACACAAACTGAACAGTTTCGTAAGAAGTTGACTTGGTTATTCTTTATGCAAGAAAGTAAAAGTTATGCATGATGCCATTCTTTGTTTGTTTTAGACTCAATAATATGCCCGGTCTTGGCAACTGGACCCATTATCTAGTCATCAGAATTATTTTTAAACCAGAAAAGTTTTACTCTGAGTAATCAAATCTGTTTAATGGTCTACAACAATCCTATTAACATTATCCTCTCTTTGAGCAGTTCGTGTGTGTGTGTGTGTGTGTGTGTGTGTGTGTGTGTGTGTGTGTGTGTGTGTTTATGTTCACATGTGTGTGAGAGCACTTTCATGTCATAGTATATGGGTGGAAGTCAGAAGACAATATCTGGGAATTGGATTTTGCCTTCCTTCTGCTTTGGGATCCAAATCAGACTGAGGTTTTTTGGTTTGTGTGGCAAATGCTTTTAACTACTGAGCCATCCTGCTGGTCTTTGACCTGATTCTTTCCCTCTGTGTAGGCATTGTCTATGGACAAAAGTCTGCTCAAATAATAATCTGTGTTATACTTCTATATTATTTGTGAGGAATACCAAGTATAGTTTAAGATTTACAGACTACCCTCCATATTCCCTCCCTCTAAAAATAATTTTAATTTTATTCTCACATGTTTTAAGAAATGCTTAATTTTTGTGTTTATTATTTTTCACAATCATGTATTCTAAAGGTCTGACCAACCCACACTCATCTTCAAAGATGCAGCTAAAGTTTTATCACTTCCTTCCAGACTTTCTCTGGCCCCATTAATTATCAGCAACATGTCTTTCCTCGGAATACTGCATAGATTGCACCAGTACATAGTGACAAATTTGCTTGCCTAAAAAAGACTGAAATTTCCTTAAGAATAAAATTATTTCCATTGTTTACCTTTGTATCTCTAATGCTAATATAGGATATCTTACATGGCCAGCAATCAACAAACATCATTAAAATAAATGAGTGGCACAGACATGGGTTTTATGGGTATATCACAGGTTAATGTTTATGAGGCAAACAATGAAAAATAGCAGATTTGGAACTCACACTACAGTGGAATATATTCTATATTTTATAAAAAAAGCTTTGTGCAATGATCTTGGGCAAATGGCTTAACCACTCCAAGCTTCTTTTCCCCTGGCCATAAAATTGAGTGGTAATAACATCAGTCTTGCAATGCTGTTATAAGGAGCAATCATAACATCAAGTTGTCTTATTCTATGAATATATTTAAAAAGTTGTTATTTTAAAAAATCATTCTCACTCATTACAGCTTACCAAACAGAAGAATGCTGTGCGATGTTCTGTATTGCAAATGTCTTGCTCTGATTGGTCAATAAATAAAACACTGATTGGCCAGTGGCCAGGCAGGAAGTATAGGCAGGACTAACAGAGAGGAGAAAAGAAAGAACAGGAAGGCAGAAGGAGTCACTGCCAGCCGCTGCGAGGACAAACAGCATGTGAAGATGCCGGTAAGCCACGAGCCATGTGGCAAGGTATAGATTTATGGAAATGGATTAATTTAAGCTATATGAACAGTTAGCAAGAAGCCTGCCATGGCCAAAAATTTTTTAAGCAATATATGTCTGTGTATTTACTTTGTTGCGTCTGAGCGGCTGTGGGACTGGCAAGTGACAAAGATTTGTCCTGACTGTGGGCAAGGCAGGAAAACTCTAGCTACAAACGGTGCCCAATGAGTTGGCAAGAGTTTCGACCTAAAACCTGAGAAAAGATTCTAAAATGGAGCCAAAATCAGCTTCCTAATTGTCTGTCTCAAATGAGCAGCAGCTGCCGGTTTGAGCTACTTGTTGGTCCCTGGCGTGCAGGCTCGACCTGCAGTATGGCGGGAATGAGGCCTCTGCAAGTGGCACATTAAGCTGCATGGTGGATTTAGCCTTTGCTAGTACAAAACAAAAAAAGAGGTTTCTGAGCTACATGCTGCTTGGATAAAAGCATAGACCCACAATAGCTCCCAGAGCTGGCGGTAAACATACCACCACCATGTTGGGAAGCCGAGGTGGGCAGAGCCAGCAGCCGTAGCGCCATTTCAGTCTTAAAAATGCTGCAGTTTAAAGCAATTGATTCACAATAAGACAGATTCAGATGTAATAGTTTACAATGTGTGTAAAATAGACGTAGGCTTGAAAGAGACAAAAAGGTGATATATACAGTTATATAAATAAATACATAGTTTTAAAAAATAAAGTCTTTAAAGAGACAATAAAATTAATATAAAAAATAAGCCATGTAAAGATGAATATTACACAGAGAATCTGGATTGTGTTGTCTTTGGGATTTTTAACTGCAGAAAAACATTTGATCATAAAAGATGTTGAGTTAAACCAATATGTATATATTAAAGATACCTTGACTTCAAAATTTGGATGTAAGGATGTGTTGCTTTGGAAAAGAGACTACTTTTGTTCCCACAGAGAGCCAGAGGCTATGGATTTGTTCCAGATTAAGATACATCAGGTTTGACCAGCCAAGACCCCCTGAAAGGTCTCCAATGACACCATGGCCCAGATGATCCAACATCCAGAATGGTTTGAAGGCAACTGGCTCAGACAATACAGCCTCATGGACTATTCCATAATCCTAAAATTTTCTTTGTGTCCCCATAAGATACAGTGCCCCCCTCCAGCAGGAAGTAGTAAGAGAAGGTACGCCCAAATTCCCAAATTATATGTAATTTTACTTTATTAAAGTTAAAACCTTCCTTTTTGAAAAAAAAAAAAAGGAGGGGTTGCTGTGGGATGTTCTGTATGGCAAATGTCTTGCTCTGATTGGTCAACAAATAAAACACTGATTGGCCAGAGGCAGGCAGGAAGTATAGGCAGGACTAACAGAGAGGAGAAAAGAAAGAACAGGAAGGCAGAAGGAGTCACTGCCAGCCGCTGCGAGGACAAACAGCATGTGAAGATGCCGGTAAGCCACGAGCCATGTGGCAAGGTGTAGATTTATGGAAATGGATTAATTTAAGCTATATGAACAGTTAGCAAGAAGCCTGCCATGGCCATACAGTTTGTAAGCAATATAAGTCTGTGTGTTTACTTGGTTGGGTCTGAGCGGCTGTGGGACTGGCAGGTGACAAAGATTTGTCCTGACTGTGGGCAAGGCAGGAAAACTCTAGCTACAGAAGAAAGATGATAAAAATGTTCACCTATGATTCTCATTTAGCCATCCAAGTAATTCCATTAAATTGTTGGCAATTCTACAATGCTTAAGTAACAACAAACTTAATTATTTAACAAGCTAGAAATTATTTAAGTTATCTAAGAGTAATAGCTATGTTAAGTAGGATATATTATGCCTAGCTATAATAACTAACCAATTCTAAAACTTCAGAATAAGGTAAATTTGTTTCTCAAACATCCAAACTATGCTCTTGAGGCAATGGTTATCTTATAAACCTTCATTCCAACATTACTTGTGGATTCCAAAGATATCTATACCATGCTCCTCATCTATACATCATTCTAGTTTACTGTAGAAGAATGAGGGATCGGAGGTGTTGTGTTTTGGTTATTAAGTCCTGCAATTATCTGATACATGACACTTATAAAACCATAGCACATTAGCTAATGTGACTCATATTCTTTAGCCCAACTTCAAGGAAACTATAAAATATGGAGAACCTATGAGGCTATTTGTGGACAGTAAATATTCTGCTATAACTGACGAATATGCAGTGTTCAAAATGGTCATATGTATGTCTCAGATGCTCCAGTTTATGTTTCTCAGGTAGAACACAGTATACTAAATTACAAAATAATTTTAAATAATAACTTTAATGTGAGTATATCACATACAGTGTTTGGATTATCTTAGAGTTAAAAACAATAAAGTGTTGTTTATCTGAAATTGAAACTGATTTGTCAAATTTGCCAACATAACTCAAAAGCTATATGTTCAGACATGGCTAAAATATTATTTGTAGTGGATTATTATTAACTTTGCCTAAAAGCATTTGAAATCATATTTAAAGTTTTCTAGCCCATGTAGGAGACCTATAACAAATTTGAACTTTGCCAGTCATTTGCCAACTTATAATTCAACTCTAGTTTTTTCCCAAAGCCCTAAAATCCCCATCACCAATCATATCGGTAAAAAGCCTTCTGCAACTTACTAAGATTATCTAAATTTCTCCTTTCCTTATTTGTAAAATTAGGATGTTCCATTTTAAAAACTCAAAGGTAGCTTCCTCATAAAATACACTATACTATGACTCTGTTGTGCTATTTCTATAGTAATATGGCAGAATATTAATGAAAACATGCTGCAAATAATACCTCTGAGTATTCTCTTGCCCAGGATCCCCCAGGAAGCTGTAAACTGATTCTGATAATGCTATTGCTTAAATCACTTTTAGAAAATAAAGCAATATGTTCTTTTTGTCTATACGCCTCTTCTGGCAAATTACTATTTTCATCAAGGTAGATTAGGTTTTTGGAACCAAATGAAAGTTATTCTGAGCCAAGTATTATGTATGGTCAAACTAAAAAAATAAATAAATAAATGGACATTTTGGACTAAAATTGAGTGGGCTTTTCAAATACCTGAAAATAATCTGTTTTCAAGAATTCTGAAAAACTACTTAAAAGAAGTTCACTTTGAGAGAGGAGTTTTAAAGGTGAATTCTCTAAGTCGGTAACAAAAAGTCACCCTCTATCAAGCTGCTAGTGACTCATGGTGATTCATGATAAAGTACTGAAAATTCAATTCCATATGATTTATTACTCAAATGCTCTTGAAAATAACTTTTCTCCCAGGGCAGGGTTCCTTTTTAGTGAACTTTTCAACTATGTTTAAGAAAAGAAATATCTAATGCTTTGGTTTTCTATCTCCAGCAGAAATACATGTATATGAGATGTATTATGTATATAAATATATGACCATATCTTATTCATAAAATTATTTTAAAAGTCTAAATATTTATACTTTGCATTTTAAAGATTATATTACAGATGAAAATAGGACAAAGAAATATTTTAGTAGACAAATTGATTACATCAAATATTGTTTAACATTAAAATGTAAAGATTTGAAAAACAATTTCCAATTAAAAAAACAGAAATAAACAAATGTTTAAGCCAGTCAAGTACAGATGTATTTCCAGGCCTAGACAGGCAATGTATAAAACAAGAAGTTGAAGAAAGTAAGGGTTAATTTTGTCTCATGGTTTGAGGGTACAGCCACTATGGCCCCGAAGGCAGAGCAGCAAGAGTGTGAAGCAGCTGGCCACATTGCATCCACAGTCAGAAAGTGGACAGGCAGGAGTGTTTATCTCTCTTTCCTTTTCCTTCTTTTAAGTTTTTATTTATTTTGTGTACATGAATATTTTACTTTCATGTATGTTTGTGCACCACGTGCGTGCTTCGTGTGGAGGGAGGCCAGAAGACATTGGATCCCCTGGGACTGGAGTTACAGACAGTTGTGAGCCACCATGTGAGTATTAGGAACTGAAACAGGGCCCTCTGAAGAGCAGCCACTACTCTTAACCATTGAGCCATCTCTCTAGCCTTCCTCTCTAGTCAGTCTGGAATCCACATGTGGTGGTACTATGTCTTCTCCCTCAGTTAAACATCTCTGGAAGTGCCTTGATAAGTACTCACAGAGGTTTGTCTCGCAGGTGACTCTAAACCTAGTCAGATTATCATCTCCCTTATCTCCAACTTTTTCTTTTCTCCATTGTTTTTTTTTGTTTTGATTCCCCTTTCCTTTTTATTTTATAGGGTACACAGTATATTTACATGGAAAATATGTATGTGCATATAAGACATGTTTAAGAACATCAAAAATTCATTTTGTAAATATTTATCAAAAAATGTTTAAACTTTATATACCCTGACTTAGTAACTCTAATTTTAGTAATTCATCTAAAACAAAAACTGTAGTGGGCAAAACTACTGCTTTTTCTCCTTAATAAAACCATATTCACATGTTAACCTCTGGAAGTTGTGCTACATTATAAGGTACAAAGGTATTTTAGGATGTAAAGTTAAGGATCTTGAGATAGGACAATCAATCTATTGGTCCTTAAATACAGTGACAAGTGTCCTTATAATACTGACGCAGTGGGAGAGAAGACAATCAGAAGAGGAGGAAGAAAGGTCAGTGAGGTTGTAAATACTGCAGCAATGTGGCCACAAGGCAGAGTGTCATCGGCCACAAGGCAGAGTGTCATCGGCCACCAAGCTTGAAAATACAAAAGACTGTCTATTCTCTTGAGTTCTCAGATGAGTGTGGCCCTCCCAGATTTTCAGATTTCAGTATCCAAAACTATAGGAAAACACATTTTTTTATTTCTATCCATAACATTTGCAGTATTTTTTTTACAGAGGTCTCAGCAAAGTAACATGATTTTTGTCATAAAATCAATAAATATAATGAGCCCAGTTTTACCAAAAAACTCAAAGCAATATGTTTGTGAGAGAGAGATCATTACCAATTATAACACTATGAGAGGATATAAATCTTCAGCAAGATGAATATTCAAAATCTATTAAATGAAAAGACATTCTACAAAACATAATTCCATATTTTAAAATAGAGAGAGAGAAGGTTAGTATCCAGGAAATACACAACCCAACAACACCAGTATAACCTGAATATAAAATTAGCTGCCATGAAAATGGTATAACAGGTCAAGAAACGACTAGAAAGTAACTGCAGTGGTACACAACTATAATCCCATCACCAGGAAGGCTGTATTCATGGAGTCTCAGAGATGGGTCAAGACAAAAAAGCTACATGTGCTGTGGGAGACCCGCTCCCACCTTTACCCTAGGGTACTCTTGAGAAGGGAAAAGTAAGAAATATTTAGATAGAAATATAGAGGGGAAAGAGGTAGAAACACATGATAGCTCGGGAGGGCCTGGATCCTTATCCACCTGCCCCTTCTGTCTCTTCTAAAGGGCTTTTTAAAAAGAATACCAAGGGGTGGAACAAAAGACCTCCCCCAACACAGCCAAGTTCAGACCCTTCCAAACACCTGGTAACCACACATGGTCAAGCAATCCTTTAATGCAGCTCTGCTGGGTAAAGCAAGCTCAGATGTCACTAGGAAACCTTTGTGGACTTCCACAATGTGCTGCAATCAGCTGAGCTGGAGATGCAGAGCTACCTAAGACCTCTGGAGGTTGAATGATTCCACCACCAATCTCTAATGCCTGACAGGGACCTGCAAGATTTGAAGTTTCCAGGAATGATGTGGTGCAAACATCCCTCCTTATGTCCCCACTCCTTTATGGAACGGGAATGTTTACTGTGTGGTATTGCATGGAGTTGTGAAACTTGGTTTTTGATTTTTTATCAGTTCACTGAGAAGAGACTTCCTTGAGTCTCAGAAGAGATTCTCAACTTTTAAACGATGTGAATACTGTTTGAATAAAAAGATGAGGACATGACTGCTCCTAAGTATAGTGGAGGAGAAGGCTTACTGTAGATAATAGGGAGAAAACAGCCAGAGACATCTTGAAGGATCCAGACTGAACTAGGCCATGAGAGGGGTGAGGGGTGTAGTGGAAATCTGTTCTATGACCATGAAGCACTGTCCCTAGAGAAGCAGCAGGTAACTTTCCTACCCAGCCCATGGAACAGAGAGGTCTAGGGTAGAGAGCAGGGTGAGAAGTGCTTAGAGGAGCCACAGATACTGAGTGAAACTTGGACCGGATTTCCTTTCTACCATTCCAGTCTTTTAGTTGATAAGGAGCAACATAATCTCTTCTATAAATACTTCCTGCTGAAGTTGGGGTGTCATTGTTGGGGGCTGGAATGATGGCCAAAGAACAGGAATGGAGACCTACTGGCTGGGGGACATCTGTTTCTATCACTGCTCATGTTCTACAGGACCACCTGTGGCCGGGGAACTGCAGGCTGCTTTGGGGCCATTTGGTACTTTGGAGGCAATTTTGGAGCAGTCTACAGTTGATTGGAAACCTAATACTGTTAATGACCTTGGGGACTTTGGAAGTTGGAATGAATACATTTGACAACATGAGTTGGCCATTAGCCTGGCAGGAGGCAGGCAGAGATGGAAATGTTGTGATTTGAATGTGAACCCCAGCCCTAAAAGTGTAGAATCTCTTTTGAGACTCAAAACAGTCTCTTTGCAGTGAGCTTCTTTAAAATCCCAAACCAAGTTTCACGACTCCAACATGTAATACCACATAGTAAACACACCCATACCATAAGGGAGTGGGGGCTTAGGGAGGGATGCTTGTACCAAAGCATGGCTGGAAACTCAAAATGTTGGAGGTCCCTGTCTGGCATTAGGGACAGGTGGTGAAATAATTTTGTTAACATTCAGGTCATTTTGTTGTTATTGGGCTGTATGTTTCCTGGATATTAACCTCAAAGATACACGTGTTTGAATACCTGGTCCCCAATGGTATTAGTGTTTGGAAATGCTGTGGAAGCCTTAGGAGATAAAAGTGCATCACTGATGGTGGGACTTGAGTTTAACAGCCTGGCCCTGCCCCCGCTTTCTTGTGCATTCTTTGCTTACTGACCGCTGATGCAATGTGACCAGCCAGTTTCCAGCTCCTGCCACTATACTTTCTCCTCCATGATGGACGGTATTATCTGGAACTGTAGATCCAGACAAATCTCTCCTTCCCTAAACTGATTTGGTCAGGTATTTTAGCACCTCAAGAAAAGTAAACAGTGAGATTGTGAGTTTGAGAGTAGCTTAGGCTGCATATGAGGCCTTGTCTAAAATGTCATCTAATTAAAGTAAATTAAAAATAGAACTATCATACAGGCTAACCCTCCCGCTTTTGGTTATATGCTTCCAAGAATTGTAAGCTGGATCTTCAAGAGCTATTTGCACACACTTGTTCGCTGAAGCATTATTAACAACAGTGAAAGGTGGAAGCATGCTTAACATGCATAAAGCCTTGGGTTCAACCTCCAGCATAGAAAAATATGTAGAAACAGTCCATTGGTCATTGACAGATGAATGGATCAACAAAACGTCGTATATACATACAACTGAATATTATCCAGTCTTTAAAAGAAATTCTGGCACATGTTATAATATGATGAATCTTGAGGACAGTACTCTAATTGAAACAAGACAGCCACAAAAACCAAAGACAAATGACAAACGATTCTACTTAGATGAAATATCTAAAGCAGTCAAATCCACAGCTTCATAAAGTAGAATGATGGTTGCCAGAGACTGTGGAGGAGGAGAGGTGGGACATGTTATCTAATAGGTATAGAGATTTGATTCTGTAAAGTGTGCAAAGCTCTGGAAATCTGCTACATGATAGTTTGAATATAGGATACTCTACTAAACTATACACTTTAAATGATTTTTAAAAACTTGATAAACTTTGTGTGTGTGTGTGTGTGTGTGTGTGTGTGTACCACAATAAAGCTGTTGAAAAATATTTTCTTATCTGTGAGTTTACCAAGTAATTAAGAAATTTCCAGGCCAGACTTCCTAACTGTGCTGTCTTCTAGTTTTGTGACCTTGGACATGTTATGTAAATCTATTCATCAGTCTTTTCCTCTGTAAAATAGAGTTTCTAGTGGTATTGTCTGGTTGAGCTAATATTCAAACAGCAAGGTTTAGTTATTGCTCTAAATAAATGAAATGTCTGCTCAGTCTCACTACTGATGAATCTTTTCACATGTATGGCACCAAATTGACCTGTAAGTAGCTGTTCCACCAAAGATTTTAATTGTTTTCTTCAAATTTATTTTTATTATGCATATTTATGGTTTTGATGATAAAAGTAATAGGGACTTTTAAATGTATATGAAGCAATTCAGACACACAGTTTTGGCAATGCTAAAGTTTTGAGTAAATGTGGGCCATTCATTATATTTCAGAAGCCCTAATGTTATTAACCTTAGTGTTGAAAAAGAAAAATACTATCATGTGTATATAAGAAAAATAGTTTATAATAATAATTTGAAACTGTTTTATGAAAATTATGGCTTGTAAGCTCCTGAAATTTTTATAGCAATTTAATTAATTATTGGAAACATTTTGTATATAGTGCAAATATATGTAGTTATGGAAAAGGCTAGGTGACAATAACACACATTAGATGCAAGACTGCAGAAGTATTTCCTAGAGCTGCATTATTGGCCCATTATGTCTGCAACAGTGCAAAGAGCTGCAGTAGATTTGGTGTTGGTCCTGCTATTCCCCCCTGGAAAGAATCAGATCTGGCCTGCTCTATCTCTCATTACTGCGATGACGGCTGTATCCAGATGCCGAAGACTCCAGGGGCACCCCAATGCGGTGTTAAAGACTCTGAAGGAACACTTCATCCCCCAAGAATGTAACATTCCAAAAGAAAACAGCCCTCCTTCTGACACTAGTAAAATTGTGAAGGTGTGTGATAAATCAGAGATCAAAATAAAAGGCCAGAAATTTTTAAAGGTGTATTGCCCCTCACAGGGAGTTTCTGCTTTTCTCCTTCCAATATATAAAGTCCCACATAACTGTAATAACAATGCTTATGGATACATGAGCAGAAACAATGATAAAGTGTTTAAACATAAATCACACAATTTCTATAATGCCCTTAAGACAGGCATCCTATTCCTTCCTTATTTTCTCCCTCCCTATTTCCTTCCTCCTCCCTCTCTCCCTCCCTCCCTGCCTCCTTCTTTCCTTTCTTCCTTTCCTTTTGCTGGTGCTCAGGAACAAACCTAGGGGGTTTACACCTAGTTTACCACTAAGCTATGTCCTGGGTTCCAACAAAGCTACCCTAATTGAAAGCCAAGAAATAAATAGCTAGAGATATATCTACCTAAGGATCACATTCTGAAATGGGCAGAAATACTTCCTCCTTTGTACAATGGTTTCTTCTACTTTCTTTTTCTACTGTTTCTTCTTCCTTTCCTCTTTACAGAATTTTTTGTGTCTTCCTATTCACAAAATGTAGACTATAGCATTTGATGGTTCCATTTGCCTGAATCAACTTTCTAAAGAAATGAAAAAAAAAACTAAAGAAAAACAAAAACCAAATTTTATTTATATGAAAGATAAAATAGCAGCAAATAGATTCGCCTATAATCTATTTTTCCCCACCAAATGGTCAGACTAATTTATCCAAAAGTATGCCAAAGGTGCTTTCTAAAACGCCCATGTCCAAGTTTGCTAAAAAAAAAAAAAAAGTGAAATAGTGTACTTCATTATAATATATATGTATATATATGATGCCTATCAGTGTAAATTAAAATATACTAAATACATGTACTTATTTTGCTAAAATGTGTAATTCCTAACATTTTTCTTTTTACTTAAAATAGTGTATGTGTATATGTATGTGTACTTGTATGTATGAGTGTATGCTACATGCAGATGCTCATGGAGGCCAGGGGAGAACATTAGATCCCCTGAAACTGAAATCACAGGTGGTGGAGAGGTGCCTGATGTAGAGGCAGGAATTGAACCTGGATCCTCTGCAAGAGCACCAAGTGTTCTTAACTGCTGAGTCATCTCTCCAGCCCCTTCTCTTTGCTTTTCAATGAGGTAGAAATAACATAAAGTAAACACATGTGTGTCTTTCTTTGCTTTTTGTTTGACACTGACCTCCCTACATAGCACAGACTGACCTTGATTTGCTATCCTCCTGGCTCAGCCTCTTGAATGCTCGGTTAACAGAGGTTTGCCACCTCATCTAGACCTAAGTAAATATATTGATGAATATTTACAGATTTGACACCACCAAACAGATTGCAATACAGTGAACCACCATGTGAGAGATTCCCTTGAGTGGTTGTTTAAAATGTGCCATAAAAATGCCTAATTTGACTCATGGCTCCAGAAGTCTATCAATCTTCAATTTAAAAATAATACTAGTAAATCTAGGTACTTTCCCACTGAGCACTGATATATATGATATTTAATATTTTGCATAATTTTATATTTTATGGTTCATTTTTTTATTTCTTTGAGCCAAAGTCTCACAAATGAAGTTTCCAACAATCCATGGAAAATACAAATTGAAAAGACCATAGTAAGTTATATGTATATCAAATGCATCTTAAAGTATTAACACTTATTTTGAGATTATATCAGCAAAAAATTAATTTTAATGATAAAGTTAAAGACTTAAAATAACTCATGGGAAGACAAATTTATTTTGGCTCACAGGTCAGTCCATAATGGACAGAGAAGGTATGAAAGAATTCATGTTGGGTCTACAAGGCAGAGACTCACTACATCTTGGAGGATCAAGATACAGAGACTGCAATTAGAAGTAGGGTGGGGTGCTAATCCTCCGGGCCTGCCCCTAGGAGCCCACAGCTGCCCTCTAGACACAGCCTTCCAAAACTGTCCCATCACCTGGGGACCATGAGTTCAAACACACCAGCCTATTGGGGTCAATTCATAAGCAAGCCATAAGATACCACAATGAATAATTTTGTATACATTTTAAATGACTTCAAAAATATTTTTAAATATCTGGGTGATGGTGGTGGTGGTGCTGGCGCTTGCCTTTAATCCCAGCACTCAAAAGGCAGAGCCAGGTGGATCTCTGTGAGTTTGAGGCTAGCCTGGGCTACAGAGTAAGTTCCAGGAAAGGCTCCAAAGCTACACAGAGAAACCCTGTCTCAAAAAAAAATTATGTGTGTGTGAATATATATGTATGTGTATGTGTGTGTGTGTGTGTGTGTGTGTGCGTGTGTGTGTGTATGCATGTATTTTTAAATAGATTGTAGGAAGAAATAAACTTAGGATTTTAATAAATTGTGTTCCAGTTTTTTATTGCTACATAATAAAGTCCCTACAACTTCAGTAGCTTAAAAACAATTTATTATTTTTCTACATCGTCATGACTAGCATCACATGTACAATTGCTTTGAAATGAAAGCTCCACTTGGACTGGGATGCCTAGGGTGAATCACTCATGTGGCTGGCACTTAAACAGAGATGGTTGAAATAGCTTGGGGCTGACTTAGCCTCTGCCGGTCTACAAAGCCTTTTTCATCACTAACTCGAACCTCTTTATATAGTTATGGATTTCACCAGCCCAAATGTGAAGGTGAAGATTTTTTGTTTGTTTGTTTGTTTGTTTTTTAAGAACTTGACCTAAAAGTCAAAGCAAATCATCAGGACAGCCCACATTTAGTAAGGAGAGAAATGGTCATCATTTTTAAATGGAGAAGTTGCTATACAAAGTCACATTTGCATTAGGTGGGAGTTTTGTAGACATCCTTGGATCAGACAGCAAGTTTGCTTTTTTATTTTTCTTTGGAGGGATAGGATCAGATCCAAGACCTCGTGCATTACAGGCAAGCGTACTGACACTGGTCTATAACCTTATAATAGTTTCCCCATATTACTATTATGAAACATCAATTTATTAAAAAGCAGATAAAAGATACTTTACATCTGCATGAATTAAAAAGTTGCAGGTTACAGCAAAATAATAATTCCACACACTTTTACTGGTTGTTTGTGATAGTTTGGATCTTAAATGTTGCCCAGTGACCCATAGATTAAAAGTTTAATAATCAGCCTGTGGCTCCATTGAGAGGTGACAGAACCTTGAAGAGCTGGAACCTTGCAAAGGGAAGTTAAGCCAGTAGAGGTATATTCTTGAGGAGGATTGTGAAGCCTGGCACATTTCCCTTTCCCTCTCTGTCTCCCTGTCTCCCTGTTTATCTGTCTCTCTCTCCCTCACCACCCGACCCCCCACCTTCCTGCAAGCAACTCTATTCTGTAGATGTAACTAACCGTCTTATTAAATAAGAAACACAGAAACAATGTAAAAGAGAAAGCCAAGAGGTCAGAGCTCAGAGCTAAAATCTCACCCTTCTGCCTGCAGTGTCCCAGCTTCCCGAAAGAGGGCTACTTCCTGTCTGTTCATTTTTTTTATAGTATGTTGTTCTGCCTTCTCATTGGTTGTAAACCCAAACACATGACTGCCTCGTCACTGTCTGTATGTACAGCCCCCTAGGTCTTAAAGGCATATGTCTCCAATGCTGGCTGTATCCCTGAACACACAGAGATCTATGGGATTAAAGGCGTGTGCCACCACCGGGCCATACTCTTGCTATGGCTCTAATAGCTCTGACCCCCGGGCAACTTTATTAACATACAATCAAAATCACATTTCAGTACAATTAGATTACCACCACACTATTCTATCATGTGCTCCTTACCATCATGTCTACCCTTACCCCAGGACTCACGCTGTCTTCCCTCCTTTTAAGCTGTTTATTTCAAATACTTTGTCATTGTGATAGAAAGTTGACTAATACAATATAATCTTGAATTCTAGTTTTTAATTAGTTAGGGTTCTCTAGAGAAAAAGAACCAGTATAATTTATATGGTTTATCAGTTTGGTTTATACGATTGGAAGTCACCTAGTCCAACACAGCCATCTCCATGGGATGGATCCAGAAAAGAAAGTAAGCATGCTGGTTCACCCACAAGGGTGAGGCAGAAAGATTGATACAAGTTTCAGGCCACCTTTGGCTCCAGAGAGAGGCTCTTCATTAAGAAAAAGAAAATGAAATTACAATAAAAGAAATAATAATAAAATAAGAAGAGGACGGCTGGAGAGATAGCTCAGTGGTTAAGAACATGGATTGCTCTTCCAGAGGACCCAGGTTCAATTCCTAGCACCCACACAGCAGCTTACAGCTGTCTGTAACTTCAATTCCAGGGGACCTGATGCCCTCACACAAACATGCACACAGGGAAAACACCAATGCACATAAAACAAAACAAAACAAAACAAAAATAACATTTTTAAAAAATAAGCAATTTTTTTCACTATTAGGGTGAGTGAACTGGGAGGTGTCTCATTCTGGAAACTGTTTGCTATACAAGCATAAGGACCCAAGTTTGGATTCCCAGAACCTATACTTAATAAAGAAACAAAAACAAAAAACAAACAAACAAAAAAAAAAAAACTGGGCCTAGTGGAACAAATCTGTAATCCCAGTGCTGGGTAGGAGGAACCCTGGGTCTTGTTGGCTGGCTAGTATTCTGTAATCAACAAACTCTAAGTTCAATGAGAGGTTCTGTCTCAAAAAAAAATTAATTCTATGAAAAAAATCTATTTTCAGTAAAAGAAAAATGAGGGGAAAAAGACAAAAACAGTGGAAGAATAATTGAGGAAGACATCAGACCTCTATGTTGACGTATCTCTGACACTGACACACACACACACACACACACACACACACACACACACACACACACACATGAGTTTGACCTAGTAAGAGGGGATGAGGTTGAAGAGATGGGGAAACAGGGTGATGGGAAAGAGCTAGTTGAATCTGGGGAGTTTAGCAGAATCAAGAGCAAAAGGAAGAACAGGCCCTTCCAGGTCCACTTGAGGATTTTCAGATTTCATGCTAAGAACAATAAAGGCCATGGACAGTTTAAGCGGAGGGAACTCAAGGTTTCATTGTCAAGTGTTATTTTGTTAGTCGTTCTATAGATAATTGAGCGGATACAGGAATGTGCCTAAAACGTGTTTTTCCATGGCTGCAGGTGAGAGATGAGTTGTGTATTAGGTAGGCTTCAAAGGTGCAGCCCGGGGACTCAGGAGAAGGCTCAGTGGGTGAAGTATCTGCGACGCAAACAAGAGGACTGAGATCCAAAGCTCTCCCGCCCAGTCAAAAAGCCATTGGAAGCAGTGCTCACCTACAACCTCAGCACTGGAGAGCTGAAGGGATACCGATCCCAGAAGCCTGACTGGCTAGCCAGGCTCCGCAAATGGCAGGCGATGGGGTCAGTGAGAGATGCTACCTCAAAGTAAATAGGAGGCAGAGAATGATCAAGGAAGACACTCATCACTGACCTCTGGCCTCTGCAAGTGCACTCATGAGTGCACATACAGACACACAGGAACACACACACACCACCAACACACACACACACACACACACACACACACACACACACACACACACCCCTCCCCTTCAAGATAAAATTAAGTACAAAATGTTATGGGAGTCTTAGAGACGGGCACTTAATTCTGGAAATTTCAAGAGTCAGCCAGAGAAAGGAAAAGAGGAATAGAATACGAGGCAGATAAAAAAGTGCTAAGGTTGGGAAACATGCTGGATACCTGCCTGGCACACACAGGTACAATTAGTCCACTGAGTTTAAAGGCAAAAAGGAAGGAGGTCAAACCAGAGAAGAAAGGTCCCAGTCACCAGGTGTCTTACAAGCCCTGCTAAGGGGGTTATGGTTTTTTCCCCAGATTACAAGTGATGGAGTAATGTTTGTACATTAGATGATCTATATTAGGAGGAAAGCAGATAGGTAATGGAGAACACAGCTGACCTGGTTAGCACAGAAGCAGGCAGCTGAGTAGGAGGTGGTAATAGAGATACAAAATACAAAAAAATAAAAAAAAAATACACTTGACAACAACTCTTTAATGAACATGTCTGGAATGTACTACATATGACTAGTCCCAAAACTTGTTTCAGCTTCAAATGCAGTTTGCTGGTGACTGGCAGTGAGCAGGAGTCAGCATGCACCAGCTCAGGCTATCAATTTTAGAATTCTGGGAGTCGGTCCCTAAATTGTTTGAGGTAGTCTATCTGTTAATTTGCAAATTGCTAAAATTTATCTACAATTGAGAGAGAGCATGAGAGAGAGATCCAAATCACTTCTCATTTACATCAAAGCAAAGAGGTCCCCAAAATTCAAGCCCATAAGGGCACCCCCTTAACAGTGACAGACTGACTGACTGGGTCTGTGTGGAAAGCAGCTAGCAGGTGGAAGTCCCACTGAAGCTTATACCTGGATAGCCCAGGCAGATACTGGTGCAGGCACGAAGAGGTGAGTGTGGCTGTGATGAGTGCTTCGGTGGTTACTTTTGTGTCCTGGACCCAGCACTCGGTCCCCATGAGAGCAGGCACTCTCTGCACTTAGGCAGGGCAGCTCCCCAGCCAGCAGGAGTGCAGAAAGGACCTTAGTCAAGCTGCTGCCCTGTGACTCCAGGATCTGCTAGGATCTGACACTTGATCTCACACTGAGGAGGAGAGGCTGCTGGGTGGAAGGAGAGTGGGAGCAATGCCATCAGTACAGGGGGGGGGGGGAGGGGGACAAGTGGTGTCAATGGAAAGAAAGGTTGCCACGGGCCTGGGAATAGGGGTGAAACAGGTCGAGGATATCACAGACGCAGTCCGCCAAGTGGTTTAAACCGCGACATAAAACAACATCACAGGGAGCTTATTGCAGTCTAAAAGATTTCCTTTGCTTTGCGTTACTGTAAAAAAAAATCAGGACAAAGTAATTTCCCAGGAGCAAGCTTACATCCCTACAAAGGAAACAAACAACAGAGGTGTACCCACAAAAGTAAATAAACACACCATGACCTGAGCTACAGGAACAAGCCTAAAACATGACTTGTTTCCTGATATGGAAGATGACTCAAAATTAGAGAAACACAGCTTTGAGGTGAAAGAACTCAATGTAGAGAAATAACACATTTCAGGAACATAGTAGCAGATAAGTGTTGTTGGTTTTTGCTCTTTTGAGGGGCCCAACACCCAGCTCCTAAATAAATCACACATGGAGGTTTATTCTCAAATATAAGTGCCTGGCCTTAGCTTGGCCTGTTGCTAGCCAGCTTTACTTAAACCATCTCGCTTAGTTTTTGCCTTTGAGCTTTTCCCTTTCTCTATTTCTATAATTTTACTTTCACTCTGACTCCATGGCTCGCTGTGGAGCTGGGTGGCTGAGTGGATGACCCAGAAGTCCTCCTCCTCCCTCTCTTGTTCCTTGATCTTTTCCTCCAAGATTTCTCCTTTTATATTTTCTCTCTGCCTGCCATCCCTGCCTATCCTTTCTCCTGCCTTGCTATTGACTATTCAGCTCTTTAGACCATCAGATGTGCTAGACAGGCACAGTAACACAGCTCCACAGAGGTAAACAAATGCAACATAAACAAAAGTAACATACCTTAAAATAATATAGCACAGATAGCACAACAGACTATGAAAAAAAAAAAAAACAGGGAATGGTCACTTTTAATGTTTATAATGAGATTATTTGGGAAAGCAAGAAGAGATGAGAGGAGTTAAAGAAGTCAGTACACAGATCATTCCCAGCAGCAGCAGGCTGTGAGCCCTGCTTTCTGCCTATTGCTACCTCATAATGTTGCCTAAGACAACTTTGTGTTTGGCCTGACTTAGACCAGGTGCAGGATACTTCTGTTAACCACAGAGCCTACTTCTTCCTGACAGCTCCTCTGTCCTCTGCCTCCTGCACTCAAGGAAGCCGTCCAGACAAGAACACTGTGAGTGACCTAGTTCACACCCTTGCCTGCCATGCAGTAAATCTCCATGGAACCTGAAGACAGTGCAAGGAGAGGTTTCCCTTTCAGAGACAAGTACCAGGACTCAAGGCATTTGTTGTTTGTGACTCTCCCCCACCCCCATCGTTCTCATTCTTTTCTACCCACTGATTTCAGGAATGTTACTAGTCTTTATGTCATCTAAGGGATCTTCAGGGCACAAATATGCTTATTCAAACTAAACCACTTAATAATTAACTTGACAGATAGCTATGGTAACAAATAAGCATTGTGTAGTAATGAGCAAGGCCACAGACTAATTACCGGTCTTTTCAGAATTACTATATTACTCAGGGTTCTCTGAAGGAACAGAACTTATAAAAATGCATATTTGCATGTCTACAGGAGATTTATTAAAGTGTAACACAGGCTGTGGTCCAGATACTGCAACTATGGCTGTCTCCCATAATAGAAAGGCCAAGGACCCAATAGTTGTTCAGTCCATAGACTAAATGTCTCGTCAATCGCAGTCTGATGCTGGAGTTCCAGAGGATTCTGAGAGAGCTACTTCAGTAACAGGATAGATGAACTTGCCAGCAAAAGTGGGGGCAACCAGGCAAAAAGCAAAAACTTCCATGTTCAGTGTCCTTTTATTTAGACTGCCACCAGAAGGTGTGGCCCAGATTTAAGGTGGTTCTTCTGACCTCAACTGATCCAATCAAGAAAATTTCTCACAGGTACTCCCACTTACTTGGGTTCTAGTTGATTCCAGATGTAGCCAAGTTGACAATAAAGATTAACCGTCCCAATTACCTTGAACCAAACTCAGTAACCAAATAAAAAAGAAGCTAAGAGACACCTCCCTTAATAGGCATGTCAAGGAAGACTTCTCTAGCCATGCATAGAGCCTCATGTTGTCAGCTTATTTTGGTGTAGTAATAAGAAGCTCAGGAACTGTACTGTTCATCTTTGGAAACACCTACAGGCCTTCCTCCACAGGTACATGGAATATAGACAGAAAAATACACTTCATTCCTGATAGAACTAAGAATACTGGCTCCAGAAGTACCATATTATTCCCATATCTAAGTTAATCTATCACAGTGTTCAGGCAGGCAGTATTTACTTGTTTTGTGGAAGCTTTCAAGATAAGTAACACAAACATAGAATATTTTATAAAAGACACAGAGAAATAGAAATACTTAACAGATAAAGAGGTATTCTGAATTGATTAGTGTTTATTTAGATTATCACATCTTAAAGACTCATCACAAATCTGAGATTCCTTTAGATACTCCAAAGTAGTGTGGATCAAAAGTAGTACTTTCCTCCCAAATAATTGAGCAGTTATATTTCAGGTCCTACTGTTGGGGACAGATGAGGAAGAACAGTGACAGCTCCATGTCTTTACATCCTTCTAGTTACATACTAGAGGGCCACAGAACTTGAGGGGGATTAGCTGTCAATTTTAGCTTTGTATGAGGTGATTAGTGAAGATAATAGGTTAAAGGCCTCCAAAGGGG
Organism: Peromyscus maniculatus bairdii; assembly: GCF_049852395.1. NCBI lineage: Eukaryota > Metazoa > Chordata > Mammalia > Rodentia > Cricetidae > Peromyscus > Peromyscus maniculatus. The sequence continues at coordinate 19,510,467 of NC_134871.1, forward strand.
CCTTTTCTCTGTGTGATTCTTCAGCGAAGATGACAGCAGGACAGAGTGAGGCTTCTGGAAATTCTCACACAGGCATTGGGTATAATCAGTACATGGGGAGTTCAAAAAGCACTCCCCGGAGCAAGAGAATGAGGTCAAGAAAAAGTCATCTTCCAAAGACAATTCAAGAAACAGCACGTACTTTGCCATAAGAACCCAACAAATGAAACATACGTGTTAGCTGTGTGTATACTTTCACTCTAGTCAAATCAGTGTGTGATAATGCATTCTCATAGATATCGTTGCTTATACTACTGTAGTATAATTCTTGTTTTACATACCTGTCCTTCTGCCCTGCTGTGAATTCTTTTTTCAAGGAAACAGTACTTCAGTAGGTTTTACTCTATGAGTCTAGCAGTGACCAACACTGACTAAGAACTAAAAATTCATTGACAAAATGAAATGCAAATATAACTAAAGAAGGCAGATGTATCAAAATGCAATAGGCATCTTCAGGTAGTACATAAAAGGGTAGTCTGGTTAAGGTAGTATCATTGCTATGTAGAAATATATAAAAGATACATTGATTGTTAACAAACATTATGATTGTTAAAATTGTGTCCATAGTAGATATTCATTAGAGAAGATAAAATACAGATATTCTTTAAGACCACATAGTTCTGGATACTTGATCTTTATATACCTTCATTCTTTTCTAGAACATTTATTATTTGTTATGCACAAGGTACTAAGACAGGAACCAGAATTATATTATCAGATAGTTATCATATTCAAATTTGTTAAGTGTGATAGTTTGAATGTAATTAGCCCATGCAAGCTCATAGGAAATGGCACAGTTAGGAGGTTTGTTGGAATAAGTGTGGTCTCCTTACAGGAACTATGTCACTGTGGGCAAGCAGGCTTTAAGGTCCCCTATGTTCAATCTATGCTCAGTGACACAGTTTATTTCCTGTTTCCTGTAGATCAAGATGTAGAACACTCAGCCCCTTCTCCAGCACATGTCTGCCTATTGTGGGGTTCCCTGAACCTAAGTCCATGTTCAGGGCACCATCTGTGAGAGCCCAGCTCATACCTTTTAAAGGGTTCCTATGAGGAAGAGAGAAGAATAAGAAACTTTTAGATAGAAAGATAGCAAAGAGTATTTAGGTGGTCAGCCCATTGTCATGAAATGGTTGTTGTACCTCTCTAGGCACTGAAAACTTTTGCAATCAAGAATGAAACAGGCCAGGTGGGTGGTGGCGCACACCTTTAATCCCAGCACTCGGGAGGCAGAGGCAGGCAGATCTCTGTGAGTTTGAAGCCAGCCTGGGCTACAGAGTGAGTTTCAGGAAAGGCACAAAGCTACACAGAGAAACCCTGTCTCAAACAAAACAAAACAAAACAAAACAAAACAAAAACAAAAAGAAAGAAAGAAAGAAAGAAAAGAACAGAAAAGAAAGAAAGAAAGAAAGATAGTAGAGAGGAGACAGACAGAAACACAGGATAGCTTTGGGAGGACCTGATTCAAAATCCACCAGCCCCTTCTGTCTTTCTAAAAGGGTTTTTTATAACAATGCCAAGGGGTGGGGCAAAAGACCTCTCACTTGCTAGATCAAAGCATACTGTACAGCCAAGTGCAGACCCTTCCAAACACCTGGTAACCACACCATAATCAAATCATCCCCTTATGTAGTTCTGATGGATAAAGCAAGCTCAGATTCTTGGACCCTGAGTAAGTTTTCACTAGGAAACCTCTGTGGGTCTCTACAGCTTATATGCTGCCATGTCCCACCATGAAGATAAGGGACTAACCCTCTGAAACTGTAAGCTACCCCAATTAAATGTTTTCTTTTATAAAAGTTGCTGTGGTCATGGTGTCTCTTCACAGCAATAGAAACCCTAACTAAGACAGAAGTTGGTACCAGAAGTGGATTATTGCTGTGAGAGACCTGACCATGTTTTTGTTTGGAGGAATTTGGACTTTGATACTTTGGGTTAGGAAAGCAGTAGAATACTTTAAGCACCAATTAATGAACTATCATAGTAGAATCATAAGAGATTTGAACTGTGAGGGCCCGGCTCAAAAAGTTTCAGAGGAGAAGAAGTTTGGTACGTTGCCTAGAGGTCATACTTATATTTTGGTGAAGAATGTGGCTGATTTTTACCTTTGTCCAAAGAGTCTGCCTAAGGCTGAAGTGAAGAGATTTGCATTAACTCTGTTGGCAAAAGAAATTTAAAAACAGTTAGTATTGACTTTGTCATGTGGTTATTAGTGTTAACTCTAGTGAAGATTTATGATGAAAAGGAGCAAACTGAACAAGGAAAAGTATGTACTATTTGAGGAGAAAAAGAGAACCAGAAGAGAAACAGAGCTAGTTCCTATTTTCAAGGAGATAAACAGATTAAGAAATGAAATAAAGGGAGTGGTGACCTCAGGGCAAGATCCTACCCAGCTCAATTTCCAACTTATGAAGTTAGAACCAGGTGTGGTAGTGCACACCTTTAATCTCAACAATTCAAAAGCAGAGGCAGGAAGATCTCTGAGTTTGAGGCCAACCTGGTCTACAGATTCAATTTCAGGACAGGCAAGCTTAGGAAACCATCAAAAACAGAAAGCTGGTGAAGACATCATTGAATGAGGGGACCATGTTGCTGTCCCAGTGAGCAGCAGAACTTGGCAATTTTGGCCATGTAGCTCTGGCTTTAGAGCCAAAGATAGAAGAATCTCCCTCTATGACTAAGGAAAGTTGTTGAGGTTAGGCATATGTTGGAGTGTCCCTGAATGGAGGCCTAGAGAGGCCATTGTGTAAAACTGTGAAGATGAAGCTGGATTGCCTTGGAGACCCTAGGATGTTAGAGATGCCAGAGTCATGGGATACCTGTCAAGAAAAGCTGCCAACAGGGAGTAGAACAAGACCAAGAGAAAGAAGTGTGTTGTAGTCAACAAAGCTGAAGGGAGTTGAAGATCTGAAGAGTGGTTTGACATCAGACAGGGAGATGCAGAATTTAGAGTTTGCCCAGCTGTATTTCGGTCTTGCTTCAGTCCAATATTCTCTCACTCCCTTCCCTTTGTTTTGGAATGGTAATGTATATCTTGTGCCATTATGTGTTGGAAGTATGTGATCTGTTTTGGGGTTTTGATTTTATAGTGTTTTACAGTTAAGAGATTGCATGAATCTCAGAAGAGACATTGAACTTTGGACTTTTAAACATTATTGAGACTGTGATAGACTATGAGGAATTTTGAAGATGGATTAATAAATTTTGCATTATGATATGGTTATAGGCTCAAGGGGGCCTGATAGTGGAACCGTACCTGTTTAAATGTAATTGGTCCCCATAAGCTCATAGAGAATGGCACTATTAGGAGATGTGGCTTTGTTAATGTAGGTATGGCCTTGTTAGAGGAAGTGTGCCACTGTGGGGGTGGGCTTTGAGGTCTCCTATGCTCAAGCTATGCCCAGTGACACACTTGCTGTTGTCTGTAGATTGACATGCTGCTCTCTGCTCCTTCTCTAGCACCATGTCTGCCTGTGTGCCACCGTGTCCTGCCATGATGATAATGGCCTAAACTTCTGAAACTGTAAACCACCCCAAATAAATGTTTTCTTTTATAAGAGTTGTTGTGGTCATGGTGTCTCTTCACAGCAATAGAAACCCTAACTAAGATAGCAAGGTATATAGTCTGTCTTCATTTGCTCCCTGTTGTTGTCTTATTATTATTATCATTATCATTATTATTATCATTATCATTATCTGCAGTGGCTCTCCCTTAAGTGATGGGCATCCTAGTCAGAGGTTACAACTCTACCCTATGAGCAGTGTTTCAGCTGCAAGGGCCACAGCCTAGAGGGATTCTGTCCCCTTAGGCAAGCTGCTAAGGGAAACTTTATCTGAATCTAAAGAACTCATGACTCAACAGTTGAGGTGGAATTCTGCTCACTCAGAGAGACTGTATAGCAAGTAACCAGCATTCTCCCTTTGCTGGCGTCTTCCAAAAAACCAAGCATCCTTCTCCCATCCCCCACTTCAAGAACCCTTGCTATACATGGTTCCTCCTTACCACTTCCTTTCAGCTGACTCAACCTCCTGATCACAGGTTAATTCTTTTTAATCAAACGCATCTTTGAGTTGTTGACAAAAGCCGTGTGGAAAAAAATGCAACACACTTTAAAATAATATACTCTAACACTTCCCCCTTTTTTTCCCTAATTCTGGGAAGACAAGCTATAACTTTTGTTCATAGATATCACCTGTCAAGGATCAGGGGGTCTCTCCTGATCAAACCTGATCTATAGCGTTCCTGAAGGAATCCACAGCCTCTTGTCTCCTGTGGGAACAAAACTTGAAAGCATTTTTTATTTCGATTTGACGAGTATATTTTTTGACTTCTTTTTTAAAGTTAAGGCATTCCTAAAGTATCGAAATTGGTTCAATTTAGTAGTCCAGTTCATAATCCCATGTCTCTTAGCAGCTGTTGTTTATTAATAATCAAAAAATTCAAAATCAATATAATAACATACAGGATCCAGACTCCCTGTGCATTTCCCATCTCTACATGGCTTATTTTTATTATATTACCTTTACTGTCTCATTAAAAACTTTATTTTTTAATCTATTTCTTTCTATAACTATCTATACCCATCTTCCTTTCTTTCTTAAGCCTATGCACATTGTAAAACACATGGAACCTATTTAGAGGTTACTCCATCTAGATCTCTTTTATTGTGTATCTCTAGTCTTTTTTGACTGTGTAAGCAAACCTTTAAACTGCTAGCTTACACCTGGATCCTCCCTCTGGCTGCTTGGCTGGCTCTGCCTGCTTCTCAGTTCCTGAAAGCCCAGCTAAATTCATAGCACGGTCAGAGGTTTGTGACTGAGAACTGCATTTAACCTTCCTAGAGTTCTAAAATGCCAATGCTTGCACTTTGGCAGGTACTTTTACTTAGTTTTTTTATTCCTACTTAACATACTGGCTGCTCAAGGACTCATTGACTGGCAGAAACTCTTAATGGAGCAGTTTTGTTGTTGTTTTTATTTTTTGTTTTAAAGCTTTCTCAGGCACTATGGACATTAGAGTGCCACGTTGGTACTCCAAAATGCTGTTGTTTGTTTTTGTTGTTTTGGGGGACCCACCACCCAGCTCCCAATTCACACAAGAGACTTATTTTTACCTGTAAATGTCCGGTCTTAGCTTGGATTATTTCTAGCTGGCTTTTCTTTGCTTAAAAATATTCCATCTATCTTTTGTCTCTGGGCTTTTCCTTTTCTATTTTTGTATACCTTTCTTTGTTTCTTACTCTATGGCTTGCTGTGTAGCTGGGTGGCTGGCCGGGTCCTTGTCTTTCTCTGGCTACTTCTTCTCCCCTCTCAGATTTCTCCTTCTATTTAGTCTTTCTCTGCTGGCTAGCCCTGCCTATCTCTCTCTCCTGCCTTGCTATTGGCTGTTCAGTCTTTACTAGACCATCAGGTGTTTTAGACCGGCACAGTATCACAGCTTCACAGAGTTAAACAAATGCAACATAAACAAAAGTAACCTACCTTAAAATAAAATTCACCAATAGCTCCCTATTGCCGTGATAAAGTCATGACAAAGGAATATTAGGAAGGAAGGAATTTCCTCTTTACAGCATATAGTCCATCATGCAGAGAAGTCAGGGCAGGAACGCAAGGACATTATCTGGAGTCAGAAACTGAAGCAGGAATTTAATTAGAGGCCTTGGAGAAATTTTGCTCATTAGGTTGCTCATCATTGCTTGTCCAGCTGGCTCTTTCTTTCTTTCTTTCTTTCTTTCTTTCTTTCTTTCTTTCTTTCTTTCTTTCTTTCTTTCTTTCTTTCTTTCTTTTTTTAAGCTCAAGAACAATTTTATTAGAGTTCAAAAGAAAAATCCCAGGACAGGATAGATCTTAACAGCTTTCTGGAAATGGAGGAGAGATGTAGGGGGTGGGGCAAGTCATGTAAGCTGACATGGAGGTCAGACATATGCCCAACAAGCAGCCACACAACAGGGAGTGACCAGCCAGCCTGCTTTCTTAGTCAACCCAGGATCAAGTAAGCAGGAGCAGCATATCCCACAGTAGCCTGAGTCCTCCAATACCAATCGTTAATTGAGAAAATAACCCACAGACTTGCCTATAATTCAATCTGATGGAGGCATTTTCTCAGTTGAGGTTCATGTAGTCATCATGAATCCATCATGTAGTCTAATAGCAGCAAAAATTGCCTATGTACAAGGTATAACATTACAGAATCTGAAATAAACTTTTTTTTTAAAGAGTGGCAGCAGGGATTATTTCAGATCTGTTTTGCTCATGCCAAAACACAGAACTGGAGAAGGTGTTGTTTCAACTAAGTTTTCAAAAAGTGACGTCAACAGGGTCAGAGGAGAGGGAAGACCATTTTAATCTGGGGGGTTTTATTGAAAAAAAAACAATGATATTGGAAGCTTGAGCAGAAATGACTGTGGAAGATGTATAAGGTTCTGGAGGGAGATTCACACAGTGTATTAAGAATGTTAAAGTATATACAAAATAGGAAATGACATGATACATTAGTTTGGTTAGGCTGCCATAACAAATCACCACAGACTGCATCGTTTGATTTACACAACAGGCATTTCTTCTGTCTACAATCCTGAAGGCTAAATGTCCAATATCAAGGTGTTATACATTCTTTCTTATGAAGCTTCTCTCCTCTGCTTATATATAAATACCTTTACAACATCTTTTCTCTATACATATTGGTACTCTAATCACTGGTTTTTATGTGTACTCTATTTATAATGAAACAGAGCCCACTCCAAGAACCTGGTTTTAACTTAGCCATTTCTTCAAGACTCTGTCTCCATACACAGTCACATTCTGAGTACTACATTCTGGGATAGTAATCTATCTACCTAGACAGTGTACCAGGCCTTTTCTTTTGGGCCACCAACCAGCTCCCAAATCATGACACAGAGACTTATAATTAGTTTTGAATGCTCGGTCTAGCTTAGGCATATTTCTGGCTATCTCTGTTTAACTTAAAATAACCTGTTTTTCTTTATCTACCTTTTGCCTCAGGACCTGTTTCCATTCTTACTTATTTCTGAATATCTTACTTTCACTGTTTCTCTATGTCTGCTGGCTGGAGTCTGCCTGGCTTCTTGCCCCGGACATGTCCCTTGTTCTCTTCTCCTTCTTCTCTCATTCTTCCTTCTCTTCTTTAGCATAGATGTCTCCTCCTATTTATTCTGTCTGCCCACAAGCCTAGACTATCCTTTCTCCCGCCTAGCTATTGTACATTCAGCTTTTTATTAGCCCAATCAGGTGCCTCAGGCAGGCAAGGTGAAACAAATGCAAAATGTCTTTTCACAATCAAACAAATGCAGCATAAACCAAGTAGCACACTGCTATGAAATAATCCTTTTGTACACCGTAAAGATTTGTTACTCAAATTGGTTTAATAAAATGCTGATTGTCCGTAGCAGGGCAGGAAATATAGGCAGGGCAACCTATGGTGATATTTTATTTGTACTAAAATGTGATTTTATTTGTATGTTAATAAATAAAGTTGCCTGGGGGTCAGAGCTAATAGCAAGCCATAGCAGAAGCCAGGCGGTGGTGGCACACACCTTTAATCCTGATCACATGACAGATAGATCCCTGTGTGTTCAAGGATACAGCCATCAGCCATCATGGAGACACACACCTTTAATCCCAATCACATGACAGGCAGATCTCTGTGTGTTCAAGGATACAGCCATCATGGAGACACACACCTTTAATCTCAATACCAACCATAGAAGACCTGGAGGTCTGTATAGACAGGCAGTGACAAGGAGGTCATGTGGTTGGGTTTACAACCAATGAGAAGGCAGAACAGAAAGTCAATAAAAAGACACAGGAAGTAGGCCTCTTTCTGAGGGGAAGGACGATAGCAGCAGGAAAGGGTAAGAAAGGCGGTTTTTAGTCTCAGCTCTCAGCTACTGCTCTGACCTCTTGGGCTTTTAACTCTGTATTTGGCTCTGTGTTTCTTATTTAATAAGACTGTTACATCTACAGCAACCAAACTAAGGATGATGGGAGGGAGAAGGGAAGAGTCAGGAGTCACCAGCCAGATGCAGAGGGAGCAGAAGATGAATGTGCCATGCTAATAAAAGTACCACCATGTGGCATAATATAAATAAAGAATATGGATTAACTTATGTAGTAGGACAGGCCCATAGGGTCAGACCAGTTGCCAAGGCATGCACTTAAAGTACTTTCTTAGGAGCCAACCTGGAATCTGCCTGAGGGGCTAGCAACAGTAGCTGCCAGAGTTCCTAATTGTGCCCAGCCAATGAGGGACAACCACACAATGCCACCAAATTGTGACACAGACTGGGTGCTGGGAGGAGGGTATATAAGGCCTTCCCCTTATTAAATAAATGATTTTGTTGTTTGCCTTCAACTGACTCCCAGTGTCTGTGCTATTGATGCCTTGCCTTCTCACCTCCTCCCCCGAGGAAGCCATTAGGATCCAACAACAAACTTAAAATGTAAGAGTTAGCTAGTAATAAGCTTGAGCTATCAGCCAAGCATTTGTAAGTAATATAAAGCCTCTGAGTGGTTATTCAGGACCAGGTGGATAGGTGAGAACTGTCTGTTTTTTACATATGGTGTTCCAACATGTGGCCGAAATTTCCACATAAAACCTGAGAGAGCTTGAAAAAGGAATCTAGACACACAAGAATGGAGTTAAGCATGGCTTCTTGATAGCAGCATTTTTCAGATAGTCTGTCTTTGCTAGAGGTGAGCAGAGGCACAGCTCCATTAACAGATAGCTTTCTGGCCAGGTGCTAACAGCAAAAATGGGTGACTCTTTTAAGAGGCCCTGATACCTAACACTTATATGGTGTTTATGAGCAGTAGAAGACATGGTACTTAGTGACAGCATGGACTCAAAAGCTCCCCAGAGCTGGGGTGCTAACATGGCTCCCACCAATACCTCTGCTGTGAAGTTAAGCTCTCACAGACCAAGGAGCAGGGCAGAGCCAGCCGCCAAAGCTGTTGCTTTGGTCCTAGGCATGCTACTTAGCAGTTTAAAGACTCATGAGGTCAAAAAAAAGGTTGAGAATATACAATAGAGATGGATTTAGACAAAAGAAACCGGTTACAGTGTGTTTAAAAATATATGTAAGCATGGGAGAGAAAAGAAAAAGGGTAAAGAAAGCCTTAAAATAGAAATAAAGTAATAAAAATTAGAATAAGCCACTTAAAGATGTAAAAAACACATAAAGTTTGAATTATGTATATTATTGTGTTGTCTTTAAATTTTTTGGATTCTAAAAGACATTGGATTATGAAAAAATGCTATATTAATCCAACCTATATATTTTTAAAATATCTTGACTTCAAAATTTAAGTCAAAAGATCAGTTACTTCAAAAAAGAGGTTCTGCTTTTAATTCCATAATAAATGAGAGGCTCTGGATTTATTCTGGATTAAGAAAAATCAGGCTTGATTATGGAAGACTTCCAGAAAAACTCATATAGGAATGGATGGTCAAGATGATCCAATGTTTCAGAGAGCCTCTGTTGCAATTTCCTCTGAGTTCTGCATCCTGAACATCTTCAAGGCTGCTGGCTGAGATGATCCAGCCTCACTGAATACTCCAGTCAAGACTTCACCATAATCCTAAATTTTTCCCAGGGTCTCCCAAAGATTATCAGAGCCCCCAATCACCAGGAAGTAGTCTAGAGAACTATGCCCACATTCCCAAAAATAAATTATGAAAGTTTGTCATTATTTAAGGGGTTAGTTACAAGTTGTTATTGATAATGCTCAGAAAAAAAAAACTGAACAAAGATTAGATTCAAGGATCTCATTCTAAAAAGAAAAAGGGGGTTTATAGAAATAGGATAAAAGGGTAGATTATTGAATCTACTTTTAAACCAAAAAAGCAACCTCTAGTCTAAAATATTTTACATATATTCATTTGGGTTTATTGATACAAATTTAAAGTAAATTTTGTTATACTGTATATTTCTACTCTTGTTTGGGGTATTATGTTTGTGTAGCTTATTTAAAATGTAATATACAATTAGGAAATACAGATTAATAGTCATCTGTAACAGCAAATTTATAGTCATGTTAGGTATGTTTTCAAGGTCATACAGAGATACATTTCAGATGGATAGGCAATCTTCAAATACTTCAAAGACCTACAGAATATTGGCATTTTAAACGTTTTAAGAACTGAGACTTTTCCTGACAGTGAGACACATCTGCTCCTACCAGTACAAATTACTTCAAAGAAGATGATGAGCATTGAAGAATATGGATATGGGATACAGAGTCTCTTTCTTTATGGCAAAATCTAGCCATGTGGGCAAAGAAACTGCCCTTGCCTTAATTGCTGACAGATACTGTACAAACTAGACCAGCAGGATGCAAAAAAGCTGACTGCCGAACTTTCCCAAGATAAGGTAGGACAGTTCTCCAAAATTCCCTTCTTCACAGGGAAGTCTGTCAGACATGCTAGGCCTGTAGGCCAAAGAAGGATGCCCCAGTGTTGCAGAGAAACTTTGGGTGACTGTTCAGGCAACCTAATGTCCCTGTCATTAGGTAACATTTTACCCTTCTGGGGTCTTTGATAGAGTTAAAGACTATATAGTTATAGTTATAGGTTTCATTAATTATGATAAAAAGCAAATTATGTATAAAACTTTAGACTCACCAAGATAAGATAGATAATAGAATATTTTCTCTAATTTTGCCAAATACAAATAGACTAGACACTGTAACTGTAATTCTTACTTGATGACTATTTTTGTTGTATATAATCTTACTATGTTAAAGTCAAAACCTTCCTTTTTAATTAGAAAAAAGGGGGAATGCTGTCGAATAATCCTCTTGTACACTATAAAGATTTGTCACTCAAATTGATTTAATAAAATGCTGATTGGCCAGTATATAAGAAGGAAGTATAGGTAGGTTGACCAAACTAAGAATGATGGGAAGGAGAAGGGCAGAGTAACGAGTCACCAGCCAGACATAGAGAGAGTAGGAGATGACCATGCCATGCTAATTAGATAGGTACCACCACATGGCAGAGCATAAATAAGGAGTATGGGTTAACTTAAAATGTAAGAGCTAGTTAGTAGTAAGCCTGAGGTATTGGCTGAGCATTTATCAGTAATATTAAGCCTTCAAGTCAATTATTTGGGAAACAACTGCCAGGTATTTGCGACCAGGTGGTCAGGACAGAAAATGTCCATTTACAGCACACCTTTACACAATTAAAGTAATATTCTGCAGCATAAACAAATGTAATGCATCTTTGCCTAGTTAAAATAATATTCCACAATGGGAGAGAGCATAATTCAGGTCACAACAGGGTTGTTCCTGATTCAAATCATTGGCTTGGTCTGGTTTGTGATACTATAACACAGTATCACAGACTGGATAATTTATAATAAACAGAATTGATTGTTCCTTGTTCAGAAGGCTGGAGTCCAGGATTGAGAGGCTGGACTTTGATGGATGTCTTTATTCTGTATTATCCCATGTAGTCAGATAAACAGGGTAAAAGTGAGCTAAAGGGAGTTAAACCTGTAATTATATAAGGAAAACATTTTTCTGACAGTTGCATGAATTATCCTATCACCAGGATGTCGTTGGTTCTATTTTGGCTCTTTGCTCTTTTTAGGGGCCTACCACCCAGCTCCCAAATAAATTCACACCAAGAGGCTTATTCTTAATTATGACTGCCTATCCTTAGCTTGGCTTAGTTTCTAGGCAGCTTTTCTTAACTTTAAATTATCTCACCTGCCTTTCGCCTCTGGGCTTTTCTTGTTCTTTTACTTCTGTAAATCTTACTCTTACTCCATGGCTTGCTGTGTAGCTGGGTGGCTGGACCCTAGAGGCCTCCTCCTTCTCTGGCTACTAATCCTTTTTTCACTCCTCTATCTCTTTTTCTTCTTTCTTCTCCCAAATTTCTCCTTCTATATATTCTCTCTGCCTGCCAGTCCTACCTATCTCTCTCTCCTGCCTTGCTATTGGCCATTCAGTTCTTTATTAGATCAGTCAGGTGTTTTAGACAGGCAAAGTAACACAGGTTCACAGAGTTTAAAAAATGCAACATAAACAAAAGTAACATACCTTAAAATAATATTCTACAACAGCAGGGTAGTATCTCTATGGCCCAATACCTCACATTAGGCCCCACCTCTGAACAATGGCATATTAGGTCCAACCTCTGAAAACTGCCACAAAAGTGAGTGATCAAGTTTCCAATACATGAGTTTGGCAACCATCCAGACATTGTGATAGACCAGTCCAACTAAGAGAGACATTTAGAAGAACATTACAGTGGTCTATATAAACATGATCAGAGTCTCTCACGGAACAAAAGAGGACATGTCAAAGAAAGGAGAAAAGAGATTCAACGGGAAAACAATGTTAGGAATCACTATCCTCAACATGGTGACACACAACTACTCCCTCAGCACATGGGAGACAGAAGCAGAAGGATCTGAAATTGGAGTCTAGCCTAGACTTCACAGCAAAACTGTCTCAAAACTCCACAATTTGGGGATGTAGGTCAGTGGTAAATGGCAAGCCTACCATGTGCTAGGCCCTGAGTTCTACCCACAGAAATACAATAAGTAAATAATTATTCTGAAGCATAGAACTCAATTCATCAGCATAGTCCATGGGCTTAGGACATTTTATCCATAATGCCCCAGTGTCTTACTGGTGGATATAAAATGCATGTTCTTCCTAGCATTAAGAATTTCTCAAAGTCTCTATTCATACTATGCTTCTTCTCAAATTTCTGTGCCTCCTGAACATCTGTCTGTTTAGGTAGAGGTATTCAAATGTTAACTTCCCCAAGAAGTAACTCTGTCAGTGAGTTACTTCCCTCTGGCAATCCCCAGGAACACTATGCACAAGTGCATTCTCATATGATGCTATGATTGGTTTATGCTTTACATAATTGCCACCCCTTTGAAACTATTCTTTGTGGGCTAGAATTAGTCTTATTTCTTTGTTTCTCCAGAGCTCAATATGGTGATCATTCAATGGAGAACATCCATTAAACACCTGATGAGTTTGTAAAACTCAAACTTCATACCTGATACTACCAAAGTGAACCAGATGAGTCTGCCTTTGCTTTCTTTCTCTGTAATACTTCTTTTATGGAAACATCAGGAAGATACTACATCAATAAAATTAGATTTTTCCATATTTTAAAATATAAATCTCCCTTATACCCCCCCAAAAGACTACCCAGCAAAGAAATTTCCAGGGGAAAAGCCAGGCAAATCAATCAACAGAGTTTCCAATCTGTAACTACTTTAATCCAGCTTATAAATCAACTCCAGTTTAACTTTAGGGATAAAATATCACTTCTTTCATATCCTTTTCAATTTAAGAACTCAGTAAGTGGTTCTCATTGTCTATCTGGTCAAATCAAAGTTTCCCAGTCTAGCTTTGAAAGTCTTCATTACCTGTCCAGATAACATTCAACCAACCCACTAGCCACACAACTGTCAGAATTAACCGTCCTGAAATACAGGACTGTTCTCTTTCATACTTAAAAATGCTTTAAGACTCCCTGGAACTTAAGATAAATCTCAAATTATTCACAGCTATTAATATTTGGTTCTTGCCTCCCCTTCCCCCCCCGCCCCCCGGCACATCCTCTTCTAGAGACACCGGTCTTTAGCTAAGTTCCCAAGCTTTTATTCAGGTCATTCTTTCATTTTCCTGCCTGTGTGTTTCTCTAGTGTTTAAGTTGTTTTAGAACCATGTGCAGTTCTTTCTGCTGTGTCTGTGTGTCTTTCATAAGACCCAGCACTCCCAATAAGCTGAGCTTTCTCCATCTGCTGTATTGATAATTTCTACTGGGCATCAGCCTGATTAGTACTCTCCGCTCTTCTCATACTCCAGTCAGCTTCTCACAATACTCCCTTACTCCATTAGTTATCTACATGAGTATTTTTTTTTTTAGAGCTGAGGACCAAACCCAGGGCCTTGTGCTTGCTAGGCAAGTGCTCTACCACTGAGCTAAATGCCCAACCTACATCAGTATTGTACCCAGTACTATGAGCATCCAAACCATATTGTTTAAAACACACTCCCTGTTCCCATCTACTGATCTTTTTTTTTCTTCTAGTTAAGGTCCTCAATATATGTTTGTATATGTTGTTGCAATCTTTCTTCTTTCATCCTTTGACTTCACTATGAATAGATTTTTCACCCATTATTTTTTAAAAGCTCCCATATTAAGGTCATCAAGAGGAGAGGATGTGCCAGGAAAAAAGGACCAGAGTCAAATAATAATAGCACAAAATTGTTATGAATAAATTAAATAAAATAAATTGTTGTAAATATTTTACATGTGAACTTTATCACGATGAAGTAACAGAGCCATTACATATAATTAATTGCTACTTGAATCCCTCCCCTCCTTTGGTTCCTAGGACAATAGTTTCTCTTCTTTCCCTCCATCTATATTGTATTAGTCAGGGTTCTCTAGAAAGACAGAACTGGCAGAATAAGTGTGTGTGTGTGTGTGTGTGTGTGTGTGTGTGTGTGTGTGTGTGTGTGTGTAAACAGGATTTATTAGAGTGGCTTACAGGTTATAGCCTATTCCAACAATAGCTGTTTCCCAATGGAAAGTCCAAGACCCCCGTAGTTGTTCAGTTCCCGAGGCTGGATGTCTCAGGTGGTCTTCAGTATCTGCCGGAATCCAGAAGTAGACTCTAACTCCGGGGAAGGAATGAACGGGAGGGTGATGGCAAAATGACAAAGAGCAAAAGCTTGCTTTCTTCTTTTCCTCCTATAGACTGCCACCATAGGTGTGGACAGATTAAATGTTGAGTTTTCTGACCTTAAGCGATTGGGATTTAAAGTGGGCCTGCATACCTCAAATAATTTAACTAAGAAAAATCACTCACGGGTGTACCCAGCTGCTTGGAGTTTGGTTAATTCCAGATGTAAAGTTGACCACCATGAATAGCCACCAGATTATATTACCCAGCGCTATGGCTTCTTTGCTTGGTCTGAATTGCCCCTACTTCTGTGAGGTGAGGTACCTAGGTGTAACCTCCCTCACCTCTCTTTCTAACACTCTGACGGCTTAATTTTATGCAGTTTCATGGCTTTCAATTCCATCAGTAAATTAGCAAGAGTTAATTTCTATCTCTAGTTCTGATCTTTGCCTTTGTTCCAGTTTCAAATATGTACCGTGACCTAATACTCATTCTCTCCACTTAGGATGTCAAGTCAGCAGGGCAATCTACACCAAATCGATGTGAAAAACTAAACTCTTGGTTTCCTTCCTCCCTAAAACTCGCATTTGTTTACTGGTACAACAAGAAGGGAACACTGAAGAATCTGGAAGCAGCAGATAATCTGCGAGAGGCTTGAGCCCCACCCAGAAGGCGTGGAGAGGGAGGGAGGGAGGGAGGGCTGGGAGGGAGGGACACAACGCGCAGGCGCGGCCCTGGCCCGCACTCTTCCGCGGGGCCGCGGCTGCGCATGCGCAGTGCGGGGCCTGTCCGTCCTTCGGCGCTGTTTAATAAAGTTTTCGCGAACAAGCTCGCCCCTCTCCTCCGGCAAGATGGCGGAGTACGACTTGACGACTCGCATCGCGCACTTTCTGGATCGGCATCTGGTCTTCCCGCTCCTTGAGTTTCTCTCCGTGAAAGAGGTGAGGGAGTTTTGAGAGGGAGGAAGGTGTCGGGCCGGGAGAGGCGCCGGGAGAAGGCCGGGGAGGCGGCGGCGGGGCCGACACACGTGCGAGCCGGAAGCCGGCTCGGGCCGCCCTGACGCCGGCTGGGCCCGGGGATGGCAGCTGCGGGCCCTGGGAGTGTGGAGCTGGTGGGGTGCGCGGGGCGGTGGGGTGCGCGGGGCGGTGGGGTGCGCGGGGCGGTGGGGTGCGCGGGGCGGTGGGGTGCGGCCGCGCGGAGGGCTGAGGTGACAGCGCGGGGCTCCGGCGACGCCGAGGCCCCGGCTTCCTGTCCTGTGCGGGACCCTGCGGGCGGCCACGTCCGTACTCGCCCGAGGCTGCGCCGGCGGGGCGGGAGGAGCGCCGGGGCTTTGCGCTCGCCCCCCACCCCCACCCCCATCCCCATTCTCCGAGGCTGTTGGAAGTTCCACGTTTCTTTTAGGAAGTGAGTTGATGGGCTTGGATTTGGGTCGCTGTGTGCGGAATCCCTGGACATGATTCTCGTACACGTAAAAAGTCGTCTCCGGCACTTGAGCTTCCACGAAGTCGTGGGTGCTTTTGCTGTTCATGTCCTGGTATTCGCTCGGTAGAAACGTAGTGTATGTTGTCAGGTGAGGATAAAGACCAAGAGGAACTCACAGCCCCACAAGCTGCCGTGTAAACTTTGTTTTCTACTATTGATGTTCAGACTTAACGTCATACGCTTTAGTCTTTAATGTTCGCTACGTGTGGAGTTCTGGGAGTTTATCGTTCAGCCTTTGAAGGCTTTAGGACTTTGGGGTTATTGAAAAGAAACACTGGGTTAGAAATATTAGGCTTAACTATACATTGACTTTATGGGAAAATTGATGCATTTTGCTAAGTACAGTAAGTAAAGCTACTATCACATAAGGTAGAATTTTGTCCAGAAAAGTTGATGAATTCTGTTTCTGGACACAGATTATAACATAGGGAACTGTAGATTGGGGGGCTGGGGGTTTGGCGTCCAACATTTTTTTTTTAAGTCTGGTAAAACTTTTTATGATTTATAAGCTTCCAGATACGGTTTATATGACAGGTGTAATCTTTATGTTCGTAGGAAGCTTTCTAAACACATGTAGACTGCTCTAAAATTGTTGATACTATGGACTAGCAAAGTTCAATGCTGAAAAATGGCTTAATAAGTGAGACATGAGCTATTAGATTTATTTATTTATTTTTTGCGTTAAACTTTTGTAGTCTGTAGACTAGAGAGTAAATAAAAATTTGTGTGTTTTGTTTCATTTTCTGGGTAAGTGAGAGTCCTATGTACATGAGAAGTACATACTGAAATCCCTCACTTTTCTATGTGTAGCAGAAATATTTTAAAAAGCTGCCTGAACTAAGTTTTTTGTTTTTGTCGTTGTTTTGTTTTGTTGTTTTTCGAGACAGGGTTTCTCTGTGTAGTTTTGGTGCCTGTCCTGGATCTTGCCCTGTAGACCAGGCTGGCCTGGCTCTGCCTCCTGAGTGCTGGGATCAAAGGTGTGCGCCACCAACGCCCCGCTGAACTAAGTGTTTTTTGTGTGTTCTTATACATTCATGTTTTTGAGGCAAACAGGGAGGAATGTGTAGATGTAGGTTGGTAAGGTACCACTATAACTGAGTGAAAACTGACTCCTTTGAGGATGTTATTAAGATGGCCTTAGTATACACCAAGGGGAAGGCAGATCTACTTAGCAGTTACTAAATATTGGAACTTGGAATTGTGAAAAATTCAACATAAAACTTAGACATCTTACCATTGACAAATTGTCTTTAAGGTAGAAGTAGTACATATCAGGCAAGTATTGGCCAAGTGCTGTTAAATTAAAATTTTTCTGTTACCTTCAGTGGCCAAAGAGAACTTTGAGAAGGTGCTTCTGTCTTAAACTAGACGAAGAGGATAGAGTCAGGGATCTTGATGGATGTCAGTACTGACGTAGGTGTAGATATTGGAGAATATAGGTTCCAGAAGAGAAACTACTTGGGTTCTCCATGTTCTCAGCACTTGAAAGAGTTCTGCATAAAGGCTTTGATATCGTTGAATAATTAGTTAAATGACTATGTGTTGGCTTCTCAGTGTTTATTCTTATGTGTAGTGTCAGGACAGGTGGAGCAAAGGCCAGAACCTTTGAATTTGGACATGAGTTAGGATCCTTGCCCTGTCTTAATTCCTCTGCACTATAGGGTGCTTTTTCCCTTTTATCCAACTTAGTGATCACACCTCTCACTGTAAGCTCTTTTCACATCATGGATTTGTTTGACCTGTTGTGGTTTTTTGTTTTCCTTTTGAGGTAAGATCTTGCAGGGTAACCCAGGGTGGTCTTGAACTCCTTACTGCCTGTCAATTTCCCAAGAGCAGGATTTGTAAGAGTATATACCATGCCCAAATTTTATTTATATGTATGTGTATATGTGTGTGTGTGTGTGTGTGTGTGTGTGTGTGTATGTGTGTATGTATGTATGTATGTATATTGGTATGACAGGCAAGCTGTTTGCTACTGTGATCCATGGTCTAAGTTCTATTTTTAGAAACAGAGTTTCCCTGTGTAGCCCAGGCTGATCTAGAACTCAACTCCCAGAGGTCCTCCCATTTCTTCTCCTGAGAGCTGGGATTGTAAGTGTATACCAGCACCCTTGGCTTCTTGAACTAATTTCTATGTCATCTTTCATATGATAGCTGTTGTTGATTTTCATTGCTGATGGTTAATCTATTGTGTTATACCAGTTTATTCATCCATTATAGCGTTAAAGGACTTGTGTGCTGTGAACATTTTTAGAAATATACTTAAGTAGATGTACTCTAGCTTTAGGCATTTTGCAGAGTTTGTTAGTCAAAGCGTGTATGACTTCAGGAGATAAAAGTTTTGAAGTGATTGTATTCTTGCCAGTAGATTATGAATATTCTAGCCAGTCCGAATTGACAGTGGCACTGATACTATCAGTGGTTTGTTTTGTTTTGTTTGTTTTTTATCATAGTTTTTAGATGCACTTCCCTTTTGATTAATGAAGTTGAGATCTTCTCATGTGCCTTTTAGCCATTTATCTTGCTAAGTGACTATTAAGATGTTCCAGCCATTTCCCTTGGATTATCTGCCTTTTCTTAAAATTTTATGGAAGTTTTGTATATAATTTGGGACGTTCACTTTTTATTCTGTGATATACTATTGTGAACTCTTCTTAGATTTTTCTTTCCTTGGAAAATTAAACTCAGAACGTGTCTAAATATCTCTCAGATTCCTTATATGTTCTCATTAGCCTTCATCTTTATGTCTGTACGTATATGTTTATTCCCTGTGAGTTAATACGTTTCTTGAGCACTCTGCAAATAAAAAACCCGGCATGAGGTTGTTGACTTACAAAATTGGTGCTAGTTTTATTTTAGAGGTACAGATAGAGAAGCACATAAATGATTGCAACTATTAAATGAGAAAAATGTAAAGGTAAGGTTGTAGCCACATCAGAGAGGTGGGTAGGCATCATGTGGATGTAAAGGATACCAAGGAGGTAAAATATTTAAGAGGCTATTCTTAATTACCTGGGTGTGGAGAGGAGACAGAGACACTTGGTTTACAGTGGAGAAGGTAAAGATATTTTTGTATATTATATAACTTTTCTAGAAAGAATAAAAGATTGCTTGATAAAACAATAATTGATCTGGAGTAAAATGGGAATGAAATTCATTTTCAAATCTTTGGGTAGATAATATGTTGTGTAAATTGGGTGCTTGCTATATTGGTTGCTTTTCTTTTTACTAAAAGTTGACTGTGTGTGTGTTTGTTTGTGTGTGTGTGTGTGTGTGTGTGTGTGTGTGTGTGTGTGTGTGTATACACGTGTA
The DNA here is from genome assembly GCF_049852395.1 of Peromyscus maniculatus bairdii. Lineage (NCBI taxonomy): Eukaryota > Metazoa > Chordata > Mammalia > Rodentia > Cricetidae > Peromyscus > Peromyscus maniculatus. The sequence continues at coordinate 19,529,981 of NC_134871.1, forward strand.
CTACTGGGAGAGGAACTTAGAGCCTATGTACACTAAGCCAGTGCTCTACTGCTGACCTCTATCTCTAGCCCTGTCATGCTTTTTTAAAAACTGGGGGGTAAGGGGCAAAATTCAATGTATTAGCTTCCACATTACACACATGGAGGTCAGAGGACAGTGGATAACTTTGTGAAGTCAGTTTTTGTCATCTTTATGTAATTTTCAGGGATTGAATGCTGCTCTCCTGACTTGCTCAGCAAGTGCTGTGCCTGCTGAACCCACTCACCAGCACTCCCCATATGCTAAACCAACTCAGCAGCGCATGCGCGCGCACACACACACACACACACACACACACACACACACACACACTTTTTAGTGTTTCATGAAGTATGATTCTGAATAAACAGAAGAACTTAAATATACTCATTAAAAGTAGTTTTTCTCTTACAGATATATAATGAAAAGGAATTATTACAAGGGAAATTGGATCTTCTTAGTGATACCAACATGGTAGACTTTGCTATGGATGTCTACAAAAACCTTTATTCTGATGATATCCCGCATGGTAAGTTTTATTGTTAGAACTGAAGCACATCTTATAGCTGAGTTGTATGTAAAGTTTTATGATACATGAAAGAGCTGTAGCTAAAAGGCTTAATTATTCAACTGTTCTTAAAGTCATTGAGTGAAAACATAGAAAGGTTACAAGGATTCTAAGATGTGTTTTCTCTTAGTGAAAGATGTGAATCTGCTTTCACATAGTCATCAAATACCTTCAGATCATAGTGTGTGTCATCAAAGTTGTGCTCGTGCTACAGGATGTTGGCCTACAATTTTCTGAAATGCAGTTCTATACATTTTGACGTCATCAGGTTACCTGGGAGAATTCCTTCGAAATGCAAATTTTGGCCCACAACCCAGACCTGTTTGATCAGAAACTCCTGAGGCTCTGTAGTAAAGTTGGAAAACTACTAGGAGAGTTTTCCAAACTGGTTCAGTACAGTAGATGTTTCTTGAAGAATGAAAGAATAGAAAAATGGTCCCTTAAGTACAGGAAATATGGTAGTACATACCTCTGATCCCAGCAGCCTTGGGCCTAGAGGCATAGGCAGGTGATACTCTGAGTTTGAAGACAGCCTGGTCTACACAGCGAATTCTAAGCCTGCCAGAGCCCTGACTCAAAGAAAAAAGAAAAGCGTAGGAAATACTGTAGTCTTCTTTTCCTTTTCTTTTTCTGTGCATGTAACAAATTCTGAACAGCAATGAGCTCTTTACTTTGTTTAACATTGCTGTTTTTCAGGTTCTCCATTTTTTCTTTTGGGCATGAACTTGGAAGTTTTTTGGGTTTGGGTTTTGAACGTATGGCTTAAGCACAGAAATTTAAAGAGAAATGCTTAGGCAAAGAAAAAGGCAGCCCATGTTGGGCCAGAGAGATGGCTCATAAAGAGAAAGTGTGGTGATTTTTTATTTGTATGATAATAAATGAAGTTTGCCTGGAGGTCAGAGGTCCCATAGTGAGCCATAAGCAGAGTCAGGTGGTCGTAGCACATGCCCTTAATCTGATCACATGGCAGGCAGAGTCTCTGTGTGTTCAAGACACAGGCAAGCGTGATGGCACACACTTTTAGTCACAGTACCAACCATAGAGACCTGGAGGTCTTTATAGACAGGCAGTGACGAGGAAGTGAGATGCCTGGGTTAAGAGCCAATGAGAAGACAGAACAGCAAGGCAGTAAAGGTGCAGGTTAGATGGGTTTGGTTCTCTTGGGAAGCTATGGCAACGTGGTGAGCTAAGGTTAGTTGGTGACTCTCACTATTGCTCTGATCTCTACGGCTTGCACCCTTGTATTTGGCTCTGTGTTTCTTATTTAATAAGACTGTTTAGAAATTCATCTGCAGGAAAGCACTTGCTACAAATGCCTCCTGACCCCAGTTTGCTCCCTGGGACCCATAGTATAAGAGAGAACAAACCCGTACACTCACACCGATAATCCCCATCATTCACACTGATAATAATTATAAATAAAGTAAAATTTGAATAAAAGCAGTATCCAGATAGGAGAAGGAATAGGATAGGTTAGGAGTGTCCTATATAATACAGACATTGTTAAAAGTCAATATAGCTTTTTTTAACTTGTAAGCAGTAACTATTTAAATTTAGATTTGTATTTTATGTGTATGATGTTTGACTGCTTGTGTGTTTGTATACCGTTTGTGTGCCTGGTATCCCAGAAGGTCAAAAGAGAGCTTTACATCCCCTGGGATGTGGGTGCTGGGAATCAGACTGAGCTCCTGTAAGAGTAACAAGTGCTTTTAACCACTGAGCCATCTCTCCAGCCCCCCACTATTGTCTGCTTTTATCTCAGCTTCTTAAGTGGCTAGAAGTGCAAATGTGCAGCCCTGCAAGTACAATGACTGTTAGTCGCTGAGTGTTATCTGAGATATTTTGCAACATAGATTATGTGTGAGTTTTCTCTTTATTTTGGTGGTGGTAATTTGGTTTGTGAGATTACAGTTTGTTTATATTAAAAAAAGATTCTTGAGTAGATTAAAATTCCATTCCACCTAGTAATAATATGTAAACCCACTAGTATAGTGTCTCTGCTCAGAAACTGTAGGGTAATAGTTAATCAGGAATTAAATAGGAACAAATCGAAGGATACTTGGAATGAAATCAGAAATGTAGAGCCGAATGACAAGCGCCCTTTTCCTGCCTGCTCTTTCTCACCACTACCTGCCCCTTCATTGTATGTGTGTAGTTTTCCCCTCCACAGTAGGAAGATGAAGCCCCTTTCCTTTATGTGCCTTTTGGCTCTAGCAAAAGGAAATTGTGAATTTGGGGAAGGTGTTAAGTTGGTGGTTCCTGGCATATGAATACAGTCTGAGGAATAAACAAGTGTGTATAGTTTGAATTAATGGAAACTTCTCTAGACAGTCTCCTGGAGTCGTGTGGTTTAACTTTCTAGTACTCATGTTTTTCATTAGCTTTGAGAGAAAAAAGAACCACAGTTGTTGCACAGCTGAAACAGCTCCAGGCAGAAACAGAACCAATTGTGAAGATGTTTGAAGATCCAGAAACTACAAGGCAGATGCAGTCAACCAGGTAATCTGTGAACTTGGATCCTAGACGTTCTCTTTTCTGGATTAGTAGACAGTAAAAGTTCACAATCTAAATGAGTGCCTCATTTGTTTATTTTCATTTATCTTTATTTTTTAAGTGTATAGTGCTTTGCTTGCAAATGTTTATGTGTACACATGCCTAGTGTGCTTGGAGGACAAAAGAGGGGGTCAGGTTCCTGGGAACTGGAGTTACAGGTGGTTATGAGCCTCCAGTTGAGGCTAGGAATTGAACACAGGACCTCTGCAAGAGCAATAGGTGCCCTAACTGTAACATGAATTGCTAAATGGTCTTATTAATAAAAAACCCAGAGCCAGATACTGGGGTGAAAGCTGAAAGATCAGAGGGATAGAACAAGCCACGGCCACCAGCTATTACCTCACTAACTCCACAAGTGCTTATTGAAATCACCTCAGCCTCTGAGAGAGAGAGAGACAGAGAGACAGAGCTACTTCCTGTATGCTCACACCTATATACCTTTCTGTACCCTGCCATCTTACTTCCTGTCTCCTCCCAGCTACATCACTTCCTGTCTTGTCTGTACAGACCTACCTCCAGGCCTTTATGGTTAACTAGTGCTGGGATTAAAGGCATGTGCCACCGTACCTAGCTCTGTTCCCAGTGTGGCCTTGAACTCACAGATCTGGATGAATCTCGGCCTCCCGAATGCTAGGATTAAAGGCGTGTGTGCTACCACTGCCTGACCTCTATATTTAATATAGTAGCTTTTTCCTCAGATCTCCAGGCAAGCTTTATTTGTTAGAGCACAATAAAAATATCACCACATTTAACAGCTGAGCCACCTCTCCAGCCCCAATACTAAATATTTTAAAGGAACTCTAAACCAGTTATTCAGACCTTATCATGGCCTGGCAGCTGCTCAGCATTCCCTGACCCCCTTTAGGAGACATTTGGCTATAACTGGAGACTGACTGTCAGATCGGAGGAGCGCTGCTGCACCAAGGAAGTGCAGAGGTGGGAATACCGCTGAGCATTCTGTGCTCAGGACTGCCTTTCCCTGGACTCCTTCCCAAGAGTCAGCCAGCTCCAAGTCCTTGGAGAAAACCTGTTCCTGGTGGATGCCCAGAATGCTTGGGTTGCTTTCTGAAGGAGACACCTGCGCTCACTTACCACTTAACATTCCTTTACATCTTTCAATGTCTGTACTCACCCCAGCTAAGATGATTTTGTTTCTAATTTTCTTTTTGCTAGAAAGACTTTTTGTTTGGTTTCCAAATGAGCCGCATTACCTTAACCTTTGGAGTTATTAGAAATATTTGAAAGTAACATGTACTAAAACTGAACATTAGCTGCTGTAATATGACTTAGCTACCAATGCATTCACTTCAGAAATTGTTAGTGACTTTGCCATGCTGTTGGTTTCTAGACTACATGTTCAAACCAAATTTTTAAAATAGTGGCTCTCAGTTTTTACTTGTGATTTAGGAAAGCGTTACCTGATATTATTAGAAAAGCTGCAAACATTACGCAGTTACTCTGCCATGCTGTAATATGCTATGTACTGGGCCATATTACACTACATGCATGTGCAAAAATACATACAGATGTACAGATAAAAAGCTGTATTCAAAGGAGAAAGTTCCACCTTTCTGTGTGAATATGCATATATCTCCACTAGACTATTTGTTTACTTGTAAGAGTACAAAGAGTAATTATAGCTCTTCAGGCCTCATGTCAGTATGCAGAAAGTAAAGGCTGAAATAATCCAGATATTAGATGACAACAGACATTTTAGCATGTGTTAGGCACGTAAAGATTGGAAATGGGGACTAGAGAGATGGCTTAAGAGCATGTACTGTTGAGAGGGCTGGAGTTTGGTTTCTAGCCCATTTCAGGTGACTCAAAACTGCCTATAAGTCCAGCTCCAGGGACTATGCCTCTGGCTGCTGTAGGTACCTGCAGTCATTTGCATGATAGCCACACAGACACATACACATACTTAAAAATAATAAAAGTAAATACTCAGAGGGAAGAAGAAATATTCAAAAGAAATATTCAAAGAAAAGGGGATGATGAAATTAAGGTAAGAGCAGAATGCATGTATGATGTGTTCACCACATAGTGGACAGACAATGCCTTTCATAATGTAATGGGCTCTGTGCTAATTAGTTCTTAGTTCTTTGTCAGCTTGGCACAAACTAGAATAATCTAGGAAAGGGAACTTCAGTTGAGGAATTGCCTCGAGCAGATTGGCCTGTAGGCATGCTTGTGGGGCATTTTCTTGATTATTGATTTTCTGTAGGAGGGCCCCAGCCCATCCGGGAGAGAGAGGCAATGTCTCCCCTGGGCAGGTTGTCCTGAGTTGTATAAGAAAGCAAACTGAGCCAAGCCGCTGGTGAGCAAGCCTGTAAGTGGCATTTCTCAGTGGTCTCTGCACCCGCTTGGGCCTCCAGGTTCCTGCCTTGAATTTCTGCCCTGACTCTTAATGACTGTGGTTGGGAAGTTTAAGCCAAGTAGATCCTTTTCTCCACAACAACTTGCTTCAGGATGTTTCATTACAGCACTAGTAAACTAGCTAACTATGGCAGTAACTTAGTTGAAAACAAATGAAGGACTCACCTGTTAGAAATTTGTAATCTACTTAGACGAACAAACTACTTACTTTCACAGTAATGGTATTTTTCTATCACTCTCTTTGTTTTTTTGTTTTTTTGATCATATAGTGTATCTCTTAGAAAGTTATCCAGAAAACAGTGCAAGTTTGAACTTTGTGCACACTTTGTATTCAGTAATTTAATGCTGGCAGGGCTCCCAAAGTGTGCCACATTCCACAGCAGATTCCCACATTGAAGAAGCCTAAGAGAACATTTTATTTTTTGAAAATGTGAAGATATGCTTTTTGACTTTATTTTTTCACCATTGGTATACTTGTTACATTTGTCTTTTACTAGTCTGTCAGGATCTAGAGTTAGTACAAAACTAATTTAAGAAAAGCAGCTTGATGGGTAATAATTGGGTGAAGCTTGTGACATTGTGACATGGGTACCATCTAAGTTTGTCTTCAGTCAGAGCTTAAGAAATCTAAAAGTAAAATTTCAAGCTTATATTTATTCTATATCTAAGTTTGATATGTGCTATTTGTTTTATTCTAGAAGCTATATTTCTGTTCACGTATTAAGAGATTTAAAGTGACTTTTTGGATGATAACTTAGAAGCTAGAGCTGCATATTTTTCGTTCTGCAGCTTGTAAACCATAATAATGCTCGCTTTTTCCAATGTTTAGGGATGGTCGGATGTTATTTGACTACTTAGCAGACAAGCATGGGGTAAGTTTTATATATATATATATTTTAAAAATGGTTATTTAGATTTAGAAAATTAGAAAAATGGTTATTTATTTAGAAAAATGGAAAAAGGTCTTTAGAGACTATGGCTATGCAAATTCATAGTTTGGCATAAGAATATAATTCTTAGATTAACTTAAATAGTGGCTCTCAGTTTTTACTTGTGATTTAGGAAAGCATTACCTGATATTATTAGAAAAGCTGCAAACATTACGCAGTTACTCTGCCATGCTGTAATATGCTATGTACTGGGCCATATTACACTACATGCATGTGCAGAAATACATACAGATGTACAGATAAACTGTATGTATAAACCTTTATGGTTAACTAGTGCTGGGATTAAAGGCATGTGCCACTGTACCTAGTGTGGCCTTGAACTCACAGAGATCTGGATGAATCTCTGCCTTCCGAATGCTAGGATTAAAGGCGTGTGTGCTACCACTGCCTGACCTCTGGTATGTTTTTAACATGGTTTTTGTAAAAATCAGTGATGATAGGGAAATTTTTGTTTATAATCCCCCTTTTTTTTTTTTTGATTTTTCAAGACAGGGTTTCTCTGTGTAGCTTTGCGCCTTTCCTGGAACTCACTTGGTAGCCCAGGCTGGCCTTGAACTCACAGAGATCCGCCTGGCTCTGCCTCCCGAGTGCTGGGATTAAAGGCGTGCGCCACCACCGCCCGGCCAATAATCCCCTTTTAATAACAAATCCTTACAGTGTTTGCCTTATGTGGTCATCATATAATAACTCTTTATTTTCTCTCTCCCTTCCTGGACTCCCAAACTCTTAGATTTTTGAGGCAGGATCTTGCTAAACTGTCCCCAGATTTTGGTGATCCTCCTGTCTCTGTTTTCTGGGTCTAGGATTACATGCACATGCTCCTGTATAGAAATCAGGATTCTTTTTCCTCTTAGCTTTATGAGTAAGGTCAGAAGCAGAGTTGAATTAAAAATGCTTTCTTTGCACAATAAGAACATTTTGGCTGCTTTAGGGGACGCAGTACTCTTGACATTTTCATGATTAATTCACATTAATTCATTAATTTACAAATTCATAAATAAGTGTTATAGTTCTTCCTAATGTCTTTGATTTCTGTTAGCTTAGGGAATGACACTTTGTTGTTTGTTTGTTCGTTTGTTTTCAAGACAGGGTTTCTCTGTACCTCCTACACTTTGTTTTTTGTTTGTTTGTTTTCAAGACAGGGTTTCTCTGTACCTCCTGGCTATCCTGGAACCCACTCTATAAACTAGGCTGACCTTGAGCTCGGAGATCTGCCTGCCTGTGCCTGCAGAATGCTAGGATTAAAGGCATGCACCACCATGCCTGAGAATGGCACTTTGAATATAATCACACTTAACGTTGAGTTCTCAGCTCTCATTTAATAATTGCTGGGGTGGATTGCTGATCACCACATAATACTCTGTGGTTTGGTATAGAATATTTAGTAGTTTGTTGTTTGTTGTTGCTTTAAGTCTTCAATTCTTTTAGATTTCTTCAGTTTTATTTTGTTTATATTTTAACTCTAAAAGTTGATGTAATTTTGGAGCCAACTTTCAGGAAAGAGAGTTTTATTACTATATGTGTTATTGGTTAAGACCACCAAACGTTGGAGGAATATATATGCTCCATGGTTAGCTAGCATAGTCACCTTAGCGGACACCAGATATCAGTTGTGGTCAGAGTTTGTTTTGCAGTAAAATTGGTATCAGCAAAATATAGAAGTCTTTGAGGTCAAAACTGAACACAAAACGGACAATTTCATGTATACATTACATATAATCAAGCATTTCTCTGATTAGGATTTATTGGTGGCAGTTGTTTTTTTACTACTTAACTGTAGAAACTTTTTCTTCCCCCAGTTTAGGCAGGAGTATTTAGATACACTCTACAGATACGCAAAATTCCAATATGAGTGTGGGAATTACTCAGGAGCGGCAGAATATCTTTACTTCTTTAGAGTTTTGGTAAGTACCTCACCCCACCCCACCCTTTACCCTCTGCTTCTAAAACTTTTCCTCGTTCCTCAAAAAAAAAAAAAAAACTTGTCTGTTGAGTTTGTCTGTTAAATTATAAAACAGTCATTGGCAAAGGAGAAACATAATTTAGGTTAAAAAAAAAATGAAGAATGAATGAAAGAAAATGAAAAGATCCTTCACAACAAAAACCAAATAGAAAACTTTATTAAGGCCTCAAAATTTGAAAGTAGGGCTGCTGAGATGGAACCGAAGGTAAGTATTCTCACAGTACAAACCTGAAAACCTGAGTTTGGTCCCCAGACTCTCCATCAGGGTGTAGTCAGAGAACCACTCTACCAAGTTGCCCTCTGACTTTCATGCACACACATGTATGCATGCAGTAATAATAAATACAATTTCAAAACAATATTTGGGAGGGGAAGCTTTGATTTGACCTTGAGATCCAAAAATAGGAAACGGTTACTTATAATTACATGAATTTTAGTATTAGCAGAATTCTGTCCTATAATGGATTTATTATGGTACTATAAGCAGAATGAATGACAGGTTTCAAACTCAGGCCTTTGTCTTAACAAGCTTTCTCACTCTTTCTTCTGTTTAGGTAATCCGAGTGCTCTTACTAGCCTTTTATCAAGGAAGTTATAATTTGTTACTCACTATGGATTAATGGGCAAGCACCGAAAGCCTGTGGTTTCTTGAGTTAATCCTAGAAATGAGAGAAAGCCCTAAAAGAGAAAAAGTGACAAAAATAAAGGAAGACGGGGACTTTCTGTCTTCCAATCTTAGATTTCTTTATTTTCTGTCGCTTTTTTTTTCTTTTAGTTTTATATGTCACTGAGAGAACACTTGGACCATGCTGTCTTTGGTGCCTTCAATGAAATTCAAGTTTCCTCTTTGGGGTAGTTAAAGGGGAAAATCATTGTTATGTATTTAGATATCTTCTACCCTAAATTGTACAGGAAATTTTTTAAATTACCCACTGTCCTTCCTTCAAGGAAACGAGTATTTTCTGATTATTTCCAAGCTGATTTACAACATTATTTTTTCTTTCTCTCATTTGTGTAAATGAGTTCATTTACGGATAAGCTATGATTAGCTTGCAAAGTGCACTGAAGGTAATCATTGATGTTAAACTTGAAGTGACTTATCAAAAAATTCCATCACTTTTTACCTTGAATGTTACCAGGGATTTAAGAGAGCAAAAGTTGATTACTTTGAGAATATAAACAGCTTAAGCTAGGATTGTAAATCCAGAAGCCTGGTATGATTACAGCTACATGAAAAGAGCCGGTTATTCATATCATTTGTTACTTCTGGGAGTGAATTTTGAGAATGAAGATTTAGTGTCATGTTAGAATTCTAGCACAGTAAATTTATTGTTGCTGGTCAGTGAGTGAACGTGCCATTTTCCTAAGACATGGAAACTTAAGGTAACTGCTGGAAATCCAGATATTGAAACTCTTCTAGTATATCCACGCTTGAAAGCAGGTTGCTATGAAGAGCCAACTGTAATGACATGGAGTTGAGCCAGCGTAGTGCACATGAACCTTTTGGGGGTTACAAAACTTGAAGTTGTACAAAAAGCTTTTATTCTACCACATTTAACACATTTTAGTTCTATGAGTGTCATGTTTATGGAGTATGGCTTAATAATTAGCCTAATAATTTCCATAATTAATAGGTGCATATTTTATAACTGGGAGTTTTAATATTTACTTTAAAAGTTATGACACATATTACTCTGTCTTTAAAAACATTCAACTATATGCCTTTGCATTATTCCTAAGAAATCTTGCATTGAAATTCAAATAATAAAGACCAGCAAATGAAAATTGAGTTTCTTAGAATTTATGTAGAATTCTATTGTTTCATTTTATACCATAGAAGATTTGAGCTAGGTAGAAGCTGTTTTGTTTTGGCATATTGTTACCTAGTGCAAAGGAAGAATAGATATTAATTACATTTTGTTGATTTACGTACTGCCATTAGAAATCTTAGGTTTTAAAAGTTTAGTAGTAAAAATAAAAACCTTGCTTTGGATTTGGAATGACATGTTTTAATTTAGTTATTTCTTTTGCAGTAGGCTTTTTTCATTTCTGGATTTTTTTTCCCCCCTGGTGGTTGGTTACTCTTGAATCTATGGTTAAGGAAACATAAGCTATGAAAGAGCCATTGTAACTGGGCTGAGATTAGAATTTGACTCTCCAAATGACCTATTGTAGGTCAGTGTTTATAAATTAAAGCTGTGTGACCCTAGATTTATTTTTAAAAGACTTGGTGGCTTTTAGAATATGTTGAATGTACCATTTGGATGTGAAACTTCTTTGCATTATGCTCTAAAAGTGTGTTAATTAAAATAAAATCAGGACAGTTAGTAGAAATTTGAATATTTTTGTTTGAAAGTTTTACTGAATTTTTATTAAAGATCTGTCCTCACTTTAGAGCCTTTGGTTTACCTCTAAAATATAACCATTAAACAACTGTTTTGTTTCTTTTAAATTTTCATATGGAATGATAAAATATGTATGTTTGTATCTGGCTGTTCTTTGTCAGCAAGGTAAGGTTTTGATATCGTATTAAAGTAGCTATCAGAATTCTTGCTGCTTAGTAGTATTCCATTCTTCACATGTACTTTGGTCTGCTTGGGTTTTAATCATTTCATACATATTTGGATTATTCCAGTTTTAGTTTATTAACAGTTGTGCGTATTTATATGTGGATCATATTGTGGGTATACGTCAATGATTTCCAGAACATTTGAGAAAACTACTGCAAGTGATAATAAAAATTATGTCAAAGTGCTATAAATTTTCCACTGTGATGACCTCCCACTCACTCACTGAGTTCTTAGTGTGTGTTGGGTAGTACACTTTCTGTCCTGTTTAAGCTGCACAGCATCTGAGAGGGGTTCTCACTCCTCCCTGTGCTGCAGGGAGGAGGCTCGAGTATGGGTGCCTCTGCTGTCTGGGGAGCAGGGCCAGAGCTGCACACTTGGCTGGCTTTCTAATCACACTGTACAGTTGAATTGTAATTTGTGATTCACGTTATTTCTGCTTTGTAAATGCTTTGGTGAAGTGCGAATTCAGAATCTCATCGTGCAGTGCAGGAATATGTTCTTTCTTCTCAGCCTTCTCCCTTGCTCTTGCTGCCCCATGATAGTTAGTTCATAGTCATTTTATGTGTTCCCGTTCATATGTTGTTAGGGAGTATTTTAGCAGTTTTTATCATTAGTTTGGTGGTTATTTACAATTTCAGTAACTTTCCTTATAAACCATTAGGCCTGCATTTTACACTTTCTTTCCTATCATATTTTTGTAGTATTTATTTTCTTGAGTCGAGGTCTCTGTTATGTGTGGCCTCAAACTTGTTATCCTCCTGCCTCAGCCTTCCTAGTGCTGAAATCGCTAATGTGCTACTGTCCTCTCTTTAGAAATGTTTTTAGTATGTGTTTAATCTCTTACCATATTGTGAATGAGACCCAGAAGTTTGGGTTTCTATACCTTGATATAGATTCTATCCATTGATACTAGCTTTCTTTGAATCTAACATAGTTTGTAAAGTAGTCTCAGGTACATGAAATTTGATTGCATATGTATTATCTGAAATAGGTATACTAAAGTGATGCTCTTATTTGCTGGCTTTAAAAATCATCCCTTATTTTACATGAATACCTGACATTAAAGACCTAAGTATTTTTAAATAATTATATTGAAACAGTTTACTGTTGTGCTTCAATAAGGCCTTGAAAATAAGTATTTTGAGGAAGAGGTATACTTTGTATATATGTCTTAGGTGGGCTAGATGGATATGTTGTATTTGAAATGTACCTTTGTTCTTGCTGCACGATATTGAGACTAACTAATTGTTCATACAGGTTCCAGCAACAGATAGAAATGCATTAAGTTCACTCTGGGGAAAACTGGCCTCTGAAATCTTAATGCAGAATTGGGATGCAGCCATGGAAGACCTTACTCGGTTAAAAGAGACCATAGACAATAATGTGAGTTACATGTTCTGGATTCATTCTCTGAAACTTCTATGTACTTGTCATCTTTTCTGATATGGGACAACACTGCACTCTTAAGAGAGGAAAAAAGAAATAAAAATCCTTCATATTTTGGGTTTTTCCTTTATTTTGACTTGACCACAAAAGCATAGTTGGTTAGCTCATTTCACCTTGAAAACTGACACACTTGGCTTGACTGGTAGAAAAAGGATTTAACCCTTCACTTCTGCTACAGCTATTCCACCTGTTTTCTATGCCAGTGAAAAGGACACTGCCCTTGTTAGTGCCTCCTACTGAAGGAAGCTGTTGCTGAAGATGACAGTTTCACCCATAATTAATGTCATCCTACCTACTAAATAAGGACTGTTTACTTCTGTCCTTGTTTTTACAATGTATTCTGAAGTGTTTATAACTTAAAATCATTTGAAATGTCAAAGATGATGAGAAAGGACTTGGGGTCAAACCTTGATCATAATGCCTGATTAGTATATGCCGTAGAATACAGTCTGGTCTAGTTCTAGTTACACTTTTGAGATTGGTCATGTTTATTTGCATGTCTGTTTTTCACATACTAATGCTTCCTGTGTATACATTTTTTAATCCTTCAGTCTGTGAGTTCTCCACTCCAGTCTCTTCAGCAGCGGACATGGCTCATTCATTGGTCTCTGTTTGTTTTTTTCAACCATCCAAAAGGCCGTGATAATATTATTGATCTCTTCCTTTACCAACCACAGTAAGTTACATCACTGTTTAATTTTAGTTTTTGATTATCTGAAATGTCCTCCTCTAATATTTAAATTTGTCACCTGCCAATCTTTCTGTTTGATTATGAGGGGTGTGTGTGTGTGTGTGTGTGTGTGTGTGTATGCTTGCTTGATAATTGAAAACCTCACATGTAACTGTTAGTTAAGTAATTTGATAACATGTACTCTAGACCCTTCCTTCAGAATTCTTCTTAAAGTATGATCTCTGAACCAATAATCATGTAGACTCAGGGCTCATCCAAAAGATTAAATCAGAATTTGCATTTTCACAGGGGCCTCTGTTATGTTGCAGACAGCTGATCCTGTTTTTGTGGATGACATATCTGTAACCAACTGAGAGAAAAATTCCATCTTTACTGAATATATACAGATGCTTTGTTCTTGCAATTATTTCATAAATAATATAGCAGTCACTACAAACAAATTTTATATATTATTAGGTATTATAGGTAATTAGAGATTATTTGAATTATATAGGAATATGTGCAAACTGTACTCCATAATATTATAAAGGGACTTTGGCATCCATAGATTTTGACACATAATGACATTTTGGAACCAATCCCTTATTGAGTGACTGTACATTCAAGTGTTAGCAATAAAGATTTATTGCTAAGCCTGGTGATGGTGGCGCACGCCTTTAATCCTAGCACTTCCAAGGCAGAGAGAGGCAGGTGGATCTCTGTTCGAGGACAGCCTGGTCTACCAAGAGAGTTCCAGAATAGGCTCCAAAGGCTACATAGAGAAACCCTTTCTCGAAAAACCAAAAAAGCGGGGGCGGGGAGCTTATGCTAAATTATTGAAGGGGAAGAAGGGGGGTGGAGGTTCTCTCATGGAAGAGTCCTTTTTGTATCAACTTGGCCTGTCCAGCTTTTGGCTTATCTTGAGTCAATAAGAAATACACACATTGTTTTGTGAATTTGTGAACTACACCATTCTGTTGTTGGCCAGAAGTTTTGTTTTATTTTTTTTTTATTTACCTTTTTAAAGTTCTCACTATGTTACTGACGGTTCTTTATATACCTCAGTCTTGCCTAAAACTTGATCATCCTTCTTCGACTCACAGGTATATCCCACAAACTTGACTCTTCCAGATATAAGGATGTGTATATGAATATAAGTATATGTATAAAGTTTCTGATTGGTTAGTTGTTTTGTTAGCCAAGTAAGAACAGTCATTTACCAGCAGGGATTCAGTTGTTTTTCATTTCAGCAGCCAAAGACACACAACCAGAACAAATTAACTTACTTGAAACTAGAATGGTTGCTGAGGGGAGGGCCCCCGGGGACTTGCTCTGGGCATGGGAGACGTTTTCTGAGTTAGAGCTGCCCCTGGGCTCCTGTTGTCACGTACCGCATGACGTGGAAATTCACTTATGCAGTCTAACATTCAGTCTGAAATTTCAAAGTAAAACAGTGCTTTCATGTAAAATTTATGCTTCAGTACAGTCATTTAAGTGACAGCATGGGATGAATCACAAGTTCCGCCTTGCAGCCTTGTGCGTTTCCCATTCTGTCCAAAGCTAAAACCAGAAGCAGACCTTCCTTGCTGCAGATTGGTGACAGATCCTTTCAAACTCACTTTGCAGGTCTAGAATGTCATAGACCTCATTGCAAGCACAAAGGAAAGTCCCGTATTTCTAAATTCATTCAACTAGATTGAATTGGAAGTGATGAATCTGTAATGTAGTCACATGCAAAGAAGCAGTATCAACACAATTTAATTAAATTATGTAAGCAATAAAGTACTCCCATATGCTTGTCAATTGATAACAGTAGTTCAAGTATCTTTGCATAGCTTTTATGAGGCCATGGGTTTGAGCCCTTACATTGCAGGCCCCCCAAAATGACTAAATATTAAATATTTGAAAATCTTATTATAGGTCAGCATTAACCAATAAACACTGTAAAATGTGTGATAAATTTTTAAAATTTTTATTACTTTTTATTTCTCAAGATGGTCTCATTGAGCCTACCCTGTCCTTGAACTTGTTTAGTGTCTAAGGGTAACTTGAGCAACTGATTTTCTGCATCCCACTCCCAAGTGTGGACATTACAGGTGTGCACTGTCATGTCCAGCTCATTTGCAGTCACTTTATAAGCACTTCTAAATTTGAACCCATTAAGTTATCCCCAGTGAAGGAATTCCATTTGTCTTATTACTTAGCTTGTATTTTTAAAACATAAATTCAAATACTATATTTTGAATTTTGTCAGTAAAATATTTTAGAAATTTGACTTCTCTTTCTGTAAGTACCTCTATAATCCTAGTTCTTCACAAAATGTTTGTCAGCTTCTGGCATGTATTCACTGAAACGTTATCCAAGGATGTGGCTCACTAGGAATATGAAAACATTGTACAGTGATACAAATTTTAGAATAAGTAAAAGGAATACAAGTTTAGCACCATGTGATAAATTTGTAGATTTTAGGTAGATTTTTGACAAGTTCCCCAAATGTTTACTAAAATGGTCCACTTCAAAACTGTTAAGAAAACAGAGTATCAAGTAAACTTCTTTCACATGAGTATTACAATTTGCTTCTTGAATCAAGGCTCAATTTGTGAGCAGATACAGTTGTTAGCTGGTCCATGTTAGTTCTCTACCTAGAAGTTTTGTTCTTGAGGATATTGGTTCCTATACCTTATCTTAGGAACATTTGAGAGAGGACAGGCGATCCTCGGTAGTATAAGGTATTAAATTCTAAAGGCATCTTAAGAATTCAGTAGGAATTTGTAATACAGGGATGTGTGTGTTCTTGTTTGTGTGGATACATATACACGTGCTATAGTCTAGGAGAGCATGGAAGTTAAAATCTTAAAAGCTGGCTGGGATTTCATCTTGTGAGAAGTATATATTTGGAAGAACAATTTCTATGGCATCAGCTTTATTGGTGGGAGCCAGATTGATACTTTAGAACTTGAATATATATATATATATATATATATATATATATATATATATATATACCTTTGAGAAATGATCTTCACAGACAGATAATTCTGAACTCAGTATCATACCGGGGGAAGGCACTCAGCTAGTATATATTGGTTCTATATAAGGAAATTGTTCAGAAGTGCAGTGAGTTAGGTTATCCACTGTGAATAGCAGCATTATTTGGCAAATAACACCTAAGAGCCCATTGACATCTCACATTTATTCCTGGTTTTCATGATTGCCACTGCTACAGATTAATCCAGGCCATGTAATACTGTAATAATGCCCTCATTGTTTCTACTTTTATATCAGCAGAATTATTTAATTTGTATAAGTATCCAGGTTTCTAACTATGAAATTACTTGCACAAAGTTTCACTCCTTTGTTCTAATGAGAGCGTGACAGTCACAGCTGATTCCAAGTTTTTGCAATAAACTAATAGTACATCCAAAGACCTTCCACCATTATTTTGCAGTAGTAAGGACTTACTACATTCTTGAATGAGTCTTCCAACTTACTCTTAATTGACAATAGTAGTGAGATTGCCCTCCTGTTATTGGAATCTGCTGATTTTATAGGTGATTATTCCATTGCAGTAGTTATTGGTAAATGTTTGCAGTCTTAGGCTAAACAATGTAGTCAGATATTTCCTGTCTTTCACACTGAATTATATACACTGAAAATTGTGGGAATTTAGTGACTATTAAGTAATTGTTGTATTTTGCCTTAGGTACCTTAATGCCATCCAGACAATGTGTCCACATATTCTCCGCTATTTGACCACTGCCGTCATAACAAACAAAGATGTGCGGAAACGCCGGCAGGTGCTGAAAGATCTAGTGAAAGTTATTCAACAGGTAAAAGTAAACACCTTAAAGTATTCCTGCAGCCTTAAGTGTAAGCTCTTCTGAAGTAAGATTCTGGGGTATTCGGTGAAAATATGAAAAGTGGAAGGGAAGTGTACGTGAAGTTAGAAGAGAGACAAGCCCTGAGCGTTTACTTTTGTAGATTCCCAGTATCTTTACAACAGATCCGGCATAAGTGATTGGTGCTGTCTTCTCAAGACTCCAACTTGCTGGAGCAGCTTGGTGGGGTTTGCGGGAGTAGTTACCTGCACAACTAGATGGTGACCTTCTAAATAGACTATATAGTAACAGTCCTTAAGGCGAACAGAAGCCATTGCTGCTTGATTTATATTGAGCTTCCCAGAAAAACAAAAACCAGCCCAAGAAATCTTTATTTAACCTAAGACTGCATTAATACTAAGAAGTGATTGTTACAACAGGGTTATATCTTCATAGCTGGAAAAGTTCTTCATTGTTCATTGACTAGAGGAGGCTAGGTATTAGAATTGAAAATTTGTGATTTCTGAATAATTCTAAGATGAGTGCCAGAGACTTTGATTTGGACATTATTACAAGTTTACCATGTTACCTGGGATAAGGGTTAGAATAGGTGCACTGAGAAGATGACATTGGATTATTTGCTGTGAATTAATGATAAGAAAACTAGAAAATGGAGATATTTTGTAGACAGTGTGCTAAACAGTGCTCAGCAAGATCTAACTGAATATTTGACTTGATTTTACAGGAGTCTTACACATACAAAGACCCAATTACAGAATTTGTTGAATGCTTATATGTTAACTTTGATTTTGATGGGGCTCAGAAAAAGCTGAGGGAATGTGAATCAGTAAGTATGAATTTTTACTACGCAGCTTACATTCTTAAATTTCTAGATGTGGTATTGAAGGAAATGAAGTAAGAAAGAAGCTTAAATGGCAGGTTATTGGTAGAATGAAGTCATTTAATTAGCACTTGTCCCCTTTGGTTACAGAAGTTAAAGCATCAATTGTTTTTGAATGCATCTGGGTCTCCTTAATTCTGTGTTTTTCTGATCTGGTTCATATGTACATGCATATCACAACTTTGACTCTTATATTTGGAGCTACTTTTAGAATTTTTCAAATGATCATATTTAACATTTCCTATAAACTAGGCAATTATTATAGTTATGAGTTTTATACCTAATCTTTCCTGTTGTTCATTTGACAATAAAATTCTTTGAGAGAAAATCTGGAACTTGATATATAGACCAAACTGTCAATGGAGTGACAGAAATCCATCCATCTGCCTCTGCCTCTCAAGTGCAGGTATTAAAGGCCTGCACCATCACGCTCTGCTGCTGCTTTTCTTGTGTTTGTTTTTTGTTTGATTTCTAAAGAACTGCCCTTTTTTAGTGTTGGGCACACATGTGGAAGCCAGAGGAGAACTTGGTGGATTCTGTTTGTTGGTTCACTGTTGCATGGCTTCCAGGGTTCTGACTTGGCCGTTAGGCTTGCATGCTGTGCTCTACCAACTGAGACATCTCCAGGGCTTTGCCACATCTAATTAATTAATTAACTAGCTCATATTCGCACCATATTTTGGGGTTTGGTGAGGCTTGAGAGTGCACAGTTTGCTATCTATCTTAAGCTGACCTTGAGTCTGTGATCTTTGTACCTTAGTTCCTTGAGTGTTGAAATTGTAGGTGTGCAGCACCATGCTCACCTAGTTTCATCCAATAAAATCAGATTTTGGGGAAAAGTGTTTAACTAGGATCTTGTTTTTCTAAGAAAAAAAAAATACATTGTGATAGTTTATATTAGTCAACATAGAAAAAAAACTAAAGTCTAGATTGACAGTTTGTGTCCTTATAGCCATGTGAACATTACACACTGCTGTAGAAATAATCTCTTTTACTTCTTTCTGTCTTTGAGCCATTCCTTGCACTGTTTTCTAAGTCTGTCTGTCTTGGGTTGCAGAAAGTTCATATCCTTAGTCCATTCCTTCTTTTTAGTAGCTAGAGCATGATGGACAAAACAAAGCATCTCAGGAAGTTGCTCTGTTATTTTAGTCATCAATGAAACAAGGAGCCACTGAGGCTTTTTGGAGGTTTTCTTCCATCCTTTAACTACTTAAATTATTAAGGATTTGAACATGAGCAATATTCTAGAAAGTGCTATGCTCTAGGGTTTTTTTTTTTTCAGATAGATTATAGTGAATAGAGCAATAAAGTAGACAAAGTGAATCAAGCTTTTAAAAACAGTTGTCAACATCATTAATTTTTAAATATATTTTATACATATAGGTGCTTGTGAATGACTTCTTCTTGGTGGCTTGTCTTGAGGACTTCATTGAAAATGCCCGTCTCTTCATATTTGAAACTTTCTGTCGTATCCACCAGTGTATCAGCATTAAGTAAGAACACTCAGATTGAATAGATATTTTCTACTTTAGTCTCTGGAAATTGACATTTATTATAATGTTACATGTAATGAGATTTCATTCATTTAATTCCATTTTTGTTTCTCTTTGCTTTTAGAAGAAAAAGAAACTAATTTGCTAGTAATTTGTGAAAATTTTAATCTGTTTGAATCTGAGAAATCTTTAGGCTTTGTGTGGTAGAATATAATTTCTGTAAGTGACAAGTTGAAAACTGAAACTCTCTTGTAGTTACCTTCTTAGAGAGTAAACGGTGTTGTGCTGTTATGAAGGGATATTCAGGATGGTTTTCAGCGTAGGTCAGATGAGTTAGCCCTTAGCAAATGAGAAATTTTGTTGTAAGACCACTACATTTGGTAATAATTTCTGTTAAGTTTGTTTATTTAATTACATATTTGAATTCTTGTATAGTAAGTTCCTATGACATCCTAAAATGTTGAAACATGGAAAGCTTGTGGTGAATTTAAGTTGAAAGTTTCTCTGTTGTGTGAGAAAATAATTGGGAAAATTGTGAAATGTACATGACCTATTAGAAACTAATTTCATGTATTAGGCTTTCAGAAATTATTAGTGCCCTTTGGCCACAAATGAAGTCAAATATAAAACATAAAAACTTAGTACTTTAATGTTTGCCTCTGAGGAATTTTGTGTAAACCAAATTCTGTTTCTTAATGCCATTTGTTTTTGGTAGGAGAGCTATCCATACTTGCCTAATTTTAGTGGGTTGTCCAGAGTTAGAAGTGTAGTGTGAACACTGGGCCTTCCTTTCGGGGACTAGGACTTTGATGTAGTTTGCAGGCTTGCTTTTTAAAATGGATTTTCTTCCTAGTCTTAATGGACAATTGATGTGTGATTTCAAAGGCAGGCACATCACATATGGACTGATGGACAGGAGATACCTGGACTAGATTGTTCTTTGTTTTGAGATTTGTAATTGGGGCTTCTCAGTGAGAGAGGAATGCTTAGTATTTTGGTTTCCTTTTGTAATTTTCTCTATTCCCTCGTAGGCTGTGTTCTCTTGTCTTTGGATTGATTTGTTTTGTTTGCATGAGTGTTTAGCCAGAACTTCTTGAACTGCTCCTGTGTTTTATAGCAAATTTTGTACAAATCTTTATTAAGTGAATCAATGTATTCTGAACATTTTATAGCTTAAGGCTTCTTTACATTTTGCTTCTGAGATACCATGGATAAGACATTTGTGATAATTCTAGCTCTTTACATTTATAAGTTGGCATTTGGGTTTATTATTTTGTTTCTTAAAATTGAGTTGACTGTGTTTGTCAGTAGAATAGACTAAGTATTTATACTCTGGTAACATGTGTAGCCTGGTGACAGTAGTAGACTAGGACTATCTCTTAATGTTTATGGTTTTGTCTGTGTTGGTTGCTTGGCTTGCTTTTTTGTACTGCCAGGATCCAACCAGGACCTTGTAATTGTTAGTTAGGCAAGGCCCTGATTACTGACCTGTACCCAAAGTTTTCCCATTTACCTTATGGACATTTTACTTTTTCTTGGATCTCTTTTCTTTTCTGCTAGACTATCTCTAAAGCATCTTAAACTAAATTTCTAGAGGTGTTCCAAAGCCCTAGCTAGGGTCTTCTAGTCCTCATATTGTATTTACTTGAGATTGTTTTACTTTTTTTCTTTTTGCCTGCCTTAGAAGATTAATTTAAGGAATATGTAGATGTGGATTATTTTTCTTCAAAACAGTAGATGAGATCAGGCATATTCAGGTTAGTATGGTTGTAAATGGTTTCAAATATTGTAAGTTTTGAGGTGCAAGAACTCAGAAAAATCTACTAATCCAATCCTGCACAGCTGTAGAACAACTTACTTTAAGTCTTTTCAGTAGAACGAGGGTAGAAAAACAGAACTTTCTGTGGTGGTGGAGGAAGTGTTTTATATATCTTCATTGGCTAGCCTGGGGCACTGGAAACATGACATACATTTTACGTTCTAAAACCTGGGCTGGAGCAATTTGGCCTGCTGTCACATGCAGTCTTACTTGTATGTATAGCTGTGGGTGCATGCAGGTATAGTAAATCAGGATTTTTCCATGCTGCTGTAGCATACGTTTATCCTGACATTTCTTTGGAACTCTAAGACTTCAAGAAATACTGGCTCTGTGCACTCCTTGTATTTAGCTGGAAACCTTAAGGTTTGGTGTGATCCAGCTGCTGTCCAGGTCATCCTGGATTACCAAGCTTATGCTGGTAAGCCTATATTGTACTGTTCCTCACTGTTAATTGTTTTGTTGTGAACAGTTCATATTTTAAGAAATAAACTTTATATAAATTAATTGATTGTTTAGAATACCAGTTGAGCTGAAGAGTGAACATGAAATCCATGACAGCTTTTAATTCTTTATCACAAAATTCCTGGTTTTGTTTGACACACGCAGTTGTGCTGTATATCAGGGCTGCTATGCTATACCTTGAGGGTTGGTTATCTCAAATCATATCCGGAACTTAAGAATCACATCACATCACTTAGTTTTTTATCCATGTAAATTACATCTCTTTTTAGAGTAAGTGGTAGATCAGTATCACACTATCTTTAGTATATTGAATTTAGTAACCTTTTTCGTGTTTTTAAAGCTGTTTTACTAGATTAGAATAACAGCAGCTGAAAGTAATATAAAGTATTTAAATTAGGATTTTACAAATGCAGTGGATCGCTCAATTCAGACTCCACAATGACAATCCATGAAAATGATCAACAGAACTAACCTTTGTCTTTAAACAATACACAGGGAGAAAAGCAATTGTTCTCTGATCTAGATGTTTTTAAACCCTGCTACATACTGAAGTCATCTCAAGAAGTTATATAGCAACTTAAATTGAATTGCTTTTTCTAGATTCATCCAAATCTTCTGAATCAAAGCATAACTAACCTTCTGAGTCAAAACCTAACTAAGCATGTATCTTTTCAAAGAAGGAAGCATTGCGAGTGTTAGCTAGACACTGACGAACAAGCTTTGAGCAAATAAGTTCAAAATTAAAGATTTTAATAGGTGTGCAGAAACATCATGACCAAAACAATTTATAAAAGAAAGCATTTAATTGGAGGCTTGCTTACATACAGTTTCAGAGGGTGAGCATATGACCATCATGTTCAGGAGTATGCCGACAAGCAGGCAGGCATAATGCTTGAGTAGTAGCTGATAACTTCCATCTTATCTACAGGCATGAGGCAGAGAGGACTAGACTGGGCCTGGGGTGGTGCTTTTGAAACATCAAAGCCCACGCCTAGTGACACACCTTCTCCTACAAGGCCACACTTCCTACCTAATCTTTGCTAGAGTCTAAGGAATAGGAACCAAACATTGAAGTATGTGAGCCTGTAGAGTCATTCTCATTTAAACTACCACTGTAGGTATTTGAAAAACAACATTGAAAAGTCTATAGAAGTAATTCAGGTGGAAGTTTCAGTCAGTCCTAAACTCTTTGTGCCCGAAACTAGACTTTCTACTGAATGCTTATCATGCCACGGTATCTCATTCTCTGGTTCATGCTGGCCTGTTTCTGCCTCTAATTTGTGTATGTTTTCTCTCTTGTGGGTGGGAGAAAGTATGTGTCTCTGGCCTCTTGCCTTCCAAAGGACATATTGCAGTTTTGGAATACAATAGCTTTATACGGTTCATTGTTTATTGAATAACTTTATACTTGTGATTCAAAACATTATTAATATACTTCTTGATTAAATGTATCTAAGGCCGTATGAAAGTCATATCTTTATAAATGCATATTAAGATTGTATGTATATATATTCCTGTAGATTTGTAGGATGTTACAAATCTGTATAACAAATTATGCAACATCCGTCAGGAAAGACAGTATGGTGGAGTTTAATTTAGTATAGCTTACTAGTTTATTAGATATTTGTGTCTGAAATTTAAAAGCTATTACGAAATAGTTCTTGGACTAGTTTTCAACAAGAGATAAAAACAAAGAATGGAAGTAATATTTTGAAAACATACAATAAAACGTTGGATCATACACTAATATGATTTCCTTAGGGGATTACTTTGGGTATTTTCAGCTATTACTTTCTTGTATTTTAACATTGTGAAATCAGTCTACTTCATTTATTAAGTAAAATTAGATCTTAACCTTTCCTTCATATTACCACATAAGAATTTATATTTAAAATCACATGGATAGTAGAGAGAAATAGTTGTTACCAGGTAGTAGTTTCAGAGGCCATTTTCTCATTTCAGTGTTAGCTTTACATTCAGCATTTAATGTTTCTGGGCTATCTGTCCTCCCACTCTCATAGTTCACTGTAGTTTCTTAGCAGATTTCTTTAGTTACTTGTCACAGCATACTCTTACAGATATACAAGTCTTTTCTTTGGATGTATTGGTTGCAGTCTTCAGTGAAAACCAAACTAGAGGTTCCCATATCTTAACCCTTTAATCAACAATATTTGAAATAAAACGAACTTGTCAACTAAAACGTGGAAAAACAAATTGTATGAAATAGTTATTAATATCGCATGTGAAATGCTGGACTCCAAATTTGTGCTAAGATGGGCAAAATGACCACTGATGGGGTTCAGAGGAGAGAAAGAGACATCCTCAAGACCCATTATTGACGACTTGATAGATAATCAATATGGAATCAGTAAAAACCCAGTAAGTCCCTAGATGAAGATAAATATGTAATGCTTGTAAGTGGGCCCCCTCGTAGTGATTACTTCACAGAAACAGAGAAGTATCTAGTTTGTGCTAGAAGAATGAACAAACTAAATTAAAGCAACTGGACTGAGGATGGATGTTTGTTTTTGCTTGGTGTTCAGGAGTCTGTTATGTTTTTGTATCTATAGAACTGGCAAACTAGTCAACATAAAGATGTATGTGGCAATTTTTAGAGAAAATATTTAGATCTACTTTGAAATGCTTCTAGACACAGTTAAGATTTTTAGTATTGCCTGCATCCAGAATTGGTTTCTGTTTAGATCGGGACCAACTTGGATTTTGTTTTTCTCAGCAATTTTACACTTTGATTCATTTTAGAGCATCTTGTAGGGTTATCTAAGCTGTCTTTATCTTTCAAGCTTTGATTAAGCAGTACTTTTTTTTTTAATCTTTAGTATTTTGCATGAAATAGAGGTGGGGGGAGAAGACACCAGGTCAAAGGGCAGCTTACTGAATCAGGTTTTTCTTCCTTTCCATACTGATCCATTTTGCCAGCTCAGTTTTACATTCTTTAATTTGTTCTTGAAGTGATTGGTAGCTTAGATAACCCGAGGTGCCATCAAAATAATGTACTAATGCTCTTAGAATTTAGTAAGTAAAGGATCAAGAAACACAGTGGGGTCAGTGAATCACATAGCTGCCCTACAGTGGGATTATAGCTCAGCCTGCAGTATTTAAACAGCTCTGCTAGGCGTGGTGCCAAGTCACTGCAGCCATGTTAGAATGTGAATTTAAAGAAAAGGGGTATTGATTCTAGTTAAGAGTTACTGTGTAGAGTGTAGTTCTCTTCTAAAATCTAAATCAGATATTTCCTTAGGTCAACTCTTCAGGCTAGAATTGGTTTAGCATTGGTAAATCCTGTGTGATCTTTGTCTCATAGATCTTCTAGGTTTGGACTTTTGTTGTTATTATTGTAGTGATCTATTTAGGGATTAGGTAATTAGTTACTCCCTAACTCCTCGTCTTTAAATACTCAGAGTTGATCATTGTCACAAGCATCAAAGCCAGTTCATATTTCATTGAATGGGTGATAGAGAAGGAAGAGAGTTGATTTGCTCATTAGCATATGGTGTTCATGAGGGAGAATAATGGGAAGCTGAAAACTTAGATTGTAGCTAAATTGGAGGAAGCCATGACTTGGTAATTAAATTTGAATGTTTATGCTTTTTGTATTGAGAGGTTTTTTTTTGTTTTGTTTTGTTTTTTAAGATTTGAAAAGAGCTGGGAAATAAACTGATTGTTGGGCTTTAGGGCTAAACAACTGTAAAATAGATTTAAGGGCTCAAGATACAGATTATTTGGGTAATAACGAGAAAATAGTAATGGAACCTGAATCATATTTATGGCTAGACTGGGAATCATACAGTTGGGTATTGTTGGCTCCTTTGTGAGCTGCATGGCACTCTTTTCTGGGTGCATAGTAAACAAGGCATCTTACAAATTTGTGTATTCTTTGGAAGATTTTCCTATTTGAGAACCATATAAGAGACACATAACTCAAGTGAGGGAAGGGATGGATAGAGGTATGGCCTGTGCAGAGCCCTAAAGTAGAGTTGGGAGTGTCTGAAAAACATGTAGCATGTCTGCTAGAGAATAGTGCTTTCCATGGTGAGAGTAGATAAGGAACTTTTAATGAGAAGCCATAATTAACAAAGCAATTGAGGGACTTCCATTTAGATAGAGATGACACAGAGGAGTCCAGTAGCCTTGGCTGTAAGCTGTTTTATTTAATTCTACTTCATAGCTTCTAAACAGAGTTTGTATTATGATTTAAATCTTTAATGATGCCAGTAACATAATTATCATCAGAAAACCAGGTTCTCTGCTTTTAAACTGCAGAATATAGCCACATCTGCTGACACATGCCTCTGATCTCAGCACTTGGGTGGGATGGGCAGAGGCAGGAGGCTTACTGCAAGTTTGAGATCAACTAGAGCTTAACAGCAAAATTCTGCTTCCAAAAATAAATAAGTAGAAGGCTGTAGAGAAGATTGTCAGCCAATCCAGTTTTAAACAAATTGACTCAGTTATGCTGAGTGAAATAGTATGTTTTTAAAATCTGCTCTTTAACAGCTTCAGATACTTACTTACTTACTCATTACAGAGGGGGTGAAATTGACATTTCTCCAGAAAATGCTAGTGGAAACAGAAGGGATGTTAACTGTGGGGACACAGGAAAGACAAGTTGCTGGGATTTTCCCCTTTTTGAAAACAATCCCTTTTAACTGGTGGGTCTCTGGCATAGGCCTGTAATCCCAAGGCATCAAGAAGCTAAGGCTGGAAGATTACAAGTTCAAGCCCTCGCTGAGCTGAAGACCCACCTCAAGCTCAGCTTTGGCAATTTAATCAGGCCAGGCTCAAAAAGTAAAAAACAGGTTAGGAATATAGCTCAGGTATAGAGCACTTATCAAATATGTGGAAGGCCCTTTTCCGATCTTGTTTTAGACTATTTTATTGATAAACTAACTTAATTTTTCCATTTTGAACAAAATTTTGTTAAATTTCTTGTATTGAAACATGTTAAATAGGGGTGTGATAGAGAGCATATACTTTCCGAAAAGGTATTTAGATGAATTAAATTGATTACATTTGGGTGGAAGCCTTATCTTGACATAATTGCGCGTACAGCTGCTAATGGCTTAAATACTTTTAAAGATGAATATATTGTTAGATCTGAATTTCTGTCTGTAATATTCCCAGAACCAATTTTGTTGGGGAGTGGTACGTTGGTGGTGTAGTGGTGAACATAGCTGCCTTCTAGTCTGATTGAAAACATCTAGTTCTCTAAAGCAAATCAGTGATTCTGTTAAAGACTGAGCAGTATGATAGCTTCAGGTGAAGACAAAGGGCAGTTAATAAGAAGTGTGCACATGCTCATGAATGCAAGCACAGTATGTATGTTCCTGTTACCATAAATGCCTGTGTACTTTTTGTCAGCTGACTGATAGACAAGTAGCTGGAGCTTACTTTAGTCTCTACCTATCTCAAGCATAGGCCTTCTGCAAACTGACTATAAGTTGAAAAAATAAAAGATCAGTTGTGAAAGGTGTTTTATCATATCTCACTGGTGGCAGTTGTATCTGTCTCTCTGTCCCCTTCACTAGCAGAATTGTTGGTTATATGTTGTTGGTTATATGCAGAATAACTGCAAGTAATCCCCCAGAGTTTAAGCATTTAAGAGCTTTAAGCATTAGCTCTTTGTAGTAGGTATATTTTATCTCATCATTCAATATTATAAAATTCTTCCTTTGATAGCTACTTTGGGGCATGCAAGTATAACATTATGTTCTAAAAAACTAGAAGTTTTCTAAATGGAGGATATGGTACATTTTGTTAAGGATATTTATAGTCCAGCTGCTGTTATGAAGGCAATATAAAACAGGCTTATACACAGGGATGGTATATGTAGTTAGGATCATGTATATAAGAGAATGGGATCCAAAAGAATCTGAAGTTTATGCAAAGTATAAGTTAAACACTGTACAAAAAAACTAAACTTTTACCTTTCTCATTAGTATGTTAGCAGATAAACTGAATATGACTCCAGAAGAAGCTGAAAGATGGATTGTGAATTTGATTAGAAATGCAAGGTTGGATGCCAAGATTGATTCTAAACTAGTGAGTATTATGTTAGATACGGCACATGCCGTAAAACAGCTGCTGACTTTTTATAACTCTGGGAATTTTTAATTAGAAATTTTATTCAGTAAACCTTAATTGAAGCAGGGTCTCACTGTGAAGCTATGGCTGCCCCAGAACTCACTGTATGTAGATGAGGCTGGCCAATTGCCTCCTATGCTGGGATTATGGACATGCACAACACCTGTCTAGGAAACTTTGTTAGGCTGAGCCTGGTAATGCAGGCCTGTAATCTCCCCTATTTTGGGTTCTGAGGTAGGAGGATTGCAAGTTCAAGGCCATCCTGGGCAAAATAACAAAATACTTTCTCAAAATGGAGAAGTAAAACCAGGATGGGGGCTGTACCTCTGACAGGGTGCTTGCCTGTTCTATGTCAGCCCGTTTTTGGTACTGTATGCCCCACCAAAAAATAGTTGGGTGACATTTGTTTGAAGGCGACGGTACCTCCTGTTTTTCTTGCTGGGTGAATGATACCCGTCTCCGTACAGTGTATAGGTGTACAGCAGGCATGTGGCATTGCGTGATGTCCACAATTTACTGAGACGCTTCAATCATTGACTTTACTAGAATAATTTCTGTTTCATTTCAGGGTCATGTGGTAATGGGTAACAATGCAGTCTCACCCTATCAGCAGGTGATTGAAAAGACTAAAAGTCTTTCTTTTAGAAGCCAAATGTTGGCCATGAATATCGAAAAGAAACTTAATCAGAACAGTAGATCAGAGGTAAGAAGCAAACATTTTACATTCTCTTTGGGATTTAGCAGTAATGTAACAACTATTACATCAACTTTGAGAACATATCAGTATTGGTTGGCTCTAATTTATATATAGTTCTTTTTAATCTTATGAACATTTTGTTCAAGAAATTACTAAATTGAAACAAATTTTGACTTAGATGTATTAAACTCATTAGTCAAAGAAACAGATAAAAATTATGTTCCTAATTATAACTGGGTTTTTTTTCTTTTACTCCTCTTATGTGACTTAATTAATTTGCTACCTCGGGGCTCTCAGCACATCATTTTGATGCTGATAGATGATAACTTACATGTGCTTGAAATGTGTGTTCTCTTTCTAACTCTGAAGAAATACTTCTATAAAAAATACTGCTTCCTTTGCTGATCTTACATAAATTTTAATTTTATCTTTTATCTGATGCTCATAATTAACTGTCCAAAAATATCCCCTTTCCCTTTTAGTAGAGAGCCCTCATTTTAGATGTTCAATGAAGTTGAGTGGCCTTAAGGCTTCGAAATTCCACAGCATCTGTAAATCCCTGCAAATTGAGTGCATACAACTAAGGGTAGAAAGAAAGTGTTATTAAGTAACAGCGTATTGAAGGACTCCATTGCATTGAAACTGGAGGAATAGGTTAAGTAAGAGTGCATTTACAATTGCATTTGTCAACCAAGTCTAGTGGAACTGAGCCTGAACAAGTATGTTCTTGTTTGCTTTTTCCTATATATTCAGAAAAAAAGTTGATTATTATTTTTTTTCATTTTTCTTTATCAAGAAATTTTTCTACTCACTTCACATGCTATCCACAGACCCCCCCTCCCTCCTCCCACCTCCCAGCCCTCTTTCCCAAGCCACCCCACATCCCCCAAATCAAGGTCTCCCATGGGGAGTCAGCAAAGCCCAGTACACTGAGCCTAGGCAAGTACAGGCCCCTCCCCACTGCACCAAGGCTGTGCAAGGTGTCATACCACAGGCACCGGATTCCAGAAGCCTGCCCATAGACCAGGGACAGATCTCGCTGCCTGGGTGCCCCCCAAACAGTTTGAGCCAAACAACCATCTTCCATATCCAGAGGGCCTAGTCCAGTCCCATGGGGGCTCCACAGCCACCTGTCCATAGTTCATGGGCTTCCACTAGTGTGGCTGGTCATCTCTGTATGTCCTCCCATCATGATCTTTTTTTTTTTTTTTTTTTTTTTTTTTTGGTTTTTCGAGACAGGGTTTCTCTGTGTAGCTTTGTGCCTTTCCTGGAACTCACTTTGGAGACTAGGCTGGCCTCAAACTCACAGAGATCCACCTGCCTCTGCCTCTCGAGTGCTGGGATTAAAGGCATGCGCCACCATCGCCTGGCAAATTTGTTGATTATTGTTCCCATGTTGATGATTGATTACTATTATGCTTTATCACTGTCCAAAAGCTATACCAATGATAAGATGTTTGTACCACTTCCTTCTCTGTTAGCACTTCAAGATTTCATTTCATCTTGATGATTTCTCTCTGCATGTATTTTAGGCTCCCAACTGGGCAACCCAAGATTCTGGCTTCTATTAAAGAATTATAAAGAAAAGAAGAAGAAGAAAAAAAAAGAATCAAGGAAAGACACTGTAACCATTATATATAAAGGGCGACATACATTTTTAGAAACAATTGACATGTTTACTATAAATTTTGGACAATTTGAATAAAATCGGCTATGATTAATTTTTATCTTTCTTGAATTTCCTTGTGTGTGCAGTTGTGTTTTATTAACTTTATTTTCAAGCAGTTCTATATTCCCAGGAATGTGCTAAAAGGAGTGTAGAGAGGTCCATGTATAAACCCAGTTTCCCCGGGTACTGTAGAACAATACAAACCAGGGTATTGACATAAATATACATAAATGGATTTTTTTTTTAAATATGTGCAGATTTGTGTATCTTGTGGTTGAGGTACAGAACTATCACTAGGTCATCTCAGTAGTTCTAACACCTGGCAACCACTAATCTGGTCTCTGTCTCTGAGAATTTTACAAAAAAAGAATTAGTAGAATCAGCCTGCCATTTTGGCAGGTTTTACATCTGCAGTTCTACAGAGCAACAATACTCAGACAAAGAAACATATCTATACTGAATATAATATATAATGACAAATTGTCGTATAGCTCAGTAGTATATTCCTTTTATTACTTAGTAGGACTTTTGTTCATTTATCGCAGTATAATAATGATGTATCTGTTGAAAGATATTGGTTGTTTCCAGTTTGGTGCTATTACAAGTAAAGCTTTTAAATATACTTTTCTTAGTTACTCTAGTTAGAGACTAAGTCGGAGTGTAAGTTGTATGTTATAAATTCCCTGAATGTCATACACTCAGGAGTTTAGCACATACCTATGTTATCTAAGTATAATTTTCTTATTGGGTCTTTATCACACAGTATTGGATTGGTGTATTTGTATGTGTTTCTCTTTCTCCTGTGCTAATGGTGTAAAAATAAAAGACGTTTTCTTTATTTTACCATTTGTCAGACCACTGCTCAAAGTCAGTTGTTGAGATTCTAATGTAATTATATTGCATGTTCCACTAGAAAAGCACAGAACTCCCAAGAGCAGGTGTACAGACTTTCTATAAAGACGCCATATGATAACTATTTTGGCCCTAAAGACCATATGCTCTCCTGTTGGAACTATTCAGCTGCCATGCAGTACAAAAGCATGTGTTTGATTAAGTGAGTGCTTATGGCTATCTTGTAATAAAATTTCATTTCTATAAACAACCAAGTGCCAGAATTGAGGTTTCTGGCTCTTGTCTTGGAATATTGGTATTGCTAAGGAATCCAGAGGTGCTCATAGTTGTGAAAATGCTGAATGTTGCTCTAGCAGCTACAGATAAGTATAAAGGAATATTTGTAGTACAAAATTATCAAAGTTCATGTTGAACGCTCCAGAAAGTGATATCAGTAAGAAGATAGAAAGTGATCCTTATATAATAGCTAATTCCACCATCAAAAGTTCTGATCAGTAACAAAGCCATAGTTCATAACAAGGCTAAGTAGAATTGTATACCCTACTAAGATGCCAAGTTTTGATCTATAACTTAACCAAGATACTTTAATAGCAAATATTTCTCTATGACTAAAAAGTTTATCAGATATGTCCTAAGTGGGGTAGCAAAAGTCCAGGGAAGGGATATAGTTAATATTAAACATTTCTCTGCTGGGCTTGAAACAGCCTTCGGGAAAAGAAATCTACCATATGAACACCTTAGGCAAGCTAGAAACATGGAAATGTCCATAGTACTCCTATTTTGGTGGTAAAGCATGTTCAGTCTAGTATATGTTAAGGTGTAGAGCCGAGAACAACTGTGTCAGTTCTGTCAGGTTGCTGAATGTTAATCCCACAGGGTTGTTAGGACCCTGGTCAGAGACAGATGTTTTAAGTGAGCACGAAAAGTATTCTATGTTCAGTTCCACCAGTGTGATCTCTGGCTACTAGTTCACATTTTCCACTTTCCTTGAAACATGTCATTATTAGTACCATTTAGAAAAAAATGTATATAATGTCATTTTTGCACATTTATAACTATTCATTATTAAGATATATTCTTGGTGTGCATTTACATAAAAATTACTTAGCTGTGGATATGATCTTAAACCTTAAAAACAGATAGTCTTCCAGTAAGGTACCAAGTCAAAATTTTATTTTTCATGTTTATACTTTGCTTTTTATTATATTCCTCATTCTATGCATTAGCAGTTTGTTTGTTTTTTTTAAGACACATCAAGAATCCATGTATCATAACTCTGGATATTTGCTTGTGTATTTTATATTTGTTTCTATTTGTAAACATGTGTTTGCTATTTACAAGTATGAACTATATAAATGTATATATAGTGTATATTCATATGTGTGTATAGACACACACAAACATGCAACCTGCTCAAGAAATCAAGATCTACCTAGTAACTACTTTCTGCTCTTCTGCTTACATTTTCTTCTTCACTTCTGAAGAGTAAATACTGCAATAACTTTTGTATGAATAATTCATTTGTTTATAAAAAAGCTTGGTTTTCAGTGTTTCCAGTCAAATTGAAATAATGTTTGGTATTTATTCTATAGCTTGCTTCACTCAGCAGATTGAAATTTATTAAGCTTTAATCCCATAGCTTCTCTCTGCCTTTGGTATTAACTATATGTATCATAGGTTACTCTTGCAAGTATTTTGTAACGGTTCCCTCTGATATTAAAACATTCCATCCTACAGAAAGCTTTTTAAGCAGGGAGGTAAACAACTCAAAACAACTTCAGAAAGTCCCTAAAACTGACCAGATTGATTAGCCCCTTCCCTTTCAGAGTAAACAAAAACTGAGAGTAGTCCCCTGATGAGCTATAGAGAAGACATGAGACCAAGCCAGCTGTCTAAAAGTTTTCAACCTGAGGTAACCTATTGAGTTACCTGCAGGCTGTGCAGCATGATTCAGGTTCTGTGAGCTATCACCCACGTGACTTTGTAAGCTGGTGTGGGCATTAGTGTGATGAAGCTGTCTTTGAGTCATTTCTGTGCTGTGGAATAATCCTTTTGTATACTGAAGATTTATCTCTGTGATTGGTTTAATAAAGAAGCTGACTGGCCAATAGCCAAACAGGATAAAGTTAGGCAGGAAAGCCAAGTTGAGAATGCTGGGAAGGGAAAGGGTGGAGTCAGGAGTTGCCAGCCAGCACAGGAGATGAATGTGTGGTATTAATAATACCATGTAGCAGAATGTAAATAAGGAATATGAGTAATCTTAAAATGTAAGAGCTATTTAGTAATAAGCCTAAGCTGTTGGCCAAGCATTTATAATTAATATAAGCATAAGTGTGTTTATTTAAGAGCAGCTGTGGGATAGGAAAACTCAACCTACATTTCTGTTCCTGTAAGTAACCCCTTACCCATACTCTTGTAAATAGCACCAATAAACCTCATTGGCAGTTCCACTATTTCCCCTGTACTAGATGAGCAGTCCAGTGCTGCATTTCTGTTCTTAGAATGGTTATCCTAGAAAATCTGACAAACATGATTTTACTTGTAACATAAAGTTACTATCTGTACCATCCAGATACATGGAATGTTACACTGAATGAAATTCTCATCTTATTTTATATGCATTATGTTTATATTGTAACCTCCAAACAATGTTTTGCCACTGTTTAGGACTTGTTTCTTTAATTGATGTTGCAAATTTTAGTTACACTAAATGGGATTGTGACTGCCGATTGGAGGATAGGGTTTGTACTGTTCTCTCGATAGAAGGATGGCTCTTTGGATATTTCTTTCCTGAAATTCTGAGGTTTGTTTCCTCAAATTATCTGATGAGGGTAGGGGAATGTCTGTGTGTGATATTTGCCAAGTTTTTTTAATGTGTCTTCTGGCTTCTCTATTGGTCTTTTAGCCTAGTTTGCTCATGAATATCTGTTGAATTTCTCACTTTGGTGATTTTTCCCTATTTTTTTGTGGTCAATTTTTAAAATCTTACTTTTTATACCTAGATGAAGGGTGATTGATCACTCAAGTGCTTGTCAAGTCTCAAACTGCACATCTTAATGAAAATCTACAGTTAGTTAGAATGGCCGTTCTCAAGCTGTGGAGCTTTGCCTGGGGTTTTACACTTTCAATTATATTTTTATACACTACCCACTATATGCACAGACAAGCATATGTGCGGAAAATAATTAAAACCAGAGAAGAATAAACTTATTTTAAATGCAGTCTGTGTTATTTAAACTACATTTTGTGTGCTGAATATACTCTGCTACCTTCCTTGTCCAAGTTGTCACCAGTTACTTCCATGAATATTATAGCTTTGGTTAATTTTCCATTTTGTTTTTCTAGACTAAAGAATGTGTATTCCTAAAACACCATTTTATGCCAACCATAAGCCTTGCTTTTTTCAAACTATTTTGATGGCTGTTGAAAAAAGCATTTTAAACTGTCCTAGACTCGTGTGTGTGTGTGTGTGTGTGTGTGTGTGTGTGTGTGTGTGTGTGTGTGTGTGTGTCCGTCCTATGTACATACTAGTAATTGTGTTCCTAATTGAGAACCTGCTAATTGGTACTAATCTACCTTACAGAAGCATTGCTCTGTTGTTCAGGCTCACTCCTCTGTTGTTCAGGCTCACTCCTCTGTTGTTCAGGCTCCAGTCCTCTGAGAATGAATTTTGTCCCTCTATAGCCTCACTACCTATGCATATACTTCTAATTTGCATTTTACTTTTTTCTCTGGAACTCAGTTCTCAAATCAGGGAAAATTTTCGTTCTCACAAAGCAGTTACAGAATGTCTTGTGTATTGTATTTGCAATTATGCTGTTTTTGTTCTTTGTTCCAGAATAACACTGATTTGTTTCACTGATACCTTTTTTTACTGTGCCTCGCTAATGTCTGGTATATATTAATTAGGCTTCAGTAAATTGTTGAATCAAAGAATAATGTTCAGAAGGTTCTGAGAGAAAAAGAAACGTTGATTTTGAAGTTCTAAAGCTGAAAACTAAGCCTACTAATCAGAAAACTTAGTTGTGTTGTGTAATCTTGTGATATGGCTGTTTCTTTGTGTGCTTGAAGTAAGCACTCCCATAAGTAAGTAGTTGAATTTCGTGACAGAGACCTTTAATCTCAGATACTCAGAGTGCTGAAGCAGGAAGATTCAAAGTTTACAACCCACCTGGGCTTTAGAGGAAGCTCAGGGCTGGGCCTGAATTGTGCCAAAGGAGCAATGTGAGAACCTCTAGGTTTTCAAAATGCCTGGGGAGATGCTCTAGCCAGGCCTAGTGTTTTGTCTGCTCCTGCTACCTGCAGATCCAGATGTAGAACTCTCAGCCCCTTCTCCAGTACCATGTCTGCCTGCATGCCTCCATGCTTTCCACCATGACAAAAAAATGGACTAAACCTCTGAACTGTAAGCCAGCCCCAATTAAATGTTTTTCTTTATAAGATTTAAAAAAAAAAAAAAAAAAAAAAAAAAAAAAAAAAAAAGCCTGGGTATATAGACAACCAGTTAGGTGCTTGCTGAGCATATGCAAGGCTCCAAACTCAAACCCCAAGGCTATGTCAAATATGTATCATTGGAGCCCCGATTTAAAGTAAATTGAAAGAATCGTTTAGACTTATAGAGTATTGCTGATGGGTGTTTTTGTTATGTTGGGGCAGAGGGGTTAATTGCATGAAGACTTGTTTCTTGGCATTGTATTTTATGAAAAGATTTTAAACACTTTTTTTAAAAGTCTTTTTCTTGGTAATGGTGAAAATTAGAGTGGAAAGGTCTTCTTTCCTCTTAGCTTTCCAGTGTCCGTGAAATAGCTGGGCAGTATATACAACTACTGAGTGATATTTCTTGGCCTCCTGCTGATCTCCAAGCATGATCCGCTGTAGTGTAGGTGTGTGAACAGAAAGGGTGTTGCTACCTTAGAGATCTTCCCTGCTTGCTTTTGAAGAGGCAGGCCACTGGGAAGTAACCCTCATGGTTCCTCTTGGGTGGTTGTTCCAGAATAACACTGATTTGTTTGATACCTTTTATATGGTGAATCCCTAATGTCTGGCATATTTTAGGCTTCAGTAAATTGTTGAATCAAAGAATAATTTTCAAAAGGATCTGAGAGGAAAAATGCTCAGAGGAGGAACTAACACAGGAGCCTTTGAAAGCAACAGCAAGTCAGCAGTAAAGGCCACTAGTAAAGCTGAACTGTAAATGCCAGCAATAAGAAAAATAGTCAAGGCCAGGGCCAGACTATCAGTGAAATGTTTGAAGCTTCCAGTGAGACTGAAATTACTCTTAAAAATAGCCCACTGTTAAACTGTTTTTGTGTTTCTCGTATATAATTTACTCTGATGCATCTTAAATTCTGGGATCAAGGATCCTCTGGGAAAAGGCTCTTAACTTCCTGGAGAAGGAGCACAAACAATGCTCTGTTCTGCCCATTTTTCATTTGCTGTATTTAATAAACTATTGGCTGTTAGAATCTACACAAAAGAACATTATTAATGCATTTCCTATTTTTTGTTCTAAAACTGACTTTTGTGCTGCCTTCCATTTAGTCTGATGAGTTTGGAGGGAAATGCCAGGATTGGTTCATTTTGTTTTTAAGTGTTATGAAGACAGTGAAAAGATGAAGGTAATATTATTTGAAGATGACATTTTGAACAGACAACGGCTTGGCCACTTTTAGACATCATTCCAGGTAAATAAGCTGTGTGCGTGCACGCATGTGTTTGTGTCTGTTTATCTGTCTAAAGATATACTTCTAAGATGTGGATTAGTGCTAGAAGAGATTGAAGGCCATAATTGTCACAGATGGACAAATGACAGTGTAATAAGATCACGGAAAACTTTCTTTTTTCATCAGGATTACAAATGAAGTTCTACAGGAATAAAATACCGAGGTGTACTTTTTAGGGACATTTTTAAGTGTTACTTCTACATTGCCCTTTTAGTAAAGGGACTGTCATTTGCTCATAGATACTTGGTAGGTATTTACTTGTTCACCATAAGAAGGTGTTTGGAAACATAAAAGCAGCCGTCTGACAGGAAAAAAAAAATGCTGTCATTCTCTGGTTTTGTCTTGTGAAATGTTGAGTTCCTCCTTTTTCTTTAATGGCAAGGGATCCACAGAAAAGAAGCAACTGCTTAACTTTGCTTAGTTGCCTAGTCAGGTCAGGGCTGTTGGCCCATCTCTGCATAAGTCATTCAGGGATTTTTTTCCTTTCCCACTGAATCTTTTCCCACTCTGAATCTTTTCCAGCTATTCCTAATTGCTTGTTGTTGGAGACCAACAATAAATAGTCCAAATAGATCATCAGCTTTAAATCACTACTTTTAAAACAAGAAAGCATGAAGCACAAACCATTTAAAGACCAGTCATTATCTATGTTTTTAGAGGTCAACACATTGGTATCACTTGTGCTGGTATCTGGATGGATGGATGGATGGATGGATGGATGGATGGATGGATGGATGGTGGACTGATTGGTGAATGGGTGGGTGGGTGGATGGATGGATGGATGGATGGATGGATGGATGGATGGATGGTGGACTGATTGGTGAATGGGTGGGTGGATGGATGGATGGATAGATGGATGGATGGATGGATGGTGGACTGATTGGTGAATGGGTGGGTGGATGGATGGATGGATGGATGGATGGATGGATGGAATGATAGGAGTGGGGGTGGGGATGGTGCTTAAGATGCTCTGGATTGAGCCTAGGGCCCGATGTGTTGCCTGGGCTAGCCATAAACTTGTAATCTGGCCACAGCCACTCTAGTAACTAGGATGGCAAGTGTGTCCATGCCCTTCTAATTAGAGCAACACATCATCAGTTCTGACAGACCTCAATATTGGGACTTTGTTTTGTTTGTTTGGGGTTTGTTTGTTTGTATTTTTGTAATTCCTTACTGGAAAATCCATGCTGCCCTGCAACTCGTTTTAGTCCTCAGTGCTGGGATCACAGATATGAGTCACCATGCCTGGCAGTATTAGAATTATTTATTTATATTTTCGTGTGTGTGTGTATATGTGTGTGTGTAAGTGTATAAGAATTTGGTCATAGGACAACTTGTGGGAGTGCATTTTTCTTAACTCTATATAGTCTCAGGGTTCAAACTTGGGTTATAATATTTAGTGGCAAATGCCTTTGACCCATGGACCATCCTACCAGCCCCAGCACTGGAACTTGTTTTCCTTATGTTAAAATGGTAACAAAGTCCCTTTCTGCTAGTGAGTCAGTTAACACACCCTAGAGAGATAAAGAGTAGAATGTGAATAATTTTGTTGAATGAGAAATATCTCTGCAATTCTGTTCAACCATATGCCTCCTGCTTTGGTGGATGACATTATCAGAAAGTGTTAAGTGTTCAACAACACTTTCCTTACACTGGGGTTTGTGCCTGATTTTTTGGTAATTTGTAGGTCTCATGAATTTCACTAATAATTATTAATGTTCATTTAGTTTATTTTCAATTATTTAACATTTACTTATAATCATTTGTATTACATAAGGTCAACTTTAAGTTGCTTATTGGCTATTATCCTTCAGACTTACTAGCTGGCCATTGGCTCTTTCCTTATTAGGTCACTAATGAATTAAGAGGGGGATACAGTTAACTGTGAAGGGGTAAAAACTAAAGTCTCTATTACTTTTTTTCATTGGTGGGAGAGAAAGCAATGAAATTTTAGATGCAATATTATTCTTTAAGAGAAAAGAGGAAAACAAATAGATTGCCCCTTTTCAGAGCAGTGGAGGAAAGATGTTAAATCAATAACTGACATTAACACCCTTCCATCAATGAGTATTTGAATAGACAACAAGGAAGGATAGTATTTTTGTTTTCAGCTAAATTATTCTAAGAACAGTCTACTCCAAAATAGGAATGCCAATAAAGCAAATGATGGTAATGCAAGATGTCCTGGGAGACTGCAGGGGAGTGGGGCTGTGTTTGAAACACATACTCAGCTATAATGGCTAAACTGTAGAGAAGCTAAGCTAAAGGGGACATACTATTTTAAAATATCCCGTGTTTGTTTTAGGAGTGAGCATACTCGTTTTGTTTGTTCTGAAGCATTTAGTCTTAAATATTTATAAAACAATATAGAATGCTTGTTAAAAGTTATCCATGTTTAATTACTGCATTTCTTCAAAGTAAAATTGCCAACAACATGAAGGTATCAAGCAGTATGTAAAAGAAAAGAAGATAAAACCAAAACTGACACATTGGAATTAGACAAAACAAACAGAAGGAAAAGAGCCTGTGAGAAGGCACAATAAACAGAGGCCCACTCATTCTCACACTCAGAAATCTCATTAAAACACTCAACTAGAAGCCGTAAAATGGGGGGTGGGCTGGGGGGAAGGAGAGGGGGGGCAGGAAGGGAGAGAACAAGGGAATCTGTGGCTATTATGTAGAACTGAATAGTATTGTAAAATAAAATAAAATAAAAAGCCATAAAATATATGCAGACCCGTGCAGGCCCTGTGCATGAGGCCTCAATCTCTGTGAGGTCATTTGAGCTTTGATAATGTTTATTTAGAGGGCCTTGTTTTCTTGGTGTTCTCTATCCCTTCTGGCTCTTATACTCTTCCTACCTCTGCCATGGGGTTCCCTGAGCCTTGAGGGGATGGATTTGTTGGAGACATCCCAGTTAGTGCTGAGTGTTCCAAGGTCTCTCATTTTAGGCATAATGTCTTGTTGTGGAGCTCTGTATTTGTTTTCATCTACAGGGGGAGCTTTCCTGATAATGGTTGACAGCAAGGCACTAATCTATGCGTATAGCAGAATGCCATTATTCATTTTATTGCTGTATTCCTTTAGCAGAAAAGTAGTATTTAGTTTTACCCTAGGTCCCTGGACTATCTATTCTCAGGTTCTTGGTCATCCAAATAGGTTGAGTGTGGAGTCCATCTCACGGAGTGGGCCTTCCGTCAAGTCAGATGTTGGTTGGTTACTCCCACAAACTCTGTGCCACCATTGCAATAGCCTACTTTGAACACAGGACACTATTGTTGATCCAAGGTTTTGTGAGAACATTTCTCTCTTGGTCGAATGCTAAGTACTATCCTGTACTAAAGACAATCGAGTGTAGGGGTGAAGGCTGTGTGTAGGCAGCAGCTCGACTTCTCCGCATTCAATCCTGTAGGTGGTGCCTTCAGCAGTGGGGCCTTGCTGCCATTCTGTGGAGAGTAACCTATACTCTTAGCAACAGCCTGGGTTGTTTGGGGATTCCCATGGGACTCCTTTGGCCAACAAACTCAATCAGATATACACCTAATCCTGGGACTGGAAACTTGGTTTGGTGAGAAGAGATGGCCTGTCTCCCCCATTATTTGGTGATTTCAATTAGATTGCCTTCACATATGTATTTATTTTAGGAAGCTGCTACTGTATTTGGTTTCTATACTATATTCTTTAAATCAACTTTAATTTTACCTGTCTCTTCCCTATTTTCTCCCTTGGCCCCCTCTTTCCTTCCTTGCTCCACTCGATCCTCTGATTCCAACCTTCCCACCCATTCATAACTTTTCTATTTTCCTTTCCTCAGGAGATCTGTCTGTCCACCATCTAATCCCTTACTCTAAGCTCTGTGGGTCTATGGATTGTGGCTTGTTCATCATTGATTTAACAGTTTATAATCTCATGTAAGTGAATCACATGACAGTATGTATACTGTCAGAACACAATCCAAGAATGGAGTCATATGAGAATAGTGAATGCTTGTGAAAAAGTTCCAAGAAAATAAGACAAGATCTTGTGACCTCATTGTCTTCAAAACACAGAATGTGGGGCCTGGTGAGGTGGCTCAGAGGTTAAGAGCACTGGCTGCTCTTCCAGAGGTCCTGAGTTTAATTCCCAGCAACCACATGGTGGCTCACAACCATCTATAATGATATCTGGTGCCCTCTCCTGGTGTGCAGGTATATATGCAGACAGAGCATTGTATACATAATAAATTTCAAAAAGTTTCTATTAAAAGCAAGCAAACAAACAAAAACCCCAGAATGTGTTTTCATGCTCCTCCCAGGTGTAGAGGACAGTGTGTTTACTTCAGATTATTCATTATAACTGGCTGTTGTTGTTTGTTTAATGTTCCTCTATGGAAAAACATGTTTTGCTTCATGTGGCTTACCTGCTACTTTCAGCTTGCCCCTGTGGTTGTCCACTTTACTCATGTGACTCCTCTTCACCCTCAGAGTATAAACTGTCTGATGCTCTGAATAAAGGTGGCTATTTCGTGATTCTTTAGTCTATCCCATTTGTCAGCTCCACACTCCCAGGTCCCACCACCTGTAGAGTGGTAAACACATAAATATTTGTCTTTCTGGGTCTGGTATACCTTACTCGGGATGATATTCTTCTAGAATATCTAGAAGATTCATGACTTACTGTTTTTAACAGCTGAGTAATATCCCATTGTATAAATGTACCACGTTTTCTTTATCCATTCTTTGGTTGAGAGACATATAAGTTGTTTCCAATTTCTGGCTATTATGAACAGAGCAGCAATGCATACGCTTGAACAAGTGTCTCTGTGGTAGGATAAGGCATTCTTCGGATATATGCCCAAGTGTAGTATAGCTGGATCTTGAAGTAGATCGATTTCTATCTTCCTAAGGAACTGCCACACTGATTTACATACTGGCTGTACAAGTTTACACTCCCACCACAGTGTATGAATGTTCCTCTTATTCCACATCCTTACCAGCATGAGCTGTCACTTGTTTTATTGATCTTAGCCAATCCCATAGATAGAGATAAAGCTTCAAAGTAGTTTTGATTTGTATGTCCCTAATGGCTAAGAATATTGAATATTTGTTTCTTAGTCATTTGAGATTCCCCTTCTGAGAATTCTGTTTAAACCTGTAATCGATTCTTACTTGGGTTATTTGTTTTCTTGATACCTAGTTTCTGAGTTCTGAGTTTGGATGTTAGTCCTCTATCAGTGAAGTTGTTAAAAAGAACTCCTGTTCTGTAGGTTGCTGCTTTGTCTTTTTGTCATTAGTATATAGGTGGGCTACTGATTTAATTTTTTTTTTTTTTTGATTTTTCGAGACAGGGTTTCTCTGTGTAGCTTTGCGCCTTTCCTGGGACTCACTTGGTAGCCCAGGCTGGCCTCGAACTCACAGAGATCCGCCTGGCTCTGCCTCCCGAGTGCTGGGATTAAAGGCGTGCGCCACCACCGCCCGGCTATTTTTACTAATAATTTTTTTATTCATTTTACATTCCAATCACAGATCCTCCTCT
Organism: Peromyscus maniculatus bairdii; assembly: GCF_049852395.1. Taxonomy (NCBI): domain Eukaryota; kingdom Metazoa; phylum Chordata; class Mammalia; order Rodentia; family Cricetidae; genus Peromyscus; species Peromyscus maniculatus. The sequence continues at coordinate 19,572,145 of NC_134871.1, forward strand.
CATCCCTTCCTCCCTTCCTTCCCCCCTCAACCCATCCTCCATTCCCTCCTCTAAAAAGGTAAGACCACCATTGGGGAGTCATCAGAGCCTGGTACATTCAATTTAGGAAAGTATAAGCCCCTTCCCCTGCATCAAGACTGTGCAAGGTGTCCCACCATGGGTAATAGACTCCAAAAACCCAGCTCATGCACCAGGGATGGATCCTGGTCCTATTGCCAGGGGGCCCCTTGAGCAGATCAAGCTACACAACTCTCTTGCTTATGTGGAGAGCCTAGTTCAGTCCCATGGAAGCTCCACAGCTGTTGGTCTAAAGTTCATGAATTACCACTAGCTTGGCTTGGTTGTCTCTGTAGGTTTCCCCATCATGATCTTGATACCCCTTGCTCATAGAATCACTCTTCTCTCTCTGCAACTGGACTCCTAGAGGTCATGGTGCTTGACTGTGGATCTCTACATCTGCTTCCATCAGTTACTGGATGAAGGCTCTATGATGACAATTAGGGTATTCATCGATCTGATTACTGGGGTAAGCCAGATCAGGTACCCTCTCCACTACTGCTAGTAGTCTAAGCTGGGGTCATCCTTGTGGATTCCTGGGAACTTCCCTTAGCACCCGGTTTCTCCCTATCCTCATGATGTCTCCTCCTATCAAAGTGTCTCTTTCATTGTTCTCCCATTCCATCCCTGTTCCAGCTCAACCATCCCATTCCCTTATATCCTCATCCCTTATCCCCTGTCCTCTATTGCCCCATGTCATCCTTAGTTTACTCATGGAGATCTCATCTATTTCCCCTTCTCAGAGCAATCCATACATCTCTCTTAGGGTACTCCTTGTTAGCTAGCTTCTCTGTGGATTGTAGTCTGGTTATCCTTTGATTTACATCTAGAATGCACTTATGAGTGAGTACATACCATGTTTGTCCTTCTGATTTTTGATTACCTCTCTCAGGATGATATTTTCTAGTTCTATCCATTTGCCTGCAAGTTTCATGTCATTGTTTTTTACTGCTGAGTAGTATTCCATTGTGTATATGTGATACATTTTCTTTATCCATTCTTTGGTGGAGGGGCATCTAGGTTGATTCCAGATTCTGACTATTATGAATAATGCTGCTGTGAACATAGTTGAGCATGTGTCTTTGTGGTAAGATTGAGCATTCCATATAGTTGAGTCTTAAGGAAGACTTATTCACAATTTTCTGAGAAACCGCCATATTGATTTCCAGAGTGGCTGTACAAGTTTGCATTGCCACCAACAGTGGAGGAGTGATCCTCTTGCTCTGCATCCTCTCCAACATAAGCTGCCATCAGTGTTTTTGATCTTAGCCATTCTAACAGGTGTAAGATGGTATCTCAGAGTCATTTTGATTTGCATTTCCCTGATGACTAAGGATGTTGAGCAATTCCTTAAATATCTTTTGGCTAGTTGAGATTTCTCTATTGATAATTGTTTATAGCTCTATAGCCCATTTTTAAATTGGATTGCTTGGTATTTTGATGTCTAATTTCTTGAGTTCTTTATATATTTTGGAGATCAGCCCTCTGTCGGATGTGGGTTTGGTGAAAATCTTTTCCTACACTGTAGGCTGCCATTTTATCTTATTTATCATGTCCTTTCCCTTACAGATGCTTCTCAGTTTCAGGAGGTCCCATTTATTAATTGTTGCTCTCAGTGTCTGTGCTACTGGTGTTATATTTAGGAAGTAGTCTCCTGTGCCAATGCATTCAAGGCAGATTAATGTCAGGATCTTCAGTTTGATTCCATTAGTCCACATGTTGGTTTTTATACCAATACCAAGCTGTTTTAATACTATAGCTCTATAGTAGAGCTTAAGATCAGAGATGGTGATGCATCCAGAAGTTGCTTAATTGTATGGGATTGTTTTAGCTATCCTGTTTGGTTTTTTTCCCCCATATGAAGTTGAGTATTGATTATTCTTTCTAGGACTTTGAAGAATTGTGGTGGGATTTCAATGGGGGTTGCACTAAATTTGTAGATTGCTTTTGATAAGATTGGATTGACATTTTTACTATCTTAATCCTACCTATCCATGAGTATGGGAGACCTTTCCATTTCTGATATCTTCTTCAATTTCTTTCTTCAGAGACTTAAAGTTCTTGTCATACATGTCTTGGACTTGCTTAGTTAGAGGTTCCTCAATGTATTTTATATTATTTCTGGCTATTGTAAAGGGTAATGTTTATCTGATTTCTTTCTCAGTCCATTTATCATTTGTATATAGGAGAGCTACTGATTTTTTAGCTAACCTTGTATCCCACCACATTACTGAAGGTGTTTATCAGCTGTATGAGTTCCCTGGTAGAATTTTTGGGGTCATTTATATATACTATCATATCATCTGCAAATAGTGAAAGTTTGACTTTTCCTTTCTAATTTGTATCCCCTTGATCTCCTGTGTGTGTGTGTGTGTGTGTGTGTGTGTGTGTGTGTGTGTGTGTGTGTCTTACTGCTGTAACTAGAACTTCAAGTACTATATTGAATAAATATGGGGAGAGTGGACAGCTTTGTCTTATTCCTGAATTTTTCTCCATTTAATTTGATGGTGGCTGCCAGCTTGCTGTAAATTGCCTTTATTATGTTCCTTATATTCCTGATCTCTCCAAGACCTTTATCATGAAGGGGTGTTGGATTTTGTCAATGGTCTTTCAGCATCTAATGAGATAATCATGTGGGTTTTTTTTCTTTCAGTTTGCTTATATGATGGATTAGATTGACAGATTTTCTTTTTATTCATTCATTTATTTATTTATTTATTGGTTTTTTGAGACAGGGTTTCTCTGTGTAGCTTTGTGCCTTTCCTGGATCTTGCTCTGTAGACCAGGCTGGCCTCGAACTCACAAAGACCCACCTGCCTCTGCCTCCTGAGTGCTGGGATTAAGGTGTGTGCCTCCACCGCCCGGCTCAAATTTTCTTATGTTGAACCATCCTTGCATCTCTGGGATGAAGCCTACTTGATCATGGTGAATTTTTTTTTTTTTTGATGTGTTCTTGGATTTGGTTTGTGAGTATTTTATTGAGTATTTTTGCAACAATGTTCATGAGGGAGACTGGTCTGTAATTCTCTTTCTTTATTGTATCTTTGTGTGGTTTGAGTATCAGGGTAACTGTAGCCTCATAAAAAGAGTTTGGCAATGTTCCTTTTGTTTCTACTGTGTGGAACAATTTGAAGAATATTGATATTAGCTCTTATTTGCAAATCTGGTAAAATTCTGCACTGAAACCATCTGGTCCTGTGGGTTTTGTTTTGTTTTTTGAGACTTTTATCAACTGTTTCTATTTCCTTAGGGGTTATAAGTCTATTTAAATTATTTATCTGGTCTTGATTTAATTTTGGTGTATGGTATCTATCCAGAAAATTGTCCATTTCTTTTAGATTTTACAATTTTGTGGAGTACAGGTTTTTGAAGTATGACTTGATTATTCTCTGGATTTCATTGTTGTCTATTGTTATCTCTCCCTTTTCATTTCTGATTTTGTTAATTTGAATGTTCTCTCTCTGCCTTTTGGTAAGTTTGGCTAAGTTTGTCTATCTTGTTGATTTTCTCAAAGAACCAACTCTTTGTTTCATTGATTCTTGTATCATTCTCTTTGTTTTTCTTATTGATTTCAGTCCTCAATTTGATTATTTCCTGGCATCTATTCCTCCTGGGTGAGTTTGCTTCTTTTTATTCTAGAGCTTTTAAGTATGCTGTTAAGTTGCTAGTGTGAGATTTCTCCATCTTCTTTATGAGGGCATTTAGTGCTATGAATTTTCCTCTTAGCACTGCTTTCATAGTGTTCCATAAGTTTGGATATGTTGTGCATTCATTTTCATTGAATTCTAGAAAGTCTTTAATTTCTTTATTTTGCTCTTAATCCATTGGTGATTCAGTTGATCATTATTCAGTTTCCATGAGATTGTAGGCTTTCTATAATTTTTGTTGTTGTTGAAATCTAATGTTAAGCCATGATGGTCCAATAAAATACAGGAGGTTATTCCATTTTTTTTTTTTTGTATCTGTTGAGATTTGCTTTGTGACTGAGTATGTGATCAATTTTAGAGAAGGATCCATGGGGTGCTGAGAAAAAGGTAGATTCTTTTGTGTTAGGGTGGAATGTTCTGTAGATATCTATTAAGTCCATTTGAGTCATAGCATCTGTTAGATCCCTTATTTCTCTGTTAAGTTTCTGTCGGCAGACCTAGCCATTGGTGAGAGTGGGATGTTGAAGTCTCCCACTATTAGTGTGTTGGGTTTGATGTACAGTTTAAGCTTTAGTATTGTTTCTTTTACATATGTGGGTACCCTAGTATTTGGGGCATAATTGTTCAGAATTGAGACTTCATCTTGGTGGATTTTTCCTGTGATGAATATGTAATGTCCTTCCCAATCTCTTTTGATTGATTTTAGTTTGAAGTCTATTTTGTTAGATATTAGGATAGCTACACCAGCTTGCTTCTTAAATCCATTGATTGGAAAGTCTTTTCTCAACCTTTTACTCTGAGGTAATGTCTGTCTTTGAAGTTTAAGCGTGTTTCTTATATGCAGTAGAAAGATGGATCCTGTTTTTGTATCCATTCTGTTAGCCTCTGTATTTTTATAGGTGAATTGACTCCATTGATATTAAGATATATTAAATACCAGTGATTGCTAATTCCTGTTATCTTTTGGTGGTAGTGTATGTGTATTTCCCTTCTTTGGGACTTGCTGCTGTGGGGTTATCTTTTGCCTCTGTTTTCTTGGGTGCATTTAACTTCCTTCAGTTGGAGTTTCCTTCTAGTCCTTTCTGTGGAGTTGGATTTTTGGATAGGTGTTGTTTAAATCTGGTTTTGTCTTGAAATATCTTGTGTACTTCGTCTATGGTGATTGAAAGATTTGCTGGGTATAGTAGACTGGATTGGCATTGATGGTCTCTTAGTATCTGCAAAATGTCTGTCTAGGACCTTCTGGCTTTCAGAGTCTCTATTGAAAAGTTTGGTGTTAATCTGATGGGTCTGTCTTTGTAAATCACGTGGCCTTTTCCCTTTGCTACTCTTAATATTCTTCCTTTATTCTGTATGTTTAATGGTTTGATTATTATGTGGCAAGGGGACTTTTGGGGGAGGATCTAATCTATTTGATGTTCTGTAAGCTTCTTGTATCTTCATAGGTATTTCCTTCTTTAAGCTAGGAAAGGTTCCTTCTATGATTTTTTTGAATATATTTTCTGTCCCCTTGAGTTGGCATTCTACTTCTTCTTGTATCCCCATTATTCTTAGGTTTGGTCTTTTAATGGTGTCCCAGATTTCCTAGACGTTTTGTGTTAGGACTTTTTTGACTTTAGTGTTTTTTTTTGTTTGTTTGTTTGTTTTTTTTGACTGATGAATCTTTTTCCTCTATGGTATCCTCCACACCGGAGATTCTCTCTTCCATCTTTTGTATTGTTGGTTATTGTTGGTTATCTGTTTCTAGCATTCCCTTGGTTTGTGTCTTCTTCATTGCTTCTATTTCAATTTTCAGATCTTGAACTGTTTCCTTTACCTGTTTAATTGCCTTTTCTTGGTTGTTCTTGAATTTATTGATTTCTTCCAATAATTTTTTTGTTTGTCTTTTCCTCAATTTCTTTAAGGGAACTTTTCATTTCCTCTTTAAAGACCTCTATCATCTTCATAAAGTTATTTTTAAGGTCGCTTTCTTCTCCTTCTACATTGTGATGTTCAGGTCTTGCTGTTGTTCTAGGTTCTGGTGGTGCCTTATTGCTCTTTATGTTGTTGTATGTATTTTTGCACTGGTGTCTACCCATCTCTTCCTCCAATAGATGCAAGAGGTGTCTGTGTCTGAGGGAGATGCTCTTGGTCCAATCTGTGCTTGCTGTGTCTATGTCTCAGAGGACCACTCTTTGTCCAATTGGAGCTCTTGGTTTAATTGGAGCTGGCAGATCCATGTCTCAGGGAGCTGCTCTTGGTCCATTTAGATCTGGCAGATTCTGTGTCTCAGGGAGCCCCTGAAGTCTCAGGGGAATGGGTGGGCTTGGGGTAGGGAGAGGGTCTTGTAGATTGCAGGGTCTGATGGGGGGTGTTGGTGGGGAGGCATGCCCACTGGAGTCTTCCCTGCTGGCCTGCACCTGAGGCAGAGATGGGTAAGGGTAGGTAAGCATGGATTGTGCCCCATGGCCTAGGGCCTTGAGGCAGGACTCTCTGGGTGGGAGAACAGTCACTCATTTCTTGGTCCAATCAGAGCTGGCAGATTCTGTGTCTCAGGGAGCTGCTGAGGTGGCAGGGAGATAGGTGGGTTAGGGGTAGGGAGAGGGTCTTGTAGATTGCAGGGTCTGATAAGGGTTGTTGGTGGGGAGGCGTGTCCACGGGAGGCTTCCCTGCTGGCCTGCAAATGGGGTAGAGATGGGTGAGGATAGAGGGCATGGATTGTGTCCCAGGGCCTAAGTTCTAGAGGCAGGACTCTGCGTGGGAGAAGAGTCACTCAACTCTTGGTTCAGTCCCAAGATATTTGATATTATTTGAGGCTATTGTGAGAAGTATTGTTTCTCTGATTTCTTTCTCAGTCTGTTTGTCATTAGTATATAGGAGGATTATCGACTTTTGTGGGTTAATCTTATATCCAGCTACTTTGGAGTTTCCCAGTGGAATGTTTAAGCTCACTTATGTATATTATCATATCGTCTGCAAATAAAGATATTTTGACTAAGAAGAATAAGCTTTTGAAACAGAATCAAATGCCTATACAATGTCTTGTTCCTTGCCAGTTCTATTGCTGTTACCAGAAAATATTTGAGTAATAAGTTGATAAAAATCCAGTGTTTTTATGGCTGATTTTTTTCCTGTTCTGTTTATTGCATCCCATGAAAGACGGGCTAAAACTTAAAAAGAAATAGTTCTAACGTTTATCATTACTGGGGTGGTGTGGTTTATTGGTGTATACCATCAGAGGGATTTGGGAGTTCAAGGCAGACTGGCCTATATCATAGTAAGTTCTCGTTCAACCTGGACTATAGAAGACCCTATCTGAAAAAAAAATCACCCTACCCCACCCCCACAAACACATATATCATTACTATAAGAATGGGAATGCATGATTCTTGCCCTCCCCTAGACTGGTAGAAAACTATATTTTTGTATCAGAAATATGAATGTTGTGCAATCCAGAATGTGCTGTTGTGCAATAATTAAAGAATTTTTAAACTGAAGATTAAATTGGAATGTTGTTATAAACATAAGGGAATGGCCAACATTTTTCTTTGTATTAAAAGAAAACTCATTTCTAAAAATATGCAACCCCTTTGTGATGAGTCTTTAAAATAAGTTTAAGTGGTTCCATCCACAGTTTAGCTTTTGGGTCTGCAGCACTTTGCAAGGAATAGTCTGTGCTTTGATCTTATAGCCTTTCTTGAGATGTGCATCAACAAGAAGGAAGCGTGGGCACAGTATTGGCATCAACTGGTCTCTGCATCTCCTGGAAGGAACATGGCATAGTAAAGATATGCTTCTAGGAAGGGGGAGGTTTCCTTTGGCATGTGAACTTAAGGAATAGTAAAGTCATTCCCTGGTTTTAAATTGTTTTATTAATTTGAGGCAACTGTGGGCTTTTCTAAAGTTATTAAATTTAAGATTGTTGACTTTGTTACAAAAAAAAGTGGTTCATTAGCTCCCATTTTTATCTTTCCTAGAAATCAGAGTTAGGTAAAAGGAAAGGTTAGGAATGTTACCTACTCTTTTAAGTGTGGTTAGTTATGTTTAACATTCAGTAATGCATAATTATTTAGTATAACCTCTACATGTTGATTTTGTTTTACTTACCAGTCTTGAATGGCTAAACAAAAGCAAATTCTTTTTAGTTTACCTTTCATCCTGTCTCCACTGAAACTTGAATTTCTCATCTCTGCTGATTCTGTCACTCACGGAGGCCACACCTTGGTCCCTTCCTCCTGTTCTTTTGCTCTGTCTGTTTGCTCTCACTGTTTTTCTTCACTTTGCCTTTGTTTTCCAGCGATAATCTACTGATAAAGAACTGACTTATCCTTGGGAAGTTAACCTCTAAAAACTATTTTCAGTACCTACCTTATGGGCCTTGACTTAAAATAATTATCATAGTACTCGCCCACAAGACCTGTTGGCCAGTACTCAGTTTCCCTTCACTGTTCCCACACTCTCCTTTCCCCACCTCCACTCTCAGTTTATGCTTGTCATGAGGAAAGCATCAATGAGTTGACAGTTTTCCTCTTTGTAAAATTCCCTCCTTGCCATTCATCAGAGCTTGCCCATTTTCTCCACTACAACACTCGGTTTAACTGATTCAGCTACTCTGTTTCTCTACCCACTACACTTCTATATCTATTGACTTATGTTGATAAAATTATAGTTTAAGAATAAAATCATTGATTTGGAATTGGGAAATTGAACATTAGAAAAGATTGCTGTCAATAACTATTACTCTTTATCTTTGTAATTTTTCCCATTATTCCTCATAAATAAACATATTTGGAAACAAATCTTTAAATAACTTTGTAAATATATATATATAATAAGACTTTATCATGTACCAGGAATGGTGCTTTTCCTATGCTATCCTATTTAAGTCCTACTACCTTGTAATTTTAGGTCAGGGGATTTAACATCCTTATGAAACACCTGCATGTGCGTGCGCATATACACATACACACACATACACATACACACACACACACACACACACACACACACACACACACACACACACTAAATAAAAGTAAATTTTTAAAAGGTTGCTAAGAATCCTTAAAAAAAAAAAACTTCAGTTTTTGGTACATTTCCAGACTAACATCACCTAAATTTCATTAGTTGTAATATTCAGGTCATCTACTCTTTGTTTCCTTCTTATTAAATAAATATACCAGTTACTGAGAGTCTTGAGTTAATTTTTCCTTTATTTATTGGCCAACGTGGTCCCATACCTGATCCCCAAATGTTATAGACTGTTTCCAGTGCTATTGGTTACCTTACACAACCTGACAATAAGATGGTATTGATGATGACACCACTTAACTTGTGTCATTGAACATGGGAAAATCAAGCTGGTGCCCAACTAGAAGCTTCTGACAAGCATTCATGATGCTGGAAAGTGCTAATGTTGGTCCTGGAGGAGAAAAGTAATCATCAGTCTCACCCAGCAGCGACCTACATGCAAGATGACATTGTGAAATAGTGGTACAAATGTTATAGGAGTGACCAACCACTTTTTGTTGTTGTTTTTTGACATAAGACCCACTCCGAAAGATGGAACCAATACCTGGCACTGTTAAGTAACTATGAACCTGAGACTAGATAGGTGATGGGCTCTGGGGAAAAACCTACTCCTATTACTCTGTTAAATGAGCATAGCAATAAAACGACTCCTAATGACATATTGCTCTCATAGATCAGTGTATCATTCAGTCCTCATCAGAGAAACTGCTTCTTGCAGTAGATGGTTAATTAATAAAGAGACCCGCAGCTGGATAATGTGCATAAACTGTGAGATTTTGGAGGATGCAGCTGTAGATGGGATGTCTTTATCAAAACCTTTCCCTCAAGGCTCAGGAATATATGCAGAAGAGGAGGCCAAAAGATTGCAGGAGCCAGAGGTGATAGATGACCCCAAGGAAACAGCATCTTCTAACATAACAGATGATGTACACATGAACTCACCTAGACGATAACACATCAGTTCAAGCCAGACAAAATCCCAACATGGAGAAGTGGACACAGAGTTCCACCCCTAACCAAGAGGTTCCTTGTGATTGATACCTGCTGGGCGAGGGAAAATCATATTTCTCCAATGGACTGATACTGTGTATTTCAATCATACTTCAGGGTGAGCTCCACACCCAGGGGTAGTTAGCCAACACAAAAGTGATATCTATGGTTTGGTGTTTTTGACTTTTGGAGTCTTTTTGTCTTTTGTTTGAATTTTTTGTTGTTGATGAGCAAGAACATGAAGTTGAATATGGGTACAGAGATGTGGAGGTTCTGGGGGAGTTGGGGGAGAAAAAGATAAGATCAAAATATATTATATATGGAATTTAAAATTTTTCCTTTATTATATCTTATTTATCTCTTCATAATAACTATCACATTGTTACATTGTACATTATGATGCTGTGTTGTTGGGAATATAAAAGTTGAGTTGCTAACTTCTTGTTTATTACTATATAGTGAATTTTATTTAATAATTCCTTTTACCATAAAATCCATTGTATCTATTAACATTGACCCCGGATTTCTTTTAGTTGGTTTTTCCAAATATATTTTTCTAATTTTTATTTTTAAACTTTTATAGTCTTATGTTTTATATGTATCATTTTAAGTTTATGATGATTTTTGACTTTAGTAGCAGCATTATTCGATTTAATTTTAATTACTGTGGTATAGAAGTATAGTTATTGTGTATATGCATATTATTAAATATATGATATAATTAATCTCAGTATTAATATCTGTTTATATAAATAAATATTTTCAATAACTGTACACCTATTTGGATATTTTTTCTCAAACTCATTGTGTTCTACCTTTTCTGTCCTTTCTTTCTTTCTTTCTTTTTTTTTTCCAGAGACAGGGTTTCTCTGTGTAGTTTTCGTGCTTGTCCTGGATCTCGCTCTCTAGACCAGGCTGGCCTCGAACTCATAGAGATCCACCTGGCTCTGCCTCCCGAGTGCTGGGGTTAAAGGTGTGTGCCACCACCGCCCAGTGTTTCCCGTCCTTTCTTAACTATTATCTCTTCAGTGGTATTTTTCTATCTCATTCTGGATCATTCTTATTAATAGCTACTAAAGCTATCACATAATTAAAATGTATTTTTCCAGGAATTTTTGTGGGTCTTTAGTTAATTAGCTAAAATGTTCTAAACAACACATAAATCTTACACAGTTGACTTTAGTCACTAGCTCCACATGTATGTACTACAAGTATGCTTTAATTCAAGCTTATTTTTATTTGAATCCACAAGGATACTAATGTTGTATACTATCATTGTTTTCTGAATTTATCTGTAAAACCTTGTCTTTCTAGCAGGGGGTAAGGCCTCCCTATGAGGAATGGATGGGGATGTGGTGTGGGCGGAGGTGAGGAGGAGTGGGAGAAAGAGAGATAGGGGGAACTGTGGTTGGTATGTAGAATGAAAAGAAATTTAAGATTTCTTTTTTGTTGTTGTTTTTTGTTCGTTTGTTTTTGTTTTTCGGTTTTTTGAGACAGGGTTTCTCTGTGTAGTTTTGTGCCTTTCCTGGAACTCACTTTGTAGACCAGGCTGGCCTCGAACTCACAGAGATCCACCTGCCTCTGCCTCCCCAGTACTGGGATTAAAGGCGTGTGCTACCACCACCCGGCCTTTTTAAGATTTCTTTTTTTTTCTTTTTTCTTTTTTATAAGGGCTGGAGAGATGGCTCAGAGGTTAAGAGCACAGACTGCTCTCCCAGAGGGCCTGAGTTCAATTCCCAGCACCCACATGGTGGCTCACAACCATCTGTGATGAGATCTGGTGCCATCTTCTGGCCTGCAGGGATACAAGCAGGCAGGACACTGTATATATAATAAATAAATCTTAAAAGAAAAAGAAATTTAAATAATAAAAAACCCTTGTCTTTCTGTAATTTAAACTCTCCTGTAAAGATCATATTCTAGATACCTAAAGCAGATATATTTGATTTTTTCCAAAATATTTAGTTGTTAACAAATTTACTGTTTTTAGTTCTCCAAACACAGTTTTGTTTTACCCTCATTTTCCTTATATTTAAAATATTTTTCATTGGCATATATTTATTATGCTTGGTACTGGGTTTCATAAGGACATTTTCACAACTATTTCACCAGTCCATTCACTCATTAGATTGATTTCTTGTTGCTTGATTTTTGTAGTTCTTTGGTTATTTAGGACTAATCCTCTGTCATATATGTTGGTTAAGCGGTGGTGCTCGTGGCTGGATGTTGCAGGGGCAGAAGATTCATGAGCCATGGTTACCTTTCTAGAGCTCTTTTGGGAGGTGGGGGAGAAAGAGAGAGAAACCAAGGAGCGGAGAGAATACGGAAGGAGAGAGTGTGGAAAGAGAGGACACACCTGCTTTTTAGGCTGGGACACCGTCGCAGGCTGGTGACGTAATTAAGGACATAATCCTTACAATATGTATAATCCAGAAAGATTTTTCTCCCATTCTAAAAAGTTTTCTTCCCTAGATTCCTTCCGTTGCTGTGAAGAAGCATTTAAATTGCTTGAAATCCCATTTGGAGCTGTTCAGAAAGTCCTTGCCTATACCAATATCACAAAGTATTTCATCTGCTTTTTCCTGTAACACTTTCTGAGTTTCAGGACATATATTAAGGTCTTTGACTTACTTGGTGTTGAGTCTTGTGCAATAAGAGGTGTCTAGTTTCATTCTTAGGTGGACATTAATTGTTCAGGAACCATTTGTTATAGAGGCCAGCAGTACCCAATGTGCATTTTTGGCATCTTCGTTAAAATTCAAGTGGCTATAGTTATTAACACGTCATGTTTATTTTCAATAACTTTTGGGTAATATATTTCTAAGTATAGACTTTTGGTTGATAGTTCCTTTCTCTAAGCAAAATGAAGCACATTTTGTGAACTTGTAGCTTCCATTGTGGGGATGAAAAACTGCTGTTGGTGTGACTTTCCATTCTTGGAAGAAGATTTCTCTTTGTTACTTAGGTCTCTCTCTCTCTCTGAATGTCTTCCTTCAGTCTTTGATGCTCTGCAGTTTTGCTCTGTACTTTCTTTCAGCCTTATTTAGAATTCATTGAGAATTCATCATATTCAAACCAGCAGAAAAATCACTTTTCTGTCTTCTGTGGCTGTGCTTCAAGGTCTGTCACATCAAACAACACAGAACACTATCAGTAGCTTCTGAACGTAGGCAGGGCCTTCTTGCGGCTCTCTCCATTGAGCAGCTTCGGTGTCCTCCAATCACACAGCTGCAGAGGGCCTCTCGCATTCCTGCGGAACAAATCACCTTTTCCTTACAGTAGGCGGGGCAACGGAGACTTCTGGTCTGTTGCTACTCACTTCTGTAGACCTTTGTGAATGTTTACTCCTACCTCATTGCCTTTTCTAGTCTATGTTTTTCCAGGAGACCAAGGTATAACCGTTTGTAACCTGGTTTCCGGACACACAGAATCCCTCTGCTATATTCCTTAGTAAAGACAGTGAATGACAGAGACCATCTGGTTCAAGTTTCTTTTTCCCTTCCTTTCCATCCTTCTCCTTCCCTTTTCTCCTTCCCCCCTTCCTCCCTTCCTCTCTGCTCTTCCCTTTCCTTTCCATCCTTCCTTCTCTCCTCTCTATTTTCTTTCCCTTCCTGTCTCCCCTTCCTTTCCTCTTCTCTTTCCTCCCCTCCACCCTTTCTCCCTCCCCTCTTCACTTTTATCTTCTCTCCTCCCCTACTTCTATCATTTTCCTCCCCTCCTCTTTCTTCTCTCCTCCCCTACTTCTCCTTTCCCTCTTTTCCCTTGATTCTTAGATGATTATTTAATTTTCCTAGAAAAAATGTCTTCCTGTTTCATTCATAAAGCAAGTTTGCATGAGGTGAACTGTTTTGGTATTTTATATAAGAAAATACCATTCAATTTCTCTAATATTTGTTTTCAGTTTTTAATTGTTTTCTTAGTTATATTTCATTTACTAGATAAATGGTGGATAAAACTATGGATATGAAGGGAATTACCTACTGATAAATTCATTAAAAAGGATTTCCCCCCCTAACATTCCAATAGTTTATTGTTTAATAGAGAAGAAAACTATTTTTGGAGCTTCATGAATTGAACGTTAGTCCGTTCATTCTTACACTTTTTTTTAATTAATTAAAGTTGTGGCTCTGAGTCTTTTTATCAGAAGTATGCTAAATTTGACTGTATCTCATACTATGACTCAATAGAACTTGAATTTGAAGCAGCTTTTAAATTAACTTTTTATTATTAATGTGTGTTTATCTCTATTACGTGGTAATTTAGAAATTATCTTTCTATAAATTAGTTTTGCAGGATGTATTTCTATTTCCTTTTTGTCTTATGAAAGCTAGACTATTAAATGATTAAGATATTTTAGAAATGGCCTGAAGTGTTTTCATAGACAACTGAGTAGAATTGCATATATTTACAGTGTACAGTATATTTTTGCGAAAGGGTCTCACGTGGCCCATGTTGGCCTGGAGAACTCACTATGTAGTGGTAGCCAAGGATGACTTTAAACTTGTGCTCCTCTTGCTTCTGCCTCTCTGCTGGGATGACAGGCTCATACCACTATATAAGGTTTTATGCAATGATGGGAATCAAACATGGGGCTTCATGCATGCTACATAAGCATCTACCAATGGAACTACAGCCCCATCCCCAACACTATGTTTTGATGTATATATTATAAATTATAATTATAGTTTAGCTAATAAATATGTCAACCTCTTTGCATAGTTTGGGAATAGTGGTGAGAGCATTTAAGAGTATACGCGGCCATTGTCAAGTACCTGTACAATATATTAAATAGCTATTGCCACTGTGATGTATGTACTATAGATGTACAGAAAATTTGTGCATTTTGGAACATTCCACATTTCTCCTCAACCTCTATTAACCACTATTCTGTTTTCTCTATGAATCTGACTGTTTTAAAAGTATACCTAGAAGTGTTTGTTCAGATTCCTGTGTTCTTTTTTCCTCATGATATGTGTAGAAGTTATACTACTCTGTTAAGATTGTCTGTCTATGTTATATTCTTATACATTTCTCATAGATATTAACACTTTTTGCTTTTCACATTTGGATGCTGTATAATTTAATACAGACACCACTGTTGGTATTTGTTTTTATCATGTGTTCTACCCCAGCGTGGTAAACTCCATGGAAACTCCGAATCCTGCAGCTGTTATGTGCAGTGTCCGCAGGCTTTGCGGGCTCTGTTTGCCCAGCATTGCTGCCTGCAGCCTTCTTCTCTAGTGCTGGTGTCACTCCTCGTATGCAGGTCGATATCCCTAGCTCGGGCATCTCTAACATCCTAAGGGGCTCCAATGCACCTCAAGTTCCACTTCCAGAGCTTCATGGAATGGCCTTAAGGCCTTCATTCAGGGATTGTCATGCCACACATTGCCTGGCCCCAGCAGCTCTCCTTAATGATGGAAAAAGTTTCCACAACCCTATTATTTATGTGGTCTCCATTACTCTAAAGCCAGAACTATGTTGACAACATGAACAAGTTCAGCTGCCAATCTGGGGTGGAGCCCTGGTCTCTTGAATCACATTTGCAGCAGTTTTCATTTGTTGTTTTTTTAGGAGCACAAAACTCCTTAGGCCCACTCACAGGTTGGAAGTTAAGCTAGATGGGCTCTTGCTGTGAGGGCACTCTTCCCTTTATTCCAGTGTACTAATCTCCTTATCAGTTACAGCCTCTCTTCCAACAAAACACTTGGCTATAATATTTAGCTTTCCAATGTCCTTTTCCTCTCCAAGCTATATGTTTTGTATTTCTCTCTGCCCCATTTTTTTTTAAATCATTGTAGGCCTGCAAAAGGTTGATCACTAATTACCACCAATATTAGGTGGTCTCGAAATCTCTTCCACCAAAGAAAGTAGTCTTCTACTTTTAAATTTAGCCTCAGACAAATTCTTAGGGAAAGGGCAAAAAGTAGCCACATTCTTTGCTAAAACATTGTAAGAATGGTCTCTCTTGAGTTAGGCCTCCACAGTCTGCATAGCTCTCAGTTCTACTGTCTTCCAAGCTCTTTCTAGGATGGATCATTAAGGTCTGCTCATGCTGTCCCACTACTTCTCTAGTCCAAAGTTCCAAAGCCTTCCACATTCCTCAAAAACTCATAGGGTTAAGTCGGTCATGGCAGTATCCCAGTCTCTGGTACCAACTTCTTTCTTAGTTATTTTTCTATTGCTGTGATAAAACATCACAACCATGGCAATTTAGAGAAGGAGGGGAGTATTTCTAGCTTGTGGTTCCAGAGGGATATGAGTCTACCATCACAGCAGGGAGTAGAGCAGCAGCTGAGAGATCAAAACTTGATCCACACACATGAAGCGGAACTGGGATCTTCTTTAAGGACTGCCTTCAGAGCTCAAAGCAAAGCATTCTCATTATTTTCCCTAATGGCAGTCTCACTACTGAGAACAGATTTCATTTTAGAAATAGAAATCTTATGTGATCCTTACTTATGGCTTGTGTAGAATAAATTGGCTAATACTGCCTGTAATGAAAGTCTTGTGTCTACCAGCGTGAGGCAGTATATTGGCACCTCTATCAGATTTCAAGCTCATTGTGTTGGTTAGTTTTATGTCAACTCGACACAAGGTAGAGTCATCTAAAAGGAGGGAACTTCCATTGAGAAAATGCCTTCACCATATCTGGCTGTACAAATATTAAGGAGAGAGAGAACCCAGGTTGGAGCTTTCCATTGGATCCCTCCCCTTGGAGCTTGGGAACCCTGTGGGGGGGGGGGCGGGGAATGTGGGAGCCAGAGGGGTTGAGGACCAGGAGAACACAGTCTGAGGAATCAACTAATCAAGGCTCATGGGGGTTCATAGAGACTGAAGCAGCAATTTTGGAGCCTGCATGGGTCTGCTGTAGGTCTTCTGCATATATTATGGTTGTTGACTTGATGTTGTTGTTGGCTTGATTGTTGGCGTGGGGGGTGGGGGGCTCCTTATAGTGGGAGTGGGAATGTCTCTGACTCCTTTGCCTGCTTTGGGGACCCTTTTTATCCTTCTGGGTTTCCTCACTTAAAGGTTTATGCCTGGTCTTATTATATCCTGTTGTGCCATTTTCTGTTGATGCCCCATGGGAGGCCTGTTCTTTTTTTGTGGTGGGCAGGGGACAGGCTCTAGGGGAGAAGGGAGGTTGCAGGGACTGGGAGGGTAGAGAGAGGAGAAGCTGCAGTCAGGATGTATTTTTATGAAAAAAGAACTTTAAAAAAGAGAGAGACCCAGCTATAGGGCATTTTCTTCATTAGTATTGATTTAGGGAGGGCTCAATCCATTGTGTGTGGGAAGGCCCCTGGGCTGGTGGTCCTGGGTTCTATAAGAAAGCAGGCTGAGCAAGCCATAGTGAACAAGTCAGTAAGCAGCACCCTTCTATAGCCTCTGCATCAGCTCCTGCCTCCACAATGCTGCCCTGTTTGAGTTCCTGTCTTGACTTCCTTTGATGATGAGCAGTGATGCGGAAGTGTAAGGCAAGTAAACCCTTTTCTCCCCGAGTGGCTTTGGTTATGGTGTTTGTCACAGCAATAGTAACCCTAACTAAGACACCCATGTACTTCACCACTAGTCTTATAGCCAACAAATAAATATTCATTGGCTACCCATTGAATTCTGGGCCCTGTGCTGGGGACCCAGGAAAAAATAAGGGGTAAATATGTGCTTTTGACTCTTCTTCTGATAAAAACCTAGATTTTAAGGGGCATTCTTGTATATTTTAATTTTTAAGTAGAAAGGAGTGACTTTTTACCTTGTAGCTGCTGTGAGTTTATTGTTACTTGGTTAGTACTGATCTAATGAATGATTTTATATTATTTTGACTCAAGCTCTTTTTACATAGGCTAACATTATAGTTCACCTTCTAAGCTGAAACCTATCATTTCTTTAATTCTAGGTAGTACATTAGAGAAAGGGTTTTTAAAGGGCAGCATATGTTTGCTTTGTGAATTCTTAAAAGGCAGTAAGATGATAAGACGATGAATCTGATTTTAGATGATATTGTGGTAATTTTCTGTTTGTGAAAAACATTGGAACAAAAAGTCGTTTAACAGCTCTATCTGAACACTTTATATATTATCATCTTTATTAAGTCAGAGTTGGATAGTTACAGGCATAGCTTAAAATACAAATTAATGTTTTAGAATCCAGTACATTGATGGCATGGCATTCGGTATTACGGAAAGAGCGGAAATTTTCCCCAGCCTTACAGAAATAACCTCGTCATAAATCTTGGAACCTCTGTAAAGAGGATGAACATTGGCATCTTTCCAGTTCATTTATCTTGGCATTTAGCACACTTGGGTCAATGGGCAAATTAATTTTAATACTGTAGGTACTTGAATCATTTATTGAACCCTATTTTGTTATTCTCAAGACAGTGTGAGTGTATGAATCCATCATCAATATTAAAGGACATCTGGACAAAAAGGTTGACATCTTTGGTAATTTCCATAATTTTATGAACCAAAATAACTTTATTTAATTAAAGAATAATAAGCTATTCAGTGTGTGATTGAGAAATGTCTGATAACTATTTCAAATGTAAATAGAGATTTATAAAGATATGTTTGGACAATGTGAAAAGTGCACTATTTACTCATTTGAAATAGCTAATGAGTTTCCAAAACAGCCAAAATTTGAATAAAATAATTTTGTTAGCACAGAAACATGATACTATAGATGAAGAGATGTGTTTGAGTTAAGCAAACCATAAGAAATGTATTCAAACCTAAATCTTTTTTTTTTTTTTTTTTTGGTTTTTCAGGACAGGGTTTCTCTGTAGCTCTGGAGCCTATCCTGGAACTCAGTCTGTAGACCAGGCTGGCCTCAAACTTACAGGGATCCACCTATCTCTGCCTCCTGAGTGCTGGGATTAAAGGCGCGCGCCACCACCGCCTGGCTCAAACCCAAATCTTATATCAAATTTGCTACCTCCAACTGATACTGAGAACTTTTGTGTGATATAAGTTGTATCTCCTGAAAAACTTATCTAAAAGTGATCTGTGTATAAAATATGTCATCCCAGTGGACCCCAGGGTTGACTAGGCTTATCTGCATGGCTAGGCAGGTGCCCACTCCCTCCCCAGCACTCCATGTGTATCTCCTTGAACAAGTATGTTGGTCTAGTAATGTCATATCACATCTTTGGGGGTTCTTGTTTGAAATGCACCCAGTTAGCAAACATTGAGAGAGAGAGAGAGAGAGAGAGAGAGAGAGAGAGAGAGAGAGAGAGAGAGAGAGAGAATATAAAATTATCAGCATTTATTCCTGAATAAAAGGGAAATGTCGCTATAATCCTGAAGACTAATAATGCAACCAGCCTCTTCTTAAAAAGCTATTTTATTACTATTTATGTGTTTTCATGTGTAGTTTGAGTGTAGTGAGTATACATGTCCTTGGAGGATAGAAGACAGAATTTCATTCCATGGACCTGAAGTTACATGACTGTGAGTTGATGAACCTGGGTGCTGGGAACAGAACTGGAGTCCCTTAGAAGAGCATCAAGCACTCTTAACCACTGAGTCATCTCTTCAGCCCCTGCAATAAACATACTTAAACTCATAAATTATATGACTTAAAGTAAATCCACAAACTCCCTGAAAGCCACAAATCACCAAAACTCATTTAGAAAAATGTAGACAGTGTTAGCATGAATTGTCTTATTCATGAACTTATTAAGGAAGTTGCATTATATGTTGAAAGCCTATGAACAAATAAAACTATAGTTCTATTAAAAATTGAAAAATAAATCAAATGAAGAATTAGCATGAATTCTTCAAAACCCACTCCAGACAATACAAGTAGAAAATGTACTTAGAGACTTGTTTGATGCTGTCAGTATCATTTTAATATCAAGATGAGATAAAGTTTTTTTACAAGAAAAAAATAGTGACCATATTTCTCAAACATGATTATAAAAATTCTCAACAGTGTATTACTAAATCAAGTACAGCAACACATATAAAGATAAAACAAGCCAGGTGTGGTAGTGCACACCTGTAATTGTAAGACTTAGTAGGCTGGGAGAGGAGGATAACATTTGGGGCTAAGCTGGGCTACATAGCAAGAAAAAAGCCAAAATGAAAATATGTTATAATCACTTATGGTTTATTCTAGGAATAGATTGGTGAAATAATCGATATAATTCACAATAGGATGGAGGGGAAAAATCGCACGACTCTCAGAAGATGTTTGAGAAAGTCCAAGAAAATTCAGCAGCTTTTTATAATATTTCACAGACAGTAGGGTAGAAGGAGCTCTTCTAAAATTAGAGAACAGATACGAGAAAATTACAGCTAGCATCATGGCAAGAAACTGAGCACTTTCCTTTTAAGGCTTGAACAAATAAGGATATCTACTCCCATCAATACTACTCAGAATTATTCTGGAAGATTCTGACAATGTAGTGAGAAAAGTAAAAGAAAAACTGGATCCATCTTAAGAAGAAATATGTGCCATCCTATGTTGGAAGTGTGTATCTTCTCTTTTATTTAACAGGGCTTTAAAGTTAAAGGTATTGCCTTAAGTCTAAGAAGAGAATTTGGACTTTTAAAAGGTATTGAGACCATGAAAGATTGTGGGGACTTTTGTTGTTTGACTAAATGTATTTTGCATGATGATATGGCTACAAGCCTATGGGGTCAGGGAGTGGACTGTGGTGACTGTCAGGCTCATGTACTTGGTGTCCACTCAGTGGAATTGTTTGGAAAAGATTAGGAAGTGTGGGCCTTGCTGGAGGTGTGTCTGAGTTCAGGGTCTGGGGTTTCAAAAGCCTCCCACTATTCCCTGCTCCCTCTCTCCATCTATGTCTCTGTCTCTCTCTGTCTCTCTCTCTCTCCCTCTCTCTCTCTCCCTCTCCCTCTTTCCCTCTCTCCCTCCCTCCTTCCTTCTCTCCCTCTTTCATGGATGGAGATATGCCCTCCCCTACTGTTCAGCACCATCCTGCCATCTGCTGCCCTGGTCTTCACCATGATAGTCATGAGCTCTAACTCTCTGGAACCATGAACCCCAAATTAAATGTTTTCTTTTATAGTTGCCTTGGTCATGGTGGTTTTTTTTTTCTCATAAGAATTGAAAGGTAAGTAAGCAAAAAGAAACTATACCAATTCTTCCCAGATTGACTTAGAGATTTAATGTTATTTAAGTCTAAATTCTAACAGAATATTTTTGTGTATTAGCAAAATGATTCTAACATGTGTATGTGAAGGCAAAGATTCTAATAGACAATTTTCAAAAAGAAAAGCAATGTTGAAAGACTAAAATTATCTGAGTTTAAGGCTTACTTTAAAGATGAAGCACTTAAAGAAGTGAGGGATTTGTGAAGGCCATGCCTGTCTCTGGATCAGTGTATCAGAGTAGGCCCCTGAGTGACATACATATAAGTTATTTTTGCTGAAAGTGTGAATACAGAAAACATAATTTTCCTCATCCTGTTCTGGATGGGTAGCAAACCTAGGGCTTTACACACGTCTTTATGACTGAGCTACCTCCCTAGGCAACCTGACCCCATTTTGGGGGTCAGGATCTCACTTTGTAGCCTAGGCTGGCCTTGAACTTAGACCAGGCTGGTCTCAAACTCACTATTCTGCTTCAACTTCCCACGTGTTGGTATTATTGCTATGCACTACTTTATTAGTTAGGGATCTCTGGATGAACCAAAATGATAGAGTGAATATCTATTATATAATATATATATATATATATATATATATATATAATATATTATTCATATTCTTATATGTGTGTATATATGGGATTTATTAGAGTGACTTATTACAGGCTATGCTCCAGCTAGTCCAACAATGGCTATTTTCTGATAGAAAGTCCAAGCATCCAGTAGTCATTTAGTCTATAAAGCTGGGTGTCTCACCTGGTCTTCAGTGTATGCAGGAATCCTGAAGACGTAGACTCTAATACTAGTGAAGCCATTGTCTTAGCAGCAGGATTTATGAACTCACCAGTGAGAGTGAAGGCAAACAGGCAAAAAGCAAAGGCTTCTTTCTCCATGCTCTTCATAGGCGGCCATGAAGTGAGGCCCAGATTTAGGGTGGGCATTCCAATCTGAAAGGATCTAGATTTTAAGATGAGTCTTCCTACCTCAAATGATCCCATTAACTAATAGTCCCTCACAAGTGTGCCCAGCTGTTTAGGTTTTTAGGTAATTCCAGTTGTACTTATGTTGACAACCAAGAATAGCCATCACAATCACCTTGTAGTTAATGGATATTCTTGGATAACGATGATCTTAATGTAACATGTTGTAACAACCATGTGTAAAAATAATGTTCCCATTTACCTGTACCCCAGTTTGGTGTCAATTTTACCTGAAAATGTATGAAATATATGTAATGTAAAAGTTTTGGAACATGAGAAAAACTTTGTGACCGAAAGTTAGGACAGAATTGCTTAGACTAAACACCCAAAAAACAATTTGTAAAAAAGAGCACATTGATTAATTAATCAATATTAAATTTTTTCACTGTGCAAATAATACTTTTGGTAAACAAAACAAAAGCTTTAGACTTCAAGAAAATGTTGGGAGTGTCAGAACATATTTAACCTAAATGTCAAAAATAAGACACAGCCCCCACAACTGTTATTATTATTATTATTGTTGTTGTTGTGTGAATACTATGGTGCACATGTGGAGGTCAGTGGGCAGCTTTGTGGTGTTGGCTTTTCTCTTAGTGTCTGTCCTCTTGTTGTGACAAAGACAACTCTGATAAAGGAAACTGTTCAATTAAAGGAAATTTAATAGAAAGGAAGGCACAGACGGCAGTGGGGCAGCTGGAACTCTTATTTGTGGCTGGTGAGAGAGCTTACTATTGGCTGGAAAACAATCTAGCAGTTATCTATAAAGTTAAGCATACAGTTGCATTGCCGCCCCACATCCCAAAACATATGCAAGTATTAACTAAGAAGTGAAAACATATGTTGGTTTTGTGGTGCACGCCTTCAATCCCAGCACTCAGGAGGCAGAGGCAGGCAAATATCTGTAAGTTCGAGGCCAGCCTGGACTACAGAGTGAGTTCCAGGAAAGGCGCAAAGCTACACAGAGAAGGCCTGTCTTGAAAAACAAAACAAAACAAAACAAACAAACAAAAAAAACACCACCACAACAACAAAAAACTTTTTGAGACTGGTTCTCATGTAGTCACAACTAGCCTTGAGCTCACTATGTGTCTGAGGCTGGCCTCCCCCCACACACACACACCAACTCCAAGGAATGAGCTTTGTAGTGCTATACACCATGGTTGGTTTAAACATCTAGATTTACAAGAAAAAAAAAATCTTCTGTTCTCTCTTGACTTTCTTCTTCCTTCTCACTCTCTCTTTTTCATAACTACCATGATTTCAACTTTTTGAACTGTATTCCATTATGTCCCCTGAAACCATGATCTGAAATAAATGTCATTACTTAAGTTGCTTTTCTTTCTTTCCTTCTTTCTTTCTTTCTTTCTTTCTTTCTTTCTTTCTTTCTTTCTTTCTTTCTTTCTTTCTTTCTTTCTTTCTCTTTCTTTCTTTCTTCTTTCTTTTATTTTTTGTTTTTGTTTTTGTTTTTGTTTTTTGAGACAGGGTTTCTCTATGTAGCTTTGCGCCTTTCCTGGAACTCACTCTGTAGTCCAGACTGGCCTCGAACTTACAGATATCTGCCTGCCTCTGCCTCCTGAGTGCTGGGATTAAAGGCGTACGCCTGCGCCTGCGCCGCCGCCGCCGCCACCGCCACCGCCACCACCACCACCACCGCCACCTAAAATTCAGTTGTGTATTTATAGCACTTTTTGTTTTTGTTCCTATTTTTTTTCCAGATCTGAGGACCGAACCCAGGGCCTTGTGGTTGCTAGGCCTCTACCACTGAGCTAAATCCCTAACCCCCAAGTTGCTTTTCTTAGGATTTAGACAGAACAGAAAGACCCAACTACTACACTTCTTAAAAAAAAAAAAAATTAAGAATCACCAAAAACAAATCTGCATGAGACTCTGTTATAGCTTTTTTCCTAGTGGTAAACAACTAAAAATAATCCAAATGCCCCACAAATGGGACAAACAAACCATAGTGGCCACACAATGGAATATTATTCACTAATAAAAACTAATGAATGATATATATAAAATGAATTAACCTCCAATTCTTTTTTAGTAAATGAAAGAAGTCAGATTCAAAATGTACAATTAATTCCTGAATACTGTGTATTTTGGAAAAACAAAATATAAAGATTTGAGAACAGAAGAGTAGAAACCAGGTTGTGGGTGGGATGCGGTACCCAAAGTGGTAACCCAACACAGTTTTAAAGAGATGATAGACTCATTTCCCACTTTGTTTATATTGGCATTAAAACAACAACTCTGCTCATTGGTTAATTCATAGAATTGCATGCTGAAGGCAGTGAGATTTAAAGTTTCTAAATTAAAGTAAAAAATTTTTTCCCTTTGTAGGGATAGCACCAGGTTTTAAACTTAGGGTCTCATGTATGCTAGCTAAGAGCTCTACTGAGTTATATCTACAACCTGGCTTTTCTTTTTCCTTAGGAACTTTCAAGTTCCTCCCTGGCTGATACGCAGAGGGGCCTTTCTAGAGTCACTTCCACACTTTCCAGTTTACAAATGACTTTGCAGTGATGTAACCAGAGAGGATAGCCAAATGTCACTTTGAATAATGAGGTTGACTCTCTTTAAGTTTCTTTTCTCTATTCTGCTTTAACACATAAAAGGTATGTAAGTTTGGGCACATTCCATAATTACACTGGCCTCAGTTGTCTGATCTATAAAATTAAGATAAATACAGAATTATCTATTTCATGGTGTTGCTGTGAGAATAAATGCATTCATACGTCTAGAATCCCTACAGCAGTGCCCGGTAGGAGGCGTGCAACATCAGGTGTTATCATCAACGATATATTAGCAAGGCTAATTGAAAACTGTCATGGGTCCAACATTGTTGATCCAAGAAAAGATTTGTGAGCTATACTTAACATTATACTGGAAAATATCAGGTTTAAATTCCTATCCTTAAGTATTCAAAGCATCTCATTGATTAATGAAGATATACATTTGTATTTCAAAGAATGGCAAGTATTGTGAAGGATAATGGTGAATATTTGGGAAGAACTTAATACACGTGAAAAAGAAAAAGGGCAGTCTCACGAGCCAGGACAAGGCCAGCCAAGTGAGTATGGAGAAACAAACGTCTACAAACTATAGTCTACAGACCCTTGCAGTGTAGTAAAGTGGTTCAGTGGAGCACACTCACTCACTTTGCCTTTACATTGATGCCGGTGACTGTCACAAACAGAATATGGGGAGAAGTAAGCAAGCAGTCCCCAAAATAAAAACCTAAATTATTTTATTCCTATGAAATTCAAAGGCAGACAAAACTAAATTAGGTTGTTAATGGATAATATACATGTATAAAAATGATAGTCATCGTATCATAGAACCAGTGAATGGTAAAGCAGAGTCAGCCTGAAGGTATTAACCATGTCATATTATTTTGCAATGTGTATGTATGTGAAGGCAGAGAAAAGAGAAGTGTGACTTGGATATTAGCGTTATCACTCATATTTAAAAATTATAAAACCACTAAAAATGTGAGTGGGGTCTAGGAAGCCATCTAACCCCAGTAGAAGGTCCTCCGTGTTGTGGTTAACAGTAATTAAAAAATAAGTTCGTGCTCAGTCTACTTTTTGGACACTGAATGGCATCAGGTTGGCTTTTGCCCCTTCCTATAAGCTTAAAAATCTTACCTTCCTCCGTAGACAAAGATAAATAATGAAAGTCACAAGGTACAGACAAAAGATCACCAGGGAAGGTATTGAATCCTCCCAGAGGAATGTTACCTCTGACACCTAGCTACCTGGGCTGCAGGATCAGGCACAAGGGAAAAGTTTGGTGTTGGTAACCAGGAGTTGTCTATCAATATTAAAGGCTTTCTTCTCACAATTGAAGCCCTTATTCCAGTTGACAAATGACACCCGACTGAAAAGGAGGAAGGAATTCATTCCACGATCCAGGATATGGCTGGAATAGAGTTTGGTCGGTCATCAGTGGGGAAATGGAAGCGATGGAGTGAGGATAAACCAAAGGAATGTACTTTATGAAGATCAGAATGAGATATAGGCTGATACATTGCAAGTTTAGACACATGGAGTTTATCTCCCGTGTCTGAAATCTGCCCCAGACATTCCATTGCTTGTTGCTTTCTTTTAAAACTGCTGTCAAGGAAATAAAATGCCAGCCGAGTAAGGGCAAGTGAGAATGAAGGAGTTTAATATTCTATTTGAATGCTTCTAGAATGTATGAAGCAAGGAGGAGAATCACTCTAAGTTCTTTATATTTAATTAAAAAAAAATCTAACCACCCAAGGATGCTAGGGATGAGGTAAAGGTCCAAGGCTAAATCAGAGGAATACTAAATACTATAGCAGATAAATCTTGACCCTCAACAGCTTTGTGAAACTGACTTTAAAAAATTGAGAAGTTTAAATAATTTGGTCAAGAACATATGGGGGGGGCGCCTTCTGTCTGAACACAAACTAGAAGTGACAGGTAAGAAGTATGTTCTGAGAAAGATGAGGTGTCTTTAAAGGCTCCTACCACAGCTAGTCAGAAAAGATTGCTATTATCTAGGGAAGCACTTTCTAGACTAATGAGAGACAGGGAGGGAAGGCTGTTCACTAGTAAGCAAAAGACTATCACAGCTTCCCAAGAGGATGCAGAAATAGAGCCTTTGAGAAGACAGACTTTGCAAACTGGAAAGACTCAATGTTACATATTTGGATTTAGTTATCTAGAGTATCAGTTAAAGTCCTAGTTTTGTCCCTAAATCATCACTGAACAGTGGCTATCACTTCATAAACTAAACTAGTATAAATTGCAACCGTGTATCCCTGAAGATGGAGAAATGGGTGAGGATGCTCAGATATCTTTAACAGCCTGTAGATAGCATGCTACATGTTACACGTTTGTAAATCCATACTTTTTTCTGTGTCATTAATGTAACTATAAATAGGTCTATCATTTCTTCTTGCATTTACTAGTCTGTCTTATTACTTCATGCCTTGCATCCAAAACAGTTAGTGTTCCTTCTCTATCCTCAAAGGCTGGCAGAGAGTATCTGGGGATCTTGTTCCAAGGAAAGATGAGGGTAGGAGTTGACAGTTCCAGCTAGAAGCCTCTACTTCCGTGGAAGGTTAGTCGGGTTAAATACATTAAGAAAAGAATTCAGAAGTTCTGTGGGGTGGGGAAATGCCATGCAGGTTCTGAACTACAGCTCTCCTGTAAGGATGCCCTTGAACTGTGAAATACGGAAAGCATGGCTTTTCCTGAAAATGTCTTTATGGTGGACATTAGGACTCAAATGCTTCCAGTGGTCTCAATGAGTGAAGTGGGCCGAATGTCCCACTTTATAAATGGATGTTAGCCCTTTTGTTTTCTTGTTGTGTTAGGTAACAGCAGGCATGCCTGAAGACAAATGGCTTGGAATTCAGTCTCGGTGGAGGGGGGGAGGGACATGCTGGGAGTGATAGGGACACACTATAAATTGGAGAAGGTCTTTGTTGTCTAAAGGGAACAATGACTACTCATCTTCCTGATGATAGAAATTTGGGGTTCCAATATTTTTCTTTTTTCCCAAGGCCTGAAATCTTTCTTTTAAATGAAAATTTCCTGATTAAAAGAAAAAAGAAGGTTACCTTGGGACCAAGTTTTTATAAAACAATATATGGGTCAAGCAAAGCATGTACTCAATATGAATTGGCCCTAGAGGCAACAGGTTTGAACCCTGTGATTTATTCTAATATCAGAAACCTGGTCTTGCTGGGCAGTTGTGGCACTCGTCTTTAATCCCAGCACTCAGGAGGCAGAGACAGGCAAATTTTTGTGAGTTCAAGTCCAGCCTGGTCTACAAAGTGAGATCCAGGACAGGCTCCAAAGCTACACAGAGAAACCCTGTCTCAGAGAAAAAAAAAAAAAAAAAAGAAAGAAACAAAGAAAAAAACCTGGTCTTACGGGTGGCTCTGCTTTTCCCCTCCAAAGAATTGACTCCCTGCCACCCCGGCCAGATTACCTTTGCTGGCTGAACTCTCTCTAGCCCTTTGTATCCCCTGCTCTTTCTCCACACACCTCTGTAATTACATTTGAAGTATTTCATTCCTGCTAGACTATAAATCCATTGGCAGAGGGAACTATTTCTGCATTGGTCGCTGCTACTCAGTGCCTTGCAATTTGACTCCAGCTGACTGGGAGTGGTATAGAGGAGGATTACTGGGTAGTATTCTTGGGAGAAGTGGAGTGAGCAGATCTGTAGAGATTCAACATGGGACGTAGTTATATAGCCTGTAATAAATACTTCATATATATTATTACTTCAATAGAAAACTATCAAAATGAGTAGATATTTGAAATTATAGTCTACATTACCACTTTTCCTACAACAACAACAAAAATAAATGCTGTTACTTAAATCCTAAAACAGAACTAGTTGATAGTGGCAATTAATTTTAGGTCTAATTAAACAAATAATGTGCATAAGGAATACTTAATAATATTTTCATAATATTCTCCTTGATATAGTTTTGTACTCATCACTTTATTGGTTATTAAGTATTTTTTAGTTTTATTAATGCTTGTTTTAAGTTTCATGCTGAATAGATGATACTGTATCTAATAAAAAATAGCAATTAGGTGAGAGAGATGACTCCAGGTAAAAGTGCTTGCTGCAAACTTGAGTACCTGAGTCTAGATCCCAGCACCCATAGTATGACCACATGTACACCTGTAACCACACTGCTAAAGGAGGAGGGAGGGTGGACACACAAGGATTGCTGGGGCTTCCTGGCCACCAATCTGTCCACAGGTTCAGGGAGACCCTGTTTCAAGGAGATAAGGGAGAAATGGATAGAGCATGTCTTAATTATTTTAAAAATATTACAAATTACTTAATAACTGTTACTGTCATGAAATATCCAGACCTGCACCTTAAGGGACAAAGGGTCCATTTTGATTCACAGTGGTAAGTTTTTTGCATGCTGAAGGCCTCTCCACTGTTGCAACAAACCGAATCAGACTGAATTGGAAAAGCCCAGGTTTAATGGGTAAAGCGTTCCAGGGTGATTCCCCAGCCCCGCAGAAAGGAGATAGGGACGCAAGACCAGAAGAGCCATGTGTCTGTTTTCTGGGATGCTGCTTATATACCCTGTGGGAGTGGTCTTGAGCCTCTCTCGGGGAGGAGCTGTGTTTGGTGGGCTTTGAAGGGGCGGGTTTAGGGAAAGAGATGGGGAGGGAAGTTGAAGTGGATCTTCCACCAGACTCCTTCCAAACATTCCAAACTCTTTGGGCACAGAGATGCCAGGGTTTCAGGGATTGAGGTGGAGCTCCTACCCAAACACACAGTCTGAGAGTATAGTCCATTCTAGTGAGGGAGGTCTGTCGTCAGCAGCTTGAGGGAACTAGTCACATGGCATCTGCAGCAGAGAATGATGAACATTGGTGCTGAGCTAGTTTTCTCCTTTTTATACAGTCCAGGACCCACGTCCAAAGAATTGTGTTGTCAACTCTAAGGGTGGGTCTTTCCACCTCAACTGACGTAATTAATTAAGATAATCCCTGCCCAGGCCTCCCTGGAAACTAAACTAATGTAAATAACTTCCACAGGTATGCCTAGAAGCTTGTCTCGAAGGTGATTTCAGATCCTATGAAGCTGGTCACCAGTACATCTGATGTTCTTCTTTTGCCTCCACATACATGTGCATGGGCATGCACAACTGAACACACACTCGAGTGCCTACACACATGTGCATGCACTCCTGTCTTATGATAATGTGGGGTATTATGTTTTCACTTTCTCCAATAACGCTTCTCTGGTTAGCCTACTGCCTTTACTTCAGGGTGTCCTTTTTTTTTTAAATTTAATTTAATTTTACAATATACTTTATTTCTACATATCAGCCACAGATTCCCTTGTTCTCTCCCCTCCTGTCCCCCTCCCCTTCCCCCCCAAGCCCACCCCCATTCCCATCTCCTCCAGGGCAAAGCCTCCCCCGAGGACTGAGATCAACCTGGTAGACTCAGTCCAGGCAGGTCCAGTCCCCTCCTCCCAGGATGAGCCAAGCATCCCTGCATAAGCCTCAGGTTTCAAACAGCCAACTCATGCACTGAGCACAGGACCCAGTCCCACTGCCTGGATGCCTCCCAAACAGATCAAGCCAATCAACTGTCTCACCTATTCAGAGGGCCTGATCCAGTTGGGGGCCCCTCAGCCATTGGTTCATAGTTCATGTGTTTCCATTCGTTTGGCTATTTGTCCCTGTGCTTTATCCAACCTTGGTCTCAACAATTCTCACTCATATAAATCCTCCTCTTTCTTGCTAATTGGACTCCTGGAGCTCTACCTGGGGCCTAGCCATGGATCTCTGCATCCAGTTCCCTCAGTCATTGGATGGGGTTTCTAGTACTACAATTAGGGTGTTTGGCCATCCTATCACCAGAGTAGGTCAGTTCTGGCTGTCTCTCGACCATTGCCAGCAGTCTATTGTGGGGGTATCTTCGTGGATTTCTGTTGGCCTCTCTAGCACTTTGCTTCTTCCTATTCTCATGTGGTCTTCACAATTCTTCAGACCTGGAAAGAATAATATTCAACTTCATATGGAAAAACAAAAAACCCAGGATAGCCAAAAGAATCCTGTACAATAAAACAACCTCTGGAGGCATCACGATCCCTGACTTCAAGCTCTACTATAGAGCTACAGTAATAAAAACAGCTTGACACTGGCATAAAAACCAACATGTGGACCAATGGGATCGAATTGAAGACCCTAACATTAATCTGCACACCTATGAACATACAATTTTTGACAAAGAAGCCAAAAGTGTACAATGGAAAAAAGAAAGCATCTTCAACAAATGGTGCTAGCATAATTGGATATCAACGTGTAGAAGGCTGCAAATAGATCCATATCTATCACCATGCACAAAACTTAAGTCCAAGTGGATCAAAGACCTCAACATAAATCTAGCTACTCTGAACCTACTAGAAGAGAAAGTAGGAAGTAGTCTTGAATGCATTGGCATAGGAGATCACTTCCTAAATATAACACCAGTAGCTCAGACACTAAGAGAAACAATCAATCAATGGGACCTCTTGAAACTGAGAAGCTTTTGTAGAGCAAAGGATACGGTCAACAAGGCAAAGCGACAGCCTACAGAATGGGAAAAGGGCTTCACCAACCCCACATCTGACAGAGGACTGATATCCAGAATACATAAGGAACTCAAGAAATTAGACATCAAAATGCCCAACAGTCAAATTAAGAAATGGGCTATAGAACTAAACAGAGAATTCTCAACAGAGGAAACTCAAATGGCTGAAAGACATTTAAGGAATTCCTCAACATCCCTAATTATCAGGGAAATGCAAATCAAAACAACTCTGAGAATTGGTAAGGTGGTAACCTTATGCCTGTCAGAATGGCTAAGATCAAAAACACTGAAGACACCTTACCCTCTAGAAGATGTGGAGCTAGGGGAACTCTCCTCCACTGCTGGTGGGAATGCAAGCTTGTACAACCACTTTGGAAATCAATATGGCACTTTCTTAGAAAATTGGGAATCAATCTCCCGCAAGATCCAGCTATACCACTCTTGGGCATATACCCAAGGAATGCTCAATCATACCATAAGGGTACTTGCTCAGCTATGTTCATATCAGCATTGTTTGTCCTTTTCTTTTATGTGAAGGTAAAAGTGATTATAGTTGAATATCATATACTTGCTTTGTTTTTCTCACATCCACGTTTTACTGATTCTCAGTTTCAAACCAATGTCATGATATCAATCTACATACATATGTGTCTTCTCAACACAGACATTTTTACATTTGTATCTTGGGATTTTACTCACCAGCAACAACAGTTGCTGTCTTAACTTAAATAACAGAATCACCTCTTTTTACTTCCAAGTCCTAAAGAGAAGTTGGTAAACCCCTTGCAGGCCAACAGCTGTAGAAGGCATGGCTCTTGGTCATGCATTCTTAACCAGTGGGTAGGGAGGGAGATGGAGTATATGAATCCTGAAGGCTAAAGCTTTATTGAGGTCCCAGACATAATCCATGGGGGTTTCTTGAGAGCTCTAATTGTAGGATTTCAGCCAAACACTATGGAGGGGCCCTGTGAATAAGAGGTATTTCTGGCAACATTTTACAATAGCAGGTTGATGGCCTTATCAAGGTGACTTTTTAGTTTTCTAAGGCTGTCTATCATTTTGTGTTTGCAGACTTTTTTTAGTAGACTAGCTGGTTGCCTACCAGGTTCTTTGCACGAAGTTAAATCTATAGGTTATTCATGGCCATACTCTTCATTCCTAAGGTCTCTTTAGTACATTGGATATAACAGTAAATTAAGTCTCTTTGTATAAACCCCCAGTGCTAACAATTTTTGGAATAACTGGTAAGAATTCAGTTTTGGTCCTTTCAGCCACTAGGGAATTTTTTTTTTTGTAAGTTGACAGTGGCAGAGTTGTGGTGTTTTTATGTTGAACTTTTGTTAATGCAATTAGTAATGTGCTTTGAGTGAATGGCTATAAATCTTCTAATTATACAACTGGCAAAAAAAAAAATAAAGCCCTGTTTCTCAAGGAAAATGATTTAAAACTACATACTGTTGCTTTGTATGTGTTTTTGTTGGTCTGGGTTTAGCTTATTAAGACAGGGTCTCAGGTAGCCCAGCCTGGCCTCAAACTTGCTATGTAGGTGATGTTGGCCTTGAATTCCCAATCCTCCTAGACCTATCTCCTGAGTGCTAGTATTACAAGTGTATGCCACCACTCCCACCATAGAGACATTTTACCTTGTGATACTGGAGATGGATTATGAAGAAGGGTCAGTTTTGTAAGTAAATGATCACGGCCTGCTGAACTTGGCTGTTCTTTTCTGAGTACCACAAAGGACTATTCTCTAAATGCAAATGAAACAAAATGAGTCTTTCCTTCCATTGTGTGTGTTTTATTGCCACCCATACTAGACATTGAACAATTGCAGCACAGACATTTTACTCTTCTTCAGGCTCTTTACTAATTTTTTCACAGGTTATCAGTTCCGTGTGTCTGTGTTACTGACATCATTCATTGTTCTCTCCTCAGCACATTGTCAAATTAAAGAGGGACATTCTTTTTGTCCTGAATTTCAAAGGTAGAAGTTTATGGAAGCCTAATATTAATATATTCTCTGTGACTAGCAAGAATAATGGTATGAATATGTCTAAAAAGGTAAACCCTCTCCTTTCCTGTGAAGTCAATAGTCTCATTAAGTGCTTCTGTATTCTCTGTGAACATAAAAAAAAAAAACACCTCACCTAGGTTTCTATCACGAAAGTCTCAGTGTTGTACATAAGCACACTACACACCTATAATGTTGTCTACAAGTATGCATAACACTTTCAAATATAACATTTTTATTTTTATGATAGTATATTTATAGACTGTGTGGAACTTTCTAAAAATTATACTTGTACAATTCTCAGTGCATGGACAAATGAACAAAATTTGGTATTATTTGAATATGATACCAGTACTCTTTGGTATTTTTTGAAATTTCATTAAAATGTTTGTGGAAGTCAAGAAGATGTTTTGAAGTTCCATTTTTTCAAATCAAAATTCCAAAGAACTGAAAACTCAGTACTATTGTTCTGCTAAAGGGATGTGGCAACAAAATGACTTCTAATGACATTCTGCTGTACCCATAGAGCAGGGTCTTGCTGATCATCAGAGAAGATGGGAAGAAATACAGAGACTCACAACTGGACAATGCGCAGAGACCCAGAGACCTTGGAACACTCCATCCTAAGTGGAATGTCTTCATCAAATCCCTTCCCTCAGGGCTCAGGGAACTCTGCAGAAGAGGTGGAAGAAAGATTTTAAGAACCAGACAGGATGGAAAACACCAAGGAAATAATGCTTTCCAGACATAACAGGACTGTGGCAGCATGCACAGGACCTGCCCAGGTCCAATCCAGATGAAGTCAGAGTTCTGGTAGGGGAACTGGACATGAGCCCCTATCCCTAACCCAGAAGCTATCTCCAACTGACAACTGCTTACCATGGAAAAATTAGTTTGCTCCAATGGAGTCTCACTGGGCAAAACTTAAGGGAAACCACACTCAAGGGAAACCCACGCCCAGCACTATATTTTAACTCATACTTGCTGTGGGATGTTCTGTATGTCCTGTGGGAGCCCGTTCTTGGGTTCCTCATGGCTTTACCCAGCAGGTCCACATAGAGGTTAATTAGGACCACGGGCCTGAGTGCAGGTGTCTGAGATGGTCTGCGCTTGGCTGTGCTGGGGGATGGTCTGTATGTCAAGTTGCTCTGATTGGTCAATAAATAAAACCTGATTGGCTGTGGCTAGGCAAGAAGTATAGGAGGGACTAACAGAGAGGAGAAATAAAATAACAGGAAGTCAGGAGACAGCCTGCAGCAGCCGCCAGGACAAGGAAGATGTAAAGTACTGGTAAGCCACGAGCCACGTGGCAAGGTATAGACTTATAGAAATGGACTAATTTAAGATATAAGAACAGTTAGCAAGAAGCCTGCTATGGCCATACAGTAAGAAACAAAATAAGTCTCTGTGTTTACTTGGTTGGGTCTGAGTGGCTGTGGGACTGGCGGGTGAGAGCGATTTGTCCTGACTGTGGGCAAGGCAGGAAAACTCTAGCTACACATACTATTTCTTTGGGCTTTTTTTATATTTATAATTTTTATTTTATTTATTTATTCAGTCATTCATTCAGTCAGTCATTCATTCGTTTATTTATTTATTTATTTATTTATTTATTTATTTATTTATTTATTTATTAACCTAACTTGCCTTTTGCTTAACCATTATGGTTTTTGATTTTGTGCATGGGTTTGGAGAGTGTATGTGTGTGTGTGTGTGTGTGTGTGTGTGTGTGTGTGTGTGTGTATGTGTATGTGTGTATGTGTGTGTTTCTGCTTTTTCTTTTTCTTTATCTGTTTGCTTTGTTTTATGCTTGTTTGTTTGTTTGCCTGTTTGTTTTCTAAAAAGAGAGAGAAGAGACATGGAGTATGGTGAGCAGGACTGTGGGGAGAATCTGGGAGGAGATTGGGGGGTTGTGACTAAAACATAGTATATAAAATATTTTCATGTTGACCCCCCAAGGGAGGTCTTACCCCCTAGGAGGAGTGAATGGGGGTGGGGTAGGAGGAAGGTGGAGGGAAATATTTTCAATAAAAATTCCCAATAGCCACGAAGGACATTTCTTGTCTTGATTCAGTTTATCAATTTGCTATAGAAAACATGACCATTGTTAAGATCTGACAGAAAGAGCACAAGTACATGGCCCAACACATTTATTACAAATTCCTACTTTTGTTTGCTCCTGGAACATTTTGATGAAACCTGGGAGTTGAGACATGGAACTAAGCTTCATAGTCTAAAGAGAATGACATGATAATTCATTTATGTTTTACTCACATGCTAAATGGCTATTATTTTCAACAAGTCTTAGTACATTTTTGGAAGATTGAAAAACTTGACTGACTTAGAAATACTTGCCTGTTTTATAATCCCTGAATTATGTGATTGCAAATCTTTATGTGTTTCACTTCTCTTCCTCTCTCATACCAAACCCCAAATTACTTTCTGTATTAATTTTATCTCAACAGGATATCTTACTTTTGTTATTTAAATCTCCAAAACAACTGAGTGCATATCAGTCAAAAACAACACAGCCATTTAGCCTTATTTATTCATTTTTGATGATGTTTGGATTATATTGGGAGTTTTTAAATCACCAGTGATTAAAGTTTTACAATGTATAACCAGGACATTCATATTAACAATTAAATTAGCCGGACTTTGATATAAATCACAACAGTTAATACAAAGGTAAAAGATGATTATTATCCTCACCCCCATTTCTGTGAACCTCAAGTCCTGGTTGCCAACCCCAGTGGTTGGGGAGAGAGAAAAGTCCTGTGACTGAGGCAGGCAACTACTCTGTGTCTCCTCTAGGAGACCTCAGTAAGACTGTTTGAGGAGGTATAATTCCCTCTGTGAAGACTCAAGCCCTTTTGCTGTAACCATGTTTGTTACTGTAACCGTATCACATGGACTGTCCTTTTGAGAAGCTTAGTCAGAGTCACTCAGGCCTTGTGTCTTTGGATGCTAAGATGTTGGCTCTTCTTTTGCAGAAGACTCTATTCTGTCTATCACTTTTGTCTGGTAGTAAGGGCTCTGTCTCTCAATGGGGAATGCTAAGAGCATCTCTCCTTGAGACTGCAGAGGTTTCCCTTCCATCCCTTACCTCTGGTCAACGATGTTTTCTCAGATGTACATTTTTATAATGAAGTCATCATATTCAAATGAGTCTTCAAAGAAAGAAAGAAGGTCTTTTTGCAAGGTGAATGTATGTTTCCTAACTTTGTGACTTTTCACTTGGCAGTTTTTCTCCTGAAAACAAACTTAACTTTTACTTATTATATGTTAGTGTTCTCGAGGAAAAATATTATTATGCTATTATGCATAAGCATAATATTCAGAAACATTTGTTTGATAAGTGAAATTCTAGTAATCTACAGATGGCCTTTGCAAGAATATTGAAACAATAAAAGAGAGTTGAAATGTTAGCACAGAGGAAGATTCTATCTTTATTAATTTGTTTCCTACTTGAAAATCTAAATTTTATTCTACCCTTAGTATTTCCAGAAGTGTTTGAATAAAGAAACTATACTGGTAAGACTAGGACCCTACAGAACCAAAGAAAGGCTAGTATCTGGGTTTGGGTCTGTCAGACTATAACTCTGGATAATACACATGCTTATGTTAAGAGGTATAAAACAATTTAGCACCTTCGAGAAAGTGCACTAAATAGGAACATAATTCAGATGTGTTCTAGAAAAGAACACATAAAAAGACACATAGAATGCGTAATGCTGAGAGAAGCAAAGATATCAAGGTACTTGGTTCATCTGGACAATGAGACATGGTAATGCAAGGTATTATAAGAGTGATGCAGTCAGACAGGACAGGAAGTCATTTGTCCTGTCAGGTTAAAGACCTATAGCAAACTGGCATTCAGAGACCGTCATTGTATGTCAATCACTGATGACATATAGAAAGTATATGGGTTTAAAGTCATGGCTTTCAGAGTGCTGCTGAGGACCAACTAGGATATAAACTCATGTGTATGAACCCCAGTAAAAGGAAAATGTGCCTTTCTTTCTCGTAAGAAGCTCTTCTTAGAACCTTTCCCGTTGCTGTGAGGTATTCTTCCCTAAGAACTAAATGGCATGTATCAGTACCAGTGTGTCCAGTATTTCCTAAAGTGCTTCAAGCGCTATAAAAGCCCAGCCTCAAGGCATAGCCCGTAACCATACCCAGAGATTCCAACTCAACATTTCATCAGCAGCTGCTTAATGGAGTCATTCTGATTTTTGGAAAACTTCAATTTCCCTCCACGGTGCATGATGAATAGGAAGCAGTAGTGAAAAGGGGAGCCCTAATGGTAAATTGCAGGGAGTCCCAGAGTCACTTAGCATAGCACAATGGAAATAACAATCATCTCCCTCCTGTTGTTTCTTTTCCCCTTTTGGATAAACAAATGAGAATCATCTTTAGGGCATTATGCATTCATTGAGGGGCTGTGACCTTAATCCATAAAGCCCTATACAGTTTATGCTGTGATTACCTTAAAGCCTACCTCCCCCTATACAGTGTCCCAGACAATCAAAATCACCCCACAGTATGCCTCCTAACACCTCACAGTTACACTGGACCCAAGTCTGGGCCATCTGGTCAATAGAGTTTGGCACAGGGATTCCCCTGGAGGTAATCAGACCAGAACACATGGCTCCTCCTCCCTTCTTGCCATTATGTGAGCCCAGTTCCCAGAACTCTCCTTGAATTATTGGACAGTGCAATAATTAGCAAAACTAAAATGTTATCTTTTTTGATCCACTGGAGAAAAAGCCTCCATGAAGGATTTACACATGTTTTTAAATAATGGGATTTAGACATTTTGTGCTATTCAAAGTTTAAGTAGGAAAGTAATATTCAAGTTCACTTGAGGGCACAGGGCAAGAAAAGATATTTTGGAAGTACCTGCATTGTGTTGGGAACCTGACTTGTTTCCATATTTGAGTCTCACACTCATATAGACATTGTTCTTGTTTTGTGAATGAGGAAAGCACTTTAGGAAGGGAAAACCACCTGCACAGGCATGTAGACACCACACGGTAGACTTGAGACTCACACTCTACTATTTGGGTTCTGGATTCTATACTTCATTCTCTCAATCTTTGTTTAAACTTCCTAAGTTTCATCTAACTGTATACATTTCTTTATCCTCTTCACCATCTTATATTATCTGTTATTTTCTCATATTCATCATTTCTCCTTGTGAGAATCTCTCTCTCTCTCTCTCTCTCTCTCTCTCTCTCTCTCTCTCTCTCTCTCTCTCAATGACTACATTTAAAATCACCTTTGTGGTCTTTAACACCACAAACCATCATCACCTCTCCTTAACTAATGCATTAATTTTCTAGTTCTCATAGTTTTTTCTGTTTGGTTTCAATCTCTTGTCTATACGTGATCATTGCAAAGGGGAGTGATGTGAGCGCTTTTGCTTAAAATCATGCAATAGGCTGATAACACAACTTATAGGAAAACCTCTCTTTGGGTGGCCAGAGTCTGTGTTCTACCCAAAATTCCACTTCCTGCCCATTTCCTGCACGGGCCTCACATTCTCACAGAGCTCCAGCTGCTGACTTTCTTAGGATCTCACAGGCCGACAGCTGATCTTACATGTGTTGCTCTGGAGACTCCCCTCTGTTCTCTTCTTGCTTCATACACTGACTCCATTCAGGACTGATAAGCATTTGCTTTTGAGCTTGGCCTTTCTTGACTCTCAAGTTTTAAAATAACTC
Organism: Peromyscus maniculatus bairdii; assembly: GCF_049852395.1. NCBI lineage: Eukaryota > Metazoa > Chordata > Mammalia > Rodentia > Cricetidae > Peromyscus > Peromyscus maniculatus. Next base: position 19,610,780 of record NC_134871.1, read on the forward strand.
TTTCTGTAATATCTTACCATGATTTACTTTTCTCTGTAGAACTTATTCCAAACTACCTGAGATATGTTTCCATATGAATTTATTCTCTTTGCTCCCTGCCAAAAAAGCCTACGTTTGCTATGGGATGTCTTTCGGTATGCTGTGAATATGTGTAACTCCCCTTGGATAATAAATAAAGCTGTTTTGGCCTATGGCAAGAAAGCTTACAGCCAATGGGAAATCCAAGCAGAGATACAGAGGAAAGAAGGGCAGAGTCAAGAGAGACACCAGCCTGCATTCCAATAAGCAACATGTAATGGGACACAGGTAAAGCCACGGAACACCTGTCAATACATAGATTAATAGAAATGGGTTGAGTTAAGTTATAAGAGCTAGCTAGCAATAATCCTGCTTGACCCATAGGCCATATAATTTGCAATATAATATTAAGCCTCCGAGTAATTATTTTATAAATAGCTGCGGGACCACAGGGCCAGGCAGGATCGGAGAAACACAGGACTTAGGAGCTAGGTGGGACCAGAGAAACTTATGACTACATAGGCTCCCTGAGAAGAGGAATCTTTTCTGTCTTGTTTGTGGCTACACAAAGAGCCCCCAAATAGCAAATGGTTTTAGTAGACACTCAGACATCTGTTGAGTGAGTAGAGGTAGTCTTTCACAAGTGTCTCAGTAATAGTCAATGAGATCTTAGTAAATTGCTCTTCTGGTCTCTGCATTATTTTCTTCCTTTGTGTTTCTTCTTGAACTTCTTAGTAACACCAGACTCCAGCAATTGATTACATACTGACTCTGATTCAATTTGCAAAATATAAATAATATTACTGCAGTTTGTATGTTTCAGTTTTCATCTTCTTGTGAAGTACCATAGATGGTAGCATAAACATGATCTATAATATTTTCTTAAAGTATATAAGAGTCTATAGTATTTATTATAGCAACACAGTTTATTTATACTATATAGTAGAAATCAATAAATGCCTTTTCGCAGTTAGACTAATGGTATATTATTCACCATGTACAATCCAAGTGATGTTTTAAACAATACTATTTTAAAGGGCTCAAGCGGAAATTCTCATTCTAATTTTGTAGATAAGCAAACTGGTTATGTAAACAGAAATAGTTTGCCTAATTAAGGCCACTTACCAAAGAAAGGGTGAAGTGGGTCCAAACCTAGAAACTACCATGAAATAATTGCTCATCTCTCTAGAGACTACAGCTTTGCAGGAAAATGGCTTTTACTATGTAGATTCATTCATAAAGCATAATGATTCCCAAATGGGACTGAGTTACCTTGCCTACTTGGATGAAGAAGAACAGGTGAGTAGATAGAGTTTGTAGCTTTTGTGCATGACCTCTGAGTCAGATGCTTAGTGAAAAGAAGGACTGGAAAGGCAGATAGCTCTTCTCCAAAGGAAGGAGACGTTTCAAGGCACAGGGCAAGTGTGTGCAAAGAGTACAGTATGATTTTGATTCAGTTCTCGTTGTTTGGTTCAATGGTATTTGAGCCCCAAGACAAACTAAGGGCCTCGTTTTCCCAATCAAGCCTGGAGCCTAGGAAAGTGTTGCTTTAATTAGAATTGGCAAACTCCATGTGGAACTGAGAAAGAGAATCAATCACTTGTTAACCACATTTCAGCTCTCTCTTGTTGTCCAAACCACACTCTGCCCTTGATTTTTTTAAATTTATTTTTTAATTTAATTTTATTTTTTTATTTTTTTGCAAGCATAGCTTAGTACAAGACACCTAGCACAACTGCAGATGTTAAACCCCTGCTTAAAAGGTACGTGAATGACAGCACATAGAAGGTATGGTCACTTGATGAAACTTGCCATTTTATGAAATCTTTGAATTTGCTGTTCTTTTTGATTAAAGCTGAAATACGGGATTGTTAATTAAGGTAAGTGGCTCAAAAGTGTAGCTTAAGAATCACGGGGTACTCTGTGGAAAAAAAATAGACAAAAAAAAAAAATTCTTGTTGCCTGAGATTTTAAGTTAGGACATGGGTGGTGCTTAAGAACCTTAGTCTTAAATAAGTGCCTCCAGATGATTCTGGTGATACATTATCTGTGGAGAAATCAGTCTAAATAACCTTTTCCTTTCATATAATTAAACCCCAGAGTTGTTTTATGTCTCTGAATAATATGTTATCTCCCACAAGAACACTGAGGACAACTGGATATACAGTTGTGTTGATATTAGAGACTCAAATCCAAAACACTAATAATCCAAGATATTTCTCTTGTAATGGTTTATCCGAGTCTCTTTTAAAAAGTCTTCTAGGGCTTTTAATGCACAGTCAATCTTCTAAATTAGACACTGGCCAAGCATTAGCTCACAATCTATACTGCTAAGTACTAAAAGCTGGCCCAGTGTTCTGCCAAGAAGGATGAGCTGCGAACAGTGAGGCTTGACAACCAAAATGGTGTGAAGCGCTTAGATCACCTTGGGGGCAGCCTTGGCAAGAATGCTAATCCCCATTTCCCAGAAGGCTCCTCTCCTGTCACACAGTGGGGAAACCATTAGCAGATTCATTGCAAGAGGACTCTGGCTGCTGCTGCTGCTATGTGCATGCTAAATTTTTTTTTTTTTAATTCTTTTTATACTAAATTTTCTATTAGTGCAAAACTGGATGAGACCTTAGAAAAAGATGTATATGTCAGTCCTTTCTTCAAACACTCTGTAGAAGATGGGTAGAAGCAGACCGGTATATTGTTAATTATGACAGAATATGAAAAGCACCACACAAAGGCATAAACAAAATGTTCAGAGCCTGGAGGGTGATATGTAGGTTCAGCCTTATAGTGTAAGTGGGCTGCAGAGATCAGAGAAAGGGCATTCTCTCTCTCTCTCTCTCTCTCTCTCTCTCTCTCTCTCTCTCTCTCTCTCTCTCTCCCTCTCCCTCTCCCTCTCCCTCTCCCTCTCCCTCTCCCTCTCCCTTTCTGTTTTTTTGTATAGAGGAAATACCTTCTGATAAAATAACAATAGCAACTAATCATTTGTTGAGAATTCCTTGTTAGGTATCATCACAAAAACTTATGTGTTTTATCCCATGTAAGTATCACAGAACTATGTAATATGTACTGCATATAGTTTGTGTGTGTGTGTGTGTGTGTGTGTGTGTGTGTGTGTGTGTGTGTGTGTCACTCCTGTTGCCTTATGCCAGCCAATGGCATCTAGTCAGAGGAGAGGACATCAAAAGAAATTTGGGGCAAGGAGATAAATGCTTTCATTAGATGGTGATAATTGCTTTTATTACATGAAGGATTTATTTTAAATCAGTGTTTCTTATTACAAAAGTAATACTAGCATATGGTTTTAAAAATATGGAACATGTGATAGGAAGCCATCCCAGATCTTCAGTTCTACGTCTTCTCCCCTGGAAGCAATCACAACCCCTAACTTGCTGTGCCAAGGCACAGACATTCTTTTTATAAGCATCTCCCTTCTTCATCCTGTGTTGCCCACACAGGAGGGGGCACACTGTGTAAATTCTGCTTCCTATCCGAGGTTGTGTCCTATCAGCATACTGAGCTCATTTAGCTCTATCTCATTTTTTCCCACAGTTCCATGTTTTCCACTTATGTGGTTGAACCATGATTTATTTAACCAGTCCCACTACTAATAGACACTCGGTGTATTGCCAGTCAATAGGCAATGCTGATTTGAATATTCCTGCCTTGAAAACATGTGGCTATTATTACAGAAGGTACTCCTTAAGGTGGAGTCTCTGTGGCTTGAAAAGGAATTTCAGCAAAGGAATGACATGGATGGCTCGGGGTTTTAGAGCTGTCAGTCTGGCAGCTGTGTGAAGGATGGAGAATCAGGAGCAACAATCAGAAGTGAGACTGGCCAGGAGTCTCTTGACGTCTTCAGGAGGATGGCAGTGAGAGCTGCTAAGAGCTCCAATAAAGACTGGGAGAAGACAAATGGGAAAAATAATGAACATAAGGACTCCAACAAGAAAGGGCTCTCTCGTGATGTCGGAGTTCCCAGGCCTTTTGTTTCCTTCTAAGTCCTTATTCACAGCTATCAACCTATGATCAGAATGTAGGTGTGCAAACACACCATCTTGGCTTTGAAGGAAAGTATGCTTTTACTCTCTTGAAATTAGTAACCACTGAGAATTTAAAGAACCAATAAGCAATGGTTGAAACTCCTTAAAAAATAAGAGAGAGAGAGAGAGAGAGAGAGAGAGAGAGAGAGAGAGAGAGATCCCAAAGTGAGGGTAAAGGTCTGTTAATGTCTGCTGTTTGCCCATTTCTACTCAGTATTAGTGGATGAAGCTGTAAGTCTATGTGTCTAATTGCCATCTTTTTCTTTTCTTTTCTCCATACCAATAAAAGAAAACATATTATCTTTCTATTTGAGGGTATCTACATTACCCTCATTAAGTCCATAATTTCTTTCATTCACTGTCTAGTCGTAATCTTAATCTCTCCTGCTTAATAAAGCTTAACCTACTTAAAAGAGCAATAACAAACTAATCCAGGCTTGACAACACATATGCATCACGTCTGGCATTAGGGGCATCTATCACTGCCCAGCCACTGAGGGGAAAAGGAAGTCAGGGAAGGAAAGGCTTGCAGGCACCCTTACATCTTACCTTCTTCCTCATGTACAAAGGGAGCTTTAGGAGTGTGCCCCTCCATGCCCAGGATTGGGAATGCACTGCAGCACTAGTGCCCTGGGACTGCTCACCTTTCCATGAAACAGGAACTATGCCTGATTTGGTTGCTAGGCAGAAAAAAAAAAAAAAAAAAAAAAAAAAAAAAAAAAAAAAAAAAAAAAAAAAAAAAACGGAACCAAAAACTAGGAAAGCCTGGCTGCCAGTCACACAGTGTGCCCTTCTGGCAGAGTACACCTGACCCTGATATGTGATCTAACAAAAACAAAAACAGCCCCAAGTGGCACACCCACAGGATTTTGCCTGGGAGAAGCACCCAGAACCAGGACCCTGTGGTCGGAGAGCTGCAAGGCAGGGATTGGTGTTCATTTGAGAAGGAAAAATAGATTCTGCTATCATTTAGGCAAAAAGTGTCAGCAAGGCGCCCTGGGCCTCTTCATGCTTCCATTTTAATGGCTATTGTTCTGTTTATGTGGAAAAAGAGAAAATATAATTGACAATGGAATCTTACAGGTGGTGGGCCATGGCCACTTGTTTTTAGTGCTAGATCTGACTCTGACACGTCTTCAAACTCTAGAGGCCACTGACATTCACAGCAAGTGAATAAACACAGTAGTTGTGGGAGGGAGGCAAAAAAGGAGTTTCCGTGATGCAGGGTCTCAATTTGCTTCTTATTTACATGCCGGGAACATTCTTCTTCGGCAGAACTTTCCAAACAGATCTCAGGTGAGCCAAAATATTGACCTTTCCGCTCTCAGGCAGGCAGGTGGGGTCAAAGGGGCCTGGGGCTGCCTTTTGCATGTGACCCGAATCATCCTCAAGTGCTTTTCTGCATATACCAAGATAAGAAAAGCTTCATTAGCGTCTGTATTGCCAACTCTTAGAGACTTCTAGTTTTCTAGGGTGTGTGTGAGGGGTGAGGTTCCAGCATAGCTGCTCATAGTCTGTGGTGTGAAGTCCTTCGTTGTTGGTTTTTAACTCCTTTCCATCCCTTCTGATTGTGTGGCCTTGAGTAGCAGCCTCTGCGAACCTCAGTCTTGTTAGGAGTCTCTGTCCATTTTTTTAGGTTACAACTTTGGGCAGGTGGCTTAAATTCCTTGTTCCTTTTTTTTTTTTTTTCACTGTGAAATTAGACCATCATATGTGCCTTATAGTTTTGGGGTAAGGATTGGTTTACTAATGCACGTATTAACATATGCACATATCATCTGTTAGATATGCTGTTACTTTAGGTTTGTGTATCAACAGTAAAAGTTACTGTTGGCCATCATCATTAAAAACATAGACTCGAATATGCATGAAGGCCACCACCATCTCTATTTGTAAAGAATTATTTCTTGTTAGAGGGGTTGGGGGTGGGAGAGAGAGAGGGAGAGAGAGAGAGAGAGAGAGAGAGAGAGAGAGAGAGAGAGAGAGAGAGAGGGAGAGGGAGAGGGAGAGGGAGAGAGGGAGAGAGGGAGAGAGGGAGAGAGGGAGAGAGGGAGAGAGGGAGAGAGGGAGAGAGGGAGGGAGGGAGGGAGGGAGAGAGGGAGGGAGGGAGGGAGGGAGGGAGGGAGGGAGGGAGGGAGGGAGGGAGAGAGGGAGAGAGGGAGAGAGGGAGAGAGGGAGAGAGGGAGAGGGAGAGGGAGAGGGAGAGGGAGAGGGAGAGGGAGAGGGAGAGGGAGAGGGAGAGGGAGAGGGCATCTGAGTGTTATGTACCAGAAGAGGCCAGAGGTGGATCCCTCTGGGGCTGAAGTTACAGGTAGTTTTTTGAACCACCTGACTTGGGTGCTGGGAACCAAGTTCTCCACAAGAACAATACGTGCTTTTAACTACTAGACTATCTCTCCATCCCCCACCATCATCATTTTTATCATTAGCATTGAAGAAAGGTATTTTTGTTACCAACAGAAATAGGAAACTGGGCGGAGTTCTGACAGTGATAACTGTTGAGAACATGGGAGATAAAACTGTTCCCTGGGTAAGATTAAAATGTTCACTATAAACTGTGGAGGGGCCCCGAAACAGCTTGACCACACAGGTGCCATGACAGTCTTAGAGGCCCACACACAGTTTCTGTGACAGGCTTACTGGCAGGCAACACCCAGTCCCAGGAAAAGCCATAAGCTGATACCACCCATGGATCCACCCAGGGATGAGGAAGTACCTAACATCCCAAACATTCCAACCATTAGATAAGGCAGCTAGATGTCCCCAAGTCTAGCACACACCTATTTTTGTTTTACAGATACCCCTAGACAAATGTCAGCCAGTCAGGGTCCTGAACCCTGAGAACCCTCACTACAACCCCTGCTGTGATAAAACCCCACCCTGCCTGGGCTCTGGGCTCTCTGCTCTCACCACTGTCAGACAGAGAAACCAAGCTTCGGAGCTTGAAGATAATAAAGGCTCTTTACTTTTACATACAAGGTCTCCATGGTGGTCTTTTGGGGGTCCCCACAATCTGGGCATAACATAAACCCCACTAATGGTAGAGGATAGGCTCCTTGTGGGGGTTCTTATGTACTCTGAAGTTTTCTTTGCCTCTTCCTTTGATGCCTCCCTTCATCAGACCCCTGTTCTAGTTAAAGCACTTATCCAGCAATTCTGCCAAAAAGAAAAATTGGATTATTTGTGCTTTGGGAGCCCTTTCATGTCCATTACCAAATTGAAAAAACAGTGCCAAGGAAATGTTGGCTCTGTTGCCTTCTGGTGTCTTCCTTCACCAAGCCTCTCCACTCCCTTCTGCATGGTGGCAGCTGCATGGTGTAATATTTAAGAGAGATGGTGTGTGGAAACTTAACTTGGATAAAGTGTTAGAAACAAGAATTATTGACAAGGAAATTATGGACCTTGAGACAGGAAAACAAAGCAATCAAGGCTGAATTCAGTATGCCTCCTGAGGGCCCAGGAGTCTTGGGGCAGGTGTATTATGTGGCCAGCATTGCCAAATGGCCCTTTCTGTTTTTGTTGGTTTGTCTTTCTAAACCTGTCTCGGCTTTATGTACAGAGCCAGTCTGTGCCCCTGGGAGAAGCAGAAAGCACACATGGATTCAGTTCGCACCTCTTCCCTCCTGTGCACGTGCTTAAAGGCAGATGATGGCCGGCAGAGCAGAGTGGCCCTTGGATTCGCCATCCAGAGGCCACATCTAAACTCCCAGCCTACACAGAGCAAGGACACGAGCATGGCAGCCAGAAAGGCCTGAGTTACCGCCACAGCTCTTTTTCCTTGCCACTAAATGACCAAGCTCGGGCTATTAATGTGTTGCTTCTCAGGGCCCTCACCTGATAGGCAAAGTGCGAGTGCCTACACATAGGGCCTTGTGTCTGCCTGAGTTAGTGGATGGCAAGAGGTCTCTTCCACAGGGCAGAACAGGTGCTGGGCAAGAGGTTGCTGTTGGTCTTCTGTCTTTCTTATCACCAGCACCAAAGTCAAAAGGGCTGCTCAGCCAGACCCCAAAGACCCAATCTTGCTTCTTTCTCTCTCCCAGCTCCTGGCAGCATCCTGTTGGCTGTTGTTGTCAGCTGCTAATGGTTTTGAGTTTCAGCTGAATTTTAAGTGTGTGCAAGAGCTTGCTCTGATATTCCCTGGACTCATGGCTCTCCATAAGCCACCCTCTGGGAAAGGAGTCAGGCTGGGAGAGAATTCACAGACTCCCATCCTTGTCTCCTGTTCTGATCCCACCGAAGTCCTTTCCTGCCACATCCAATCTGACTGAGGAATCTTATAAACTACAGATGCATTCAAAGGGCACTTGCTTGGGGCAGGGTAGAGGAACTGATCCTTCCCTGTGGAATGATCTCTGGGAGGGAAGGTGGGAGGGGGGCTGGCTTACACAACAGGGAAGAATGCAGCCAAATCTTGCCTTGAGAGGTTCCTATTGGCAGTTTATTTTGGTTTCTGGTTTTGAAACTGCTGGGCAAAGTCAGCTACTGACAGTTTGGGTTGCTGTTTGTTGATATAAGAGGATTATAAACTCAACCAAGTTTTCCCCAGACCTCCTCTCTGGAATTGGTTGGAAGAATAAAAAAAAAAAAAAAAAAAAAAAAAAAGAGAAAAAAACCAACCAAACAACAACAACAAAACTACTGATCTCATCTCCCCCTTAAGATGGCCTAGTTTCCCCCAGAAAAGAATTCTGACTTGATACTTGTGGGAAGACTCTGGAGAGCAAGCCTGCAAAGGTGATAGATGGCAGGAGATGTCGAAGGCAGGAGATGATGCAGTCAGGAGATGATGCAGGCAAAGGATACTGAAGGCAGGAGATGATACAGCAGGCAGGAGATGATGCAGGCAGGAGATGATGCAGGCAGGAGATGCTGCTGCAGGCAGGAATGCTCACTGATGCCTCTGTCAGCTCAAGCCCTGAATCCTGGTGGCTGTGGACCAGGATCACCACAGGTCAGAGGAAGGTAAATGTGATTTATCCTTGTAATGAACCTGTCAAGAAGGCTTCAGGATCCAGAAAGTGACTTTATAAGCTCCAGATCCTAATTCCTTCACAGATGGCAGATATCTTTGGTAGGAAATTTGGTTACCTTTAAAAAGAAAACTGAGGACTCAGTTTTTAGAGACTGATTAAATGAATGCCTGGGTGACCATCCAAGTCTGTGTCAGATACATTGTGTGTGTGTGTGTGTGTGTGTGTGTGTGTGTGTGTGTGTGTGGTGTAATTTTAAGTAAATATCATCTGATAATACATTGAAATGGCCCTGAATATAATTATACTTGTCTTTTTGGCTCCCTTTCTCTCTTTTCATCTGATGACCTCTTACCATTAATTCAAATTCCTGAAACCAGGTAGCTATTAAAAGTCTAAGAAGTTCTGTTGGACTTGAAGGAGATGTTGGAACCCTGGTCCTTTCTGTCTCCTTCTTTGCTTCCTAGCGGCCACTGGGTAAGGATGTCCCTGCCACACACTCTCACCCTACATCCAGAGGCCATAGCCTACTAAGCATAAACTGCAACTTCCAAAACTGAGGAAAATAAACCTTTCCTCATTCTAAGCTAATTTCCTCGGGCATTTTGTTACAGTGATGAGCAGAAACAGACTCACCTAATGCTCAAACAATTTCTTTTGGAACTTGATATAAGAACTGAATTTGGTGATGTTGGACACTTTTTTTTTTCTAGAGATAGAGAGGTTTATAATTTTCAGTTTAACTCCTGATGAATCAGTGCACAACTAAAATGAACAAGGGACCATCACCTAAAGAGTTGGATGTCAGGAAAAGGTACCCTCCAGATAGAATAAGATCCATCCCCAGTGCAGACAGCTGCACTCCATACCTGTTGTTTAAATGCTTTGTGCACAGTAGACCTGACTGTAAGTATTTTCTGTATAATCTTATTCATCCCCAACATCCTAACAAGGCACAGTGAAGCAAGTACAATCATCTTCATTTTACAAATGAGGAGACAAAAGTTCATAGAGGTTAAATATATTATCTACAATCATACCACCATGTTCAAGTCTTTTTTTTTTTTTTTTTTTGACTTCCAAGGCCAGTGCCCCCACCACTTTGCAACGCTGAAAAAAAATGACAACGGAAAAAAGTCAAGTTCTCCAACTTTTGAAAAACTCCAGGGGTGCGATTACGCAAGCAGAGGTGTGGCCTGAGATGGATGACATTGGCCCCCTGACAGATAACCCCGAAGAAGAAACTACACAGCAGAAAAAGAAAGGTTGAGGAAGGGGGCAGAGTGGCAGGATCTTTCCGACAGAGAAGAAAGCGGGGCCTTCTCCTCCTGCTGCCTGGCGGGCGCAGCACAGTGGTGCCCAGTGTTTGGCTGACTGGCCGCAGCGGCTCTTCTTCCAGGTCTAAGGTTGCAGTGCAAGGCTCTGTTCACCTGACACTATTGAAAAGCAGAGCGGGGGTAACAGTGGCTTATCACGGAGGCACCGGAGGTCTCTGTTTCTGGCTGGGTTCTGCAGTGGACTTGGCATTCAGAAAGCCCTTGTAGAAAAACTGCCAAAATACCAGCTTTCTGAAAAACTCCAAGGTAGGGTCGGGTTTTCTCCCCATCTTCCCCCCTCTCCCTCCCCCAAGGTAGTAATCACACCACAGGGAAACCCGAGCTCCCTTCCTCTTCCATGCCTGCTCCTATTTGCCTGGAAAAGATGACATTTACTGGAGAAGACTCGGGGCGGGACTGCTGGGTTCTGATTTATTGCTCTTTGCTGGAGAAGTTTTTGCTTCTGAGAATTCTATTGTGTCAGAGCTGGGGTGGGATTTGAGTCTTGCTCTGAAGGGATTGAGTCTTGGTAATAAGATTAATAAGAGGCATGTTCTGGCCTCTCAAAGAACTCTGATGTGGCAACGTACTGAGGAGAACAGAGAAGGGGCTGTTAGTTATATGGCTGTGTTGCTCCTGGTGTCCTTTAAACACCATATTAATGCCCATGATGGGGCAGCTCCCGGGTCACAGGCTGGCTCTTCTGTCCATCCCTGAACTCAGTCTTGTTTCTTACCTATACTGCCATCCCTTTCACATGCACAACAGCTAGATGCTGTTGACAAAGGGGAACAGAAGAGTGTCTTTTAGGGACAGACAGCCTTCTGCAATAGCCACTGTATTAAATGGATGAAGTGGGATTTGTGGGAACCCTGGGTGATAGTGGGGATGGACCCTACGGTGTGGGAGAGAAAGGCGGTTTATGAAGCCAGGGCCATCTCCTAATCTGCTCTCTCCGTCCTGTAAACCCATGGCTAGTCTTGTTGGAGAGACCAGAAATGTGCTTAGAATGTTTGTGTCTGAGGGTATCTTCCTGTGTGTGGAGACAGGAGAGCCTTCAGCGGGACTTAGCATCTGTTTTCACACTGGTGTTCCAAAAGAAACTCAAACACAGTAACATTTTCTCCTTTGTGAAAGACCTGTAGTTCAGTCCTTGTCAATAACATTGTAGGATGAATTTCTTTCACTGCTGTCCCCAGGGCTGAAGAAAGGGGCTTTATCTTATTTTTCAGCTCAAGAAACTATATTTTAGTAGCCCAGAAGGAAAAGGTATTTTTCAAAAATATATGGAAAGATGAGTCAAATATTACTTTTATTTTAATCTTTAAAACAATGTAATTGCTTGCATGAATGTGTGTGTTATGTATGCCTCTGTGTTTTGTACGTGTGTGCATATATGCATGCGTGTGTGTGCGCGCACTTGCATGGAGGCCAGAGTTTGATGTCAGGTATCTTCCTTGATTGTTCTCTTCTTTAATATTTTTAAAACACTTGGGGCAGGTTGTTTTTGTTTCAAATAGTGTGTGTGTGTGTGTGTGTGTGTGTGTGTGTGTGTGTGTGTTCACCGGCGTGTCATGGTGCACATGTAGATATCAGGTGACAGCTTGTGGAAGTGGGTTCTCTCCACCCACACTTATTGGCCCCCACACTTCAATTTTTTATTTAGTTTCTTATTACATATAAAGCTCACACCACTGAGCTCCAGGGATTCTATTGTCTCTCTTACCCTTTCCCCAGCCTGGCGTTACAGACATATCCTGCCATGCTTGGCTTTTCTAGAGATGCTGGGGATCTGAACTCAGGACCTCATACTTGTATAGCAACCTCTTCACTGACTCAGCCATCTCTCTAGTCTGTACAATTGCTTTTACATGATAACATGCAATCCTAAAATCATGATTTCTGTATCTGTGGAGAAAATATGTTTTTAGTGGGGCTGGACTAAACTCCTGAATTGCAACTTAGCTATTAAAAATGAAATAATTTTCTAAGATTTTCCTGTTTAGGGATCAGAATAATTTTATATACAATTTCTAATGCTTCTCCAGTGGGAGAGATGGTGAAAACACTTTCAGATTCAATAAAAGAAGAGGAGGGCTAGGAAAAACAATAACAACAATAAATCATTTCTGAAACCTTGCTCCATACTCTGAGTCCTAGTGGCAGAGCTGGCGAAGATGCTTCAACCTGAACATGCTGAGCCATGGAGGAGAGGGAAGTGCCCAACATCCTAGTGCATGGCTTTGGACAGCAAAGCACGAGTGGAAAGTTTCCCACTGAGTCCTGAAACCGAGTAAGATCTCAGAGGTCAAGAGCTATTTCATGATAGTGTTGATAGCTGTAGATACAACTCCCAGTAAAGACTTGTTTCTCAGGGAGTATTCAGTAACGGCTGAATAGATCAAGTAAAATGAAATGGGAAAGTCCACCAGAGACCTGCTAGGTTAATTGTTCTAGGTTAATCGTTGGTCACTCTGTAGTGAGAAAAACAAAAACAACCCAAAGCAACAAAGTCCATTCCTGTTGTGTGTGTGTGTGTGTGTGTGTGTGTGTGTGTGTGTGTGTGTGTGTGTTTTGTCTGAATGGAGAGAGGCTGGTCAGACTTGGGAAGTTGAAACAAAATTAACAGAATAGGAAGCCCAGAAAAGTTAGAAGATGGAGGAAGCTCAGAAAGTTTAGGATTCATAAGGTCCTTCCTCAAGGCTATAGAACCAGTAAATAATTGCTAGGGAAGAAGAGATCTTCAGTGGCACTGCCTGCCTTTTGCATAGGGAGCTCCAGAAATGCAGCTGTCATGAATTATCATCCAGGCTTGGGTGGGTTTTTCAGTGATGTAACTGCCTCTGAGTCACCTGTGCTCCTGTTAGCAGCCCCAGGACACTCATTGGCTCACCGGACTAGACTGGGTGGAGTCCAGTTCTTTCTTTGTCTTCAGTGCCCCGTCTGAGGTCTGAGGTAAAGTTGCACACCACAGCTTCTATAATAGTGTTTTAATTCCTACTTGATAGTGCCAGCATGGAGGATTTCATCAGGATTGGTCCAAAGTGATGCTGATTCATTCATTTATTTTTGCCAAGAATTATTTTTTTCCTGTAGTGAACTGTATCAAATGATTTTCTTTCCTGACCAATATTCTAGAGAAGACACTGAAACCACTCTTAATATTTCAGTTTTCATTCTTATTTTCTTATTTCTGTTGAGGTCTCTTTTTCCTGTGAAAACAGTGGGATAAAATTTGGTTTGTCGTTTGTTTGTTTGTTTGGTCTACTTACAGCATTTCCAATTATGGTCTTTTTCACATTTTTAAGTTTCGACCCACTTTGACCCATCTTTTTTATTAAGTCTAACTCATAAAATCTCGTACTTCACCTGTTGCTAATCTTATGTTAGGTAGACTGATTCTGCTCCGTGTCAACAATGAGCTATAGGGTCCTTTGTGTTTCTGTCCTTGTAACTCTGAACAACAATGCAGAAGGTCTCTGCTGTGAGGTATCCATCTCCTATCACTGCTAAAATGGCTCCTTGCATCACCTCTTGTGCTGCTACACTCAGGGAGAGCAGTGCTTTTGATTCATTCCCATCACCTCCCAGGCCATCAGAGTGACGGAAGTCCAATGGACTACCCAAGGAATATTGCTGCTTCAGCATTTTCATTCTTTCGTGTTCATTGTTACTCTGCTCACATAAAACTCACCAATCCTTGTGTTTTATTTTCTGTTTATCGAATTTTGAAGCAAGATCATCACTATATAGTTCAGGATGGCCTGCAACTCAGGCTATAGCCCAGGCTGCCCTTCAACTTGAAGTCCTGCTGTCCCCAGGGGCTAAGATTATACTTGAAAGATCCCACACCTGGAGAATTTTACTAATCTTTTTAGTTATCTATGGGAATGTTACTGGTTCTTCCCATAAGAATTAATTTATGTTAGTCCTCACAGGACCAGGTACATTATGTTAAGGTTTGTTATACTATGGTATGCTATACTAAAGATGGTTATATATTATATGAGTAACCGCTTACCTTCTACGTTTGGATTAAAATTCCTTGGAAATAGAAAATAGAAATATTTTATTGATATATATGATCTCTAGAATTTTTTTATTGTATGGTGAATGGTGTTTGTGTGTTTGTATGAACATGAATTTGTGAGTACATAAATAAAATGTATGAATGTGCTTATGAACACATGAAGTTGGCAAGGAAGACTCCAGCTATCTCTATCACTTTCTACCTTATTTCATTGAGATAGAAGCTCGTGTTGATCTGGAAGCTTGCTGTTTGGGCTAAGCTGGCTTCCAAGGAAATCATGTGGTCTTCTGGTCTCTGCCTTTCAACACCTGGGCACACCTGGCTTTTCATGTGGGTTCTGAGGATTCAAACTCAGGTCCTTGGGTTTACCTAGCAAGTGCTTTTACCCACTGAGCCATTTCCCCAGATCATACTGGCAATTATTTTTAAAAATCAAGCTGAAGCCCTCTTGAACCACTGTGGTCTGAAGGGATGGTATGTCGTTTTGTCACTTTTTTTTTTTTTATTGTTCTCCTCCCGTCATTGGCCTACTCTCCTCATGGCACCTTTGTCCCTGCTGGCCTGGTCCCATCAGTTTCCATAGCTGGCTCCATCTACTCCTTTCTTGGGGGTGAGGGAAGCCCAGACACTGCTGGCTCCTGGGCTTAAGTCTCTTGGTATTCAGATAGCTCCTCTGTTTTCTGTCCACTCCCAAGGATGTTTCCCTTACATGGTCTTGATCAACATCCCTTGCTTCCTGTAGATTACATGTCTCTCTCTTTTAGTTTTTGAAGAAACTAAATATAATTTTTTCTTTATTTTTTTTAACAGAACAAGAAGGCTATCTTCGAGAAATTTCCAGCTTTTCAGAAATATTCTCTGTATCCAGGAAACACTATAGGCCTGGATATCTACTTGTACTCATGAGAAGATGGGAAATAAAAAATAAAAATGAAGAATGAAAATGTATCTCCATTGTAACAACAACAACAACAAAATCCTTCCACAAATAAAATATTGATAAGCAGGCCCCAAGTTATCAACATTTCTAAAAATAAAGGGTAAGTTTTAGAGTTGTAGTCAGCTGTCTAAAGACTTGAGAAACCAGACAGCTCTGAACAGAATGGAATAGGAAATAAATAAGGTGAGACCCTGGGTTTCACTGAAGAGAAATAGCTGAAAATGTCAACAGGGAGGTAGGAAGCATCAGGAAGGCTTAGCAGAGCAGGGCTAGGTTGGAGACTTGGCCATAGGGCGTTGGTCTTCAGGAGGACAAATGACACCTAGATAGAACCTCGGTACTAGAGAAACAGGACATTGGGATAAGCATTGCATAGGTCATTCAGTGAGGAGAAGAGTTCCATGAGAATCTAATTTCCAGAAAAGGATTTGAAGAGTAAACCTGTGCAGAAACAAGGCTGGCTTCCGGTCTGGGTTGCTGAGTCACTGAGTTACTAGATCATGACTTCAGTATTTCTTCTGTAATGGAAGGAAGGAAGATTTGGGCTGGAAGTTGGATGTGAGGATAAATTCTAGCCTGCAGCAGAAATCTGAGTTGCCCCAGAGATAGGGAGTGGAGGGATAGGGGAAGGTGTAGACAATGAGTCAGACAGGCTCTCCAGCCAGATTCTGGATGCACAGCTTTTGAAATGGACACTGGCGAAGATATTAGTCTTCACACACTCGTCCACACATGGATACTGTCAATACGTAACTTTAAATATGTTGGCCAAATATGGCCTGCTTTTAGAAAATCATCATTTATATTTCTTTCTCAAAAGTTCACTTGCCACAATCCAATGTAGAGAATACTCCCTGTGCTGAAAAAACAAAGCAATAATATTGCTCTGATAGCTTAGAGATGTCTCAAGATTAGATAGCACAGTGTGGAGAAGGACTAGAGCCATACCGTGGATGACTGATAGTTTGCGAACCATTAATCCGTAAACACTGCTGTATATTTCTCAGACCTTCAGGGAGGCAACAACTGTAATTGTTACAGTGCAAGCATTGAACATTATTCAGTGACTTCATATGCAAATAGATCCAAGTCTCTTTCCATTTAAATGCAGGCCACATCCCACAACCAGGGCATTCTCTCTTAAACTACTAGCTCTATGAATTCATCCCCTCACTTCAGAACTTCCACTGGGTCTGTAATGTGCCCCAGGTTATGACGAAATTGTTCCTGTCAGTGTTCCTTCCAAGTGTGGCTTACGCCACTGGCTCAGTCTCACTCTCTACTTAAACTTGTCTCTGAATATGTCAAACAAACCTGTCCTCTACTTATGTTCATGCTACAGGAAAACAGCTACTCTTGTTTTCTCATGGGTATTTAATCCCTGTTGTATGTTAAAATCTGACTCCTTTTTCCTTTCCAACATAAAAACTTTGCCAACATCACATGCCATGAATTTTCTCCCTTCTTTCTTATCTCAATGTTTTGGACACAAATGATCACCTACCTAACATTACTCTCTCTTTCTTCTCACAGAGTCCTGGTTTTATTCTGGGAAACCTTGTTGGAGCAAAGGCGGTTAATATGCCAGCCAATGAGACAAGTGAATTTCTAGAAATTGTTTTCCTGGGGGCCAGAGAGATAGCTGAGAGGCTAAGAGCCCTTGCTGCTCTTCCAGAGGACCCAGCACCCCATGGCAGCTAACAACAACCTGTAACTCCAGTCCTTTGAGTTACATGATGCCCTCTTACAGCTTCCATGGACATTAGGTATGCATGTTATACACAGACTTACATGCAGGCAAAACACCAATGCATATAAAAAGTTATAAAATAAATGTCTTTTAAAAAAGAAAGAAATTGGTTTCCTGATGTTGCATAACACTGCATTTTCTCTTGGGTGTCTTTTTCCCCTGAAACTTGGACCAGAAGTGCCAGGGGAAACAGTCATCAATTGTTCATAAAGTAAACAAAATAATGAAAACTAAATGCAAAAGATGGCGGTGTTGAAAGGGAGGAGTGAGGTATTGCTACCACCACAGATCTCCTCTACCATCTTGTGTTGCCTTTATGTGGCCAGCATTTTTATGTAAAAAGTAAATAGCTAATACTAAGTTAGTAGGTAATACATGCAACTTCATAAATCAAAGTCAACAACACACTATACACTATTATTTCTCTTATCTTTTTGCATTTATTAATTTTCTTTCACCAACTAGATACTCCTATATATATGAGTATATGTCTAACACTATATATGCTAATATATCTTTACTTGTGTCTCATTACTATTCCTTTTTAGACTGAGGTTTCTTTTTCGTTTTTCTTTTTTAAATAAGATTTATTTATTATGTATACAGTGTTCTGCTTGCCTGCCAGAAGAGGGTGTCAGATCTCATTACAGATGGTTGTGAGCTACCATGTGGTTTCTGGGAATTGAACTCAGGACCTATGCAAGAAGAGCCATTGCTCTTAACTGCTGAGCTATCTCTCCAGCCCTACACTGAGGTTTCTAGTCAGTGATGGTTAGTGCAAATATTGTTAGTATTAGCTGCTCAATATGCTAATCAGTATATGATAATATGAGAGAAATAACCCAAATGCTAGACATGGTACACACAGAAAAGTATGGGTTTGGGAGTAATTTCATTTTGACACTAGAAATCAGATCCTTTCATGTAGATTTTAAATACATTTGCTTAAAAATCATATCAGAGTCAGCTACATTTTAGTATTTATTATCCTTCTATTTTACTGGTAAAGAAATACTTGTACCTTAATTAGTTAATGAAAAATAGAATAATTAGACACACGATACAGATAGGAAATCTTACAGGATCCATTTAAATTTTATTTTAGTAGGCAAGTTAGCATGGGATGGATGATGGTATACCATAAGGATACTGAGATATTTTCATCACAATTTAAAAAGAATGTTCTTTAACTATAACAAAGCCATCCTTGACACTGAGGAAGTCAAGGACTCCAAGGATATTAGACAACAAATCTATATAAAGTTCACCAAGAATGATGAGAACAGGAGGTAGAAAAGAAAATGGTAAGCCAGTACTACACCAGGAGGAACAGCAACTAACAGCGATGAAGAAATTTCATTAGAGCCATTGCTGTTGATTTTATGTTGATATCCAATACTGGTATTAAAGAACTGTTTAATTAAACTTTTGGCTTTTCTGACCCAGTAATTATTTAGGAAATGTATTTTACATTTTACAAACCAGTGGATTTATTTATCACAAATCTAAAATTTTATTATATTTTGGCTATATAAAATGGCCCATTGAATTCTGCCTTGTAGAATTTATCAAAGTCTTTTTTAATGCTCTAATATGTGGTCATATTTTTTCAGTGTTTTGGTGTTGTTTGCAAAGAAAAAGGCAGATGTACATAGCAAGCTGTGGGCTATTCATGGCTACATATTAAGACCTAGTCTCAAACAAAATCCAAATATGATGAGTTAACCAACCAACTCAACAAACAAACAAAAAAATCTCTGAGAAAGACCGACATAATATTCAATACATTTTGGGGGCTGAAGAGATTGCTCTACAGCTAATCGTACTTACTGCTCTTGTAGAGGGCCTGGATTCTGTTCCCCGGACCTACATGGAAACTCATAACTTTCTTTAATACCAGTTCCAAGGGCTCGCAAGCCCACTTTTAGCTTCCCAGGGCACCAGACATTCAAGTGGTGAACATACATAGATGCCTGCAAAACACTCATACATATAAAATAAGAATATTTAAAAAAAATAAATTGCCATTAAAAGGGGTTTAAAATGTATACCTTCAGTTTGGGAAGTCTGACATTTAATACGTAACTTTTGAATTCATCATATTAATTATATTACTCAGATGATGAAATCAGTCCCATATTTTAAATTACTCTGCACTACAATAAGGATAATCTGTATGTTTATAATATAAATAGTTTGTAATGATGAAAATTTGAAACTCTAGAGCACATGTAACCTTGTGATTAACCCTGCAATTTCATTTTTTTAAAAAAGGTAATTGATACTAGATTGGTGATTTGAAATGGAAAGTTAATGGAGTTTGCCTAATTTTTATGGAGAATTGGGAAATATAAGACCTTGAAATTCACACACACACACACACAAAAAAAAAAAAAAAAAAAAAAAAACCTCCTTATACACTCAAACAGTTTCTTGGGAAAAAGAATTGTACTTTACTGTATACTTGTCTGGGCAAATGTTTAAAGTTCTTCAAAAGAAAAAAATATACTCATCTATTACAGAGGTATTTAGCCCATTCTTCAGTTAACTAATCACTAAGTTATTCTCTTGAGAATCATTGTTCTTGTTGCAAATGAATTTTGCTATACTTATAGGTAAAACAAATTTTCCCTATTTGATAATGGTAATGAAACCCAATGCCAATGCCATGTGCACACTAGCCAAGTAGTTGGCCACGAGCTATATCTCAGCCTTTTGCTAAATGCAATTTAGAGACAGTGTCTTGCTGAGCTGTCCAGTCTTGCTTCAACTTGGAATTTTACCCTTCACACTTCCAAGCACTTGACATTATAGCTGTGTGCTCCCATGCCTAGCTACATAAAACGAACAAAACAAAACTTTAAGCAAGATTGAAAGGCTTAAAGAAAAATCAGGTTTATACTTGTAGAATATTATTTTAAGATGTGCTACATTTGTTCATGCTGTGGAACATTTGTTTTAATGATGCAAAGATGTGTTGCATTTATTTATGTTGCATTTGTTTAACTCTGTGAAGCTGTGTTATTGTGCCTGTCTAACACATCTGATGGTCTAATAAGGAGCTGAATGGCCCAGGCAGGAGAAAGGAAAGGTGGGGCTGGCAGACAGAGAAAATAAATAGAAGGAGAAATCTGGGAGGAGAGGAAGAAAGAACAAGAGAACAAGGAGGGGAGGGTGCTAGGGGCCAGCTACCCAGCCACCCAGCCAGCCATGGAGTAAGAGTGAAAGTAAGATATACAAAAGTAAGAAAAGGAAAAAGTCCAGAGGCAAAAGGTAGATGTGATAATTTAAAGTTAAAGAAAGCTGGCTAGAAACAAGCCAAGTTAAGGCCGGGCATTTATAATTAACAATAAGCCTCCATGTGTGATTTATTTGGGAGCTAGGTGGCAGACTCTCCAACAGAGAAAAAAAACAAACAATAATGCTAGAGAAATTATTATGTTGGACAATTAAATCTTATGTAATTATAAGTAGTCTTAGCTTCTTGGTCCTCAGAAAATTCTATTTGATGACCATCAATACTTCAATAAAAACTTCCAAGATGGGGGAGATTAAGTATTGCAGTATAGATCTGAGAGCCTGGGAAAGTAGTATATCATTTGTTTCTTTACTTGCTTTGTTTTGTATAGTGGAACTTGCTGAAATGGAAACAGCACACATACATAATTATTTCTGTGCATGCATTAAGTAATGCATGTGGTATATGCAGTACATGCAGGTTCAAAAGGTAGTAGCGCTAAGAGCAACTAAGGGAGGTGGAATATCTCTGATGTGGTGATAACTGATGTTAAGAGCAGTCAATGGCAGTTCATCTCTTTGCATTGTAAAATGAAGACAAATCTGATCAATCTACGCTGCTTCACCAAAGCCAGCTGAATCCTGAAGTAAGTTACAAGAGAATAACTGTAGTACCTTACGTTTGTACTTACTACTAGCAACTCATAAGCATTTTGCCCTTTGTCCTTGCCATGACTATGGCTTAAGGAAGATTGCAGTTTTGTTAAAAAAATTGGTTAGACACAACTATGTATATTTGAAGTTAACCAAGCTCCTGATTTATTCTTTTGCTTAAAATCTGGGAAGCAGCTGAAGCATCTATAGGTATAAATTTTGACAAGTGGGTAAGGGTGTGCTCAGTGTCTGTGATAAAGGGGCATTGTAGAGCCAGTGAGATGACTCAGCAGGGAAAACACTTGCTCATAAACATGACAACCTAAGTTCCATCCTAGGATCCAGATAGTGGAAGGAGAGTATCAACTCCTTCAAGTTGTTCTCTGACCTCTGCATGCCTGTAGTCACCAGCATGCCCAAGTGCACATGTCCCCATACCCAGTGAATAAATAAAGTGAAAGTGTGGTCTAGCAAGAGGAGAAAGAGCCCAGGCTTCCATAGGCCCATTTTTTTTATGTTGCATTCACTTTCCAGGATGTGAGTCTGTACAGGTTATTGAGTTTCTCCAAGTCTGTTTCCTGAGGAGAGATTAAACTAGTAGCTCCAGATGTAAAAAAATTACTGATTTAAAAAACTATGCAGATCCTTGGAATGTGACTCAGTGGCAGATTATTTGCCTAGAATGTGCAAGGCCTTGGGTTCCTTCTCCAGAAGTACAGGAAAAGAAAAATAAAACTATACAGAGACCCCAAAACTCAGCTCTGAACTACACAGAAAGATTAGAAAATATCTGAAAACCTTTCTGTTCTAATTTCCTTTCTCAGTCTAGTATATATGGATTTCGATTTACTCTTTATGGTGTAAGGTAAGATATCTTAAGAGCAAATGATAGCGCTTGAAAAGCTGAGGCAAAAGGATCACAAGTATGAAGCCATTTGGATTATGTCACAAAACCCTGTCTCAAAAAACAAATGTCACACTTCCTTCAGTGTAGAGATGAGTTTAATTTTATTAATTCCAAGTGCCTAAAAGTCATGCTAGGCATTTGCTATGCTCTAGTTGTACATAGGAGATAGTGTTAGACCATGTAGATTGCAGATGATAGGAAATAAGTCAATTGGAAAAGTGGAATCAATTAGAAACACTCTTTAAAGGAACGCTATTATATCTTAAGTTATAAATGTCCACAGGCTTCTGAATCTGTGCAATTCAATAACATAATGGAGCTTAGTGAGCATGAATCACAACCAACAGGCACAGCCAGCTCTCTGAGTATGTGCAGAAATCAACAGCTATGATGTGAACAGGGCATTTGTGTGGGTGGAGCTGAGCATGGGAGACTGGGAAAAAGTGGAGCAGCACCGTAGCTGTGGGAATTGATTTCCAAAAATCACCCAATGACAGTGTGAATCCATGTTCAGTGAATCTCCACAGCAGACTTTCAGATTTCTTTGATGTTAGAAATTTAGTCAGTGTGTCAGACTCGTTGAGTAGGCTGCAAATTCCCTGAAGGCAGGTGTAGTGTCTCCTTTCTCTCCCTATATCCACCCTCTAACATAACCACTCAATAACACTTAAGGGGTGTGTGAGTAATACATGAGTAATCACAAGACGAAGTAGTCAAACTCTAGCAAACGGAATTGGTTTGCAGTTTTGAAGAGACTGAGACTCGATTCAGTGAAATATCTTGATGTTAACTTTATTCTTCACATGTCTAGAGAGAAATGGCCACATCCTATCATAAACTGAAGGCTCCATGTCTCAGTGTTTGTGTATTTAAATTTTTTAAGTTTAGTGGCTACATATAAAAATTAGGATCTACCATAAAAGTAGATTTGCCTAATTTTCTTGATTGGATTTTTCTTGAAAGATGGAAAGATTTGGCTTTAGTATGTCAAGTGTTTATGCAAAAACATTTGGTCATAGCTGAGTAGTGGCTGCTCTCTTGGAATAGGGTGCACAAATTTTAACTTACCTCAATCTGTTCCTATTCACTTTACTAATTTATGTTGCCTCTTAGAGCCCTTATCACTGGTGGAATAGTGACCCATGAACCAGATGAGGACCTGGTACTTTTTTTTTTTAAACAAAAAGATATAGAGGAATAAGAGGGCACCCCTCCTCTTCCAAAATAACTGAGAATCTAACTGGGCCTGGTGGGGTGCTGTGGTGGTTGACAGAGGAAAGACAAATCTACAGCGTTGCTGAATTGGAGGCACAGAGTGGATGGGACTGTGCACTGATAGCTGGAGGGGAAAATGCCAGAGAAATCCAATTCCATTTCTGTGGAATATGGTCCTTCTTGGTAAATAAAGCTTGCCTTTCCAAAGCCACGGGCTTGTGATTACAGAACTTGGTTCCTGAAGGGAAAGAGCAAAATGGGAGGATTGAGACTGTGCTTGGCCCAAACTACCTCACGCACTTGTCTGGTTCTTAGAACTCAGCCAATTCAATTTACTTCCATTTGGCTTCTACTTTGTGAAATGCATACATTGGATGACACAATCTGTTATATTAGATTTACTCATATTTTATAGGGATATGGCAGAGTGTAAGCCAAATATTGTAGACACATGAGATTTACGGCCAGTAATTAATCTTGTAAAATAATGAATTGCCACCAGAAAAGGGGAAAGAGCAGATTCCCAACAGGAATGGAAATCTAGTCCACTGATTTGATGGGTGAATATTTCATCTCAAACACACACACACACACACACACACACACACACACACACACACAAAAAAAAAAAAAAAAAAAAAAAAAAAACAACCAATCAACCAACCAAACAAAAACCCAGAATCTAAAATATCTCCTAGCACCCAGAAGTCATCCTCTACCCAAACCACCTTGGGGGGTGTGGCTGGCAGACTGTGTGTTCTCTAGTCTTACAAATCTTAGCAAATTGCAGTAGGTCCTCTGCTGCTGAAACTTGATATTCTTGCACTGGACCGTTCCAGCAGGAATCCAGCTCTACAGTTGGCAGGCTCTGACTGACACTCACAAACAGGTCTAGTCTGAAAGATGAGGATTCAGGATGCAGAACACCACATTTTTCTTATTATTTTATGCATATTTAGACTTTTGGGGAAAAAAATAAAAAGTCCCTGGACTTGAAACTAAAAAAGAAGTGTAAGTGCCTTCCATCTCTTTATGTTTTCTCTGTTTCTTACTTCCTTTTATTTTCTGATTTAAGAAGAAAGGGAGAAAGCAAAAATAGAGCCTATTTTAAATTTAAAGGAGGAGTAATGTTTGTTTGCTTGTTTTTGAGTAAGAACTTGTGTAGGAGCTTGGCTATATAATATTCTTAAATGGAGGGTGGCAGGCAAGATCTGTAGCCTAGGCTGGCTCTGAGCTCATGGCAACCTTACCACATCGGCCTCTTTAGTGCTGGGGTTGCAAGGCAAGAGCTATCAGGAGTGGGTAAGTCTAGCCATGTCTTTTTGGATCCATATATGCACCTTAGACTTCTGGTGGCACTACAGGTCTGATTATTACATTGTTAAAATGAAGATTCCCTCTTCTCTAAATTAGCTTCCCCTTATAGCCTTCTCTCTCTCTCTCTCTCTCTCTCTCTCTCTCTCTCTCTCTCTCTCTCTTTCCTTTTGGGTTTTACATAAAAATCTAGGGGAGTCTTTTTTTTTTCACTGTTTTTCTCATGAAGGAAAACATTTCCTTTGCAGCTCGGAATTAAAAAAATGTGACTGTTGGACTTGTTTTCCCTTTCCTTCTTCTAAAACCAAGAAACATATTTTTCTTTCTGCATTGAGACCATCACTGAACTATCAGATAACCAGTTGGGTCACAAAACCAAGATATTTATAGTCTGCAAATATTTTCATGGTGGCAATGGTGGAAAGGGGGGCATTCTCTCCTATATACATAGAGTACCTTATAATTTTTATTTTTTTAGTATTTAAAAGTAAAGTCCATGCTTTCCTGCAGTGACAACAAAGCAGTTTAAATCTTTGCTGGGAGGAGTTTTGCCAATTCTTTTTTAAATCACGTTTTAGGATGATTGTGAAGTTGCAAATTATGCAGATTATGGATTTTTATTATCTGTTTAAGGTACCACAGCGGTATTAAGAAACAAATGGGCTTATAAAGGTAGACAAAATTGTATTTCAAAATTGCCTTTTTTTCTGAGTCACTTGTATTTTAGGACATTTGGTTTTGAAAACAAAGTAATTCTGAAACAAAAGAAATATACAATGCTTCTGTTTGGATGTGGTCTGGGTCACTCATGCTGTCAGCCAAAGCAAGTCACATGGCTGAAGCTGATATCACTATGGAAGGGAAGTGTGTTGATCCCAAATGAAGTTACTGCAAGTTCCATGATTATGGATAAGATAAGTACTTTACAAATGAACTAGTCCACAGTAATTAGACCAGGATGATCAAGGGGACTTCTGTCCTTCAGTATAGTGTTTCTGGTCTCTTTCCTACTTTCATGATTTAAATTGCTTCCTCCTGTTATATAGTGTGAACTAACAATATAGTTTTAATATTTATTATTTGTATAAGTGTGGGCGCCATGGGCCCTGGCCCCTGACTGTGAGTGGCTGCGGCCTTGCTTGCTGACCTTGATAAGATGTCCTCCCTATTCAGATTCCCTGCCGGTATCCACTCTTCTGAATGCTTAAGGGAAGTTCCTTGTTTGTGTATCCTGCATTTTGGGCGTTAACAACTTAGATGCAAGAATGTAGAACATTGGGTCTGGAATGTAGACCATTGGTAGCGAACTTCTGCCCTCCGGGGGTTCCTCCATTTGTGCTGTAAGCCTGTATTTAAGGTTTCTTCCCTCTTTCAATAAACGGCATTCGACATCCAATCGTACGAATGACCCGCTGTCTCTTGTCTCTATTTTTTAATCCGCAGCCCTTCGCTCGGACATGGTGAACGGGTATCAGTAATGCGGGCGTTACCGCTACAAATGGAGGTTCCTACCGAGATCTGAGAAAGAAGGACCAGCTGACAGACACTCTTGGAAGGCCGGCCGGCATTTTAAAGGTAAGAGTGGATTGAAATGGGTGCAGGTAGCTCACAGTCAGTTAATTGGACTGTTGAAGCAGGAAGGCACCAAAGTTAAGTAAGGGCAAGACAGCTAAAGATTTTAAATGAAAAAGGAAATCTTCCCAATAAAAAAGAGGGAAGGAAAGGAAATTTCCCGTTAAAAATGGAGGAAAAATTTTAATCAAGAAAAAAGAATTTTCCCGGTAAAAAGGGGAAAAATTTTTGAAACTAGGCCTAAAGATTTAGGCCCTGTAGAGGAAGGATGAAGGAAAGAGAGAAGCCTCTTCCCAGTGGTAATGGAGAATGTAAAGACTTTTTCCAGTTGTAGAGTTTTCAGGATAGCTGAAACTCTGAGCTCTTTCTGCCTGCAAGTGCAGAGCGGCAGCATCTGAATTACAAAGAATCGGCAAGTAGGCCTCATTGCTGCTGGCTAAACAGCAAGCGAGCCCAGGGGTTAGAAGTTTTGCTGTCTGTTTGCTTAATTTGGGTTCAAATGTTTTTTATTTTTCCCTCAGAGTGGGAATAATTCAATATTTAGGATCCCTTCGTGGGAAATGTTTTTCTGTTTTTCCCTTATAGTGGGAATAACTCGTTATTAGGTAGTCCCTTCATGGGAGTAAGAAATTTAAAAGTGAGTTTGTGTGTGCGGGGCGCACCCAGCGGCTGTGGCGGACAAAGGCGTGCACGAGATAGCCCGAAGCAGCGGGCGGACAGGTACACACCGGTGGGAGGCAGAGCAGTGATGGAGTGCGGCCCAGGCAGGCGCTGGCAATAGAACCTGAGCACTGGGCAGAGCCAGCGAGCTGGGGCTGGAAAGGGACTAGCACTAAAAGTTTAAACGGGCCTAACTTCTGGTGAAAAATGGTTCCGGTCAGGACAGTGAATGCTAAGTCAATGCTGTTTAAATAAAGGATGTTCTGTTCTTTTGATTGTCTTGATAAATGTTTGGATGAATGTTTGGATCCTCATTGTAGATAAACTAGAGGAACAAAATTCATAATTTTGAACTATATATTAGGTATGGTCTTGTCTGTTGATCATTACTAAAAATTTGGCTCTGCAATTTAAGTTGCTTTCTAAAAATTCTTGGTTTAATTTTATAAAAATATAACACCTGAAATGAATTGGGTTATCAGCTTATTAAATAATGTTGCTAAGATAAACCCATAAATGATAATCTCTTCCTGATAAAGAGGTTACAAAATTATTTTTCCAGTAAATAAAATACAGGTAAATTGTTTGGTCCACATTGTTAATAATTGGCTATTTGTGCTAATGTGTTATTTGGGATCTATAAAAAAAAGAATCTTCTTTTTAAGGTTTTTTTTTTTTTTTTTTTTTTTTTTGGTTTTTCGAGACAGGGTTTCTCTGTGTAGCTTTGCGCCTTTCCTGGAGCTCACTTGGTAGCCCAGGCTGGCCTCGAACTCACAGAGATCCGCCTGGCTCTGCCTCCCGAGTGCTGGGATTAAAGGCGTGCGCCACCAACGCCCGGCATTCTTTTTAAGGTTTTATAAAAATACTAAAGAGTATTACCTAAAGTTTACCTTTTCAAATCCTATAGAGATTGTATTTAATACTTTTATTATTGGCATATATAAAAAAGACCATGGAAACAAGCTGGTGATAGAATTGCTCAATTATTATTGCTTTCATATTTTAAATTCAAAATGGTGCTGATATATAGAACTGGAGGTTTAGAAGTACAGGAAAAAAGGTGTTTTGACAAACAGTTATCAATGATAAACAGCCTAAATTAAAAATAAAATTATATGGGATTGAGATTGGAAGATTATTGGATTCTGGTGCTGGGTATATCTATAATTTAACAAGAATCCTGAGATCCCAATTGGCCCCTTAAAAATTCTACCTCTAACCTACAAGGTATCGGCACAGCTCAGACGCCATTACAGAGCAGGCTACTTTTAAATTGGAAGGATAAGGAAGGTCATGCAAGAACTTTTCAACCCTTTGTGCTACCTGACATTCCAGTGAACTTGTGGGGACGGGATGTGTTAGACGTTATTGGAGCAGTTCTTACTACACAGCCTGTACAACAGATGCTGGAGAGTCAGAGCTACTGCCCTGGCAGAGGCTTAGGGAAAATGTTGCAAGGAGACCCATTCCCTGCGGCAGACAAAAACTGTGTCACTAGGGGTCCTGGGGATACTAAAGGATTAGGGTCTTTTCCATAGGGGTCACTGCACAGCAGCCTTCAATAATACAACCGATAAAAATCACTTGGAAAAGTGATGACCCTGTATGGGTGGAGCAATGGCCCCTTACTAAGGAAAAATTGGAGGCTGCGTATGCATTGGTTAAGGAGCAGTTAGATGCTGGACATATCATTCTTTCCACTTCACCTTGGAACTCACCTATATTTGTTATTAAAAAGAAATCAGGAAAATAGAGGCTATTACAGGATCTTAGAGCTGTAAATAAAACCATGCTTCTCATGGGAGCAACACAGCCTGGCTTGCCTGCCCCTGTGGCAATTCCTAAACTTTGGCACTTAATTGTGGTTGACTTGAGGGATTGTTTCTTCACCATTCCTTTGCATCCTCAAGGACAGGCTATAGTAGAACGCTGCCATCGTACCTTTAAAACTTATATTGCTAAAGTAAAAAGGGGGGAGCTAGGGGCTCATCTCTCCTCTCCACATTCTATTCTTTCCCTTGTTTTATATATTTTAAATTATTTTTATCGGTGGATTCTGCTGGAGTATCTGCTGCAGATAAGCACTGGAGGGCTCCTGTTGCAAATCATCCTCTGGTGCGATGGAAAGATCTTTCTACTGGCACTTGGAGGGGACCCGATCTGGTGTTGGTGTGGGCCCGGGGATCTGTTTGTGTCTTTCCACAGGACAATGAAGTTCCTCTTTGGGTTCCTGAACACTGCGTGTGCCCTATGGCTGCTGCTGAATCCCAACATGGCAGAGACCTATTGGGCCTTCGTAAAAAACTCTCCCCTTCTGATGCCAATGGGGATTGAGAGCCCAATATGGCCAGCCTTGACAAACATTATTGTAAGCCTAGGAACTGTAGTCATGTGGTTGGATTCCTCAGAAGGTAATGTATGGTAACTTTTTTCAAAAAACATTGAGAATGTATCACACCTTAAAGATTAAGGATAACTCTGAAGGTCAATGAACTTCATTTGCTAACAGTAACATGCCAGCTAAGCCTTTTTCGCATTTTGCAATCCCCCTCAAGCTGGTGTAGTACCTACTTTTCAGGAATGGCTCTGTACAACATTTATTTGCCTCCTGAAATTCATCTAGCCTTTTTAAAGATATCTCAAAATTTGTGAGCCTGAATGTAGCCATTATTGAGGCCATTAGTTCTGCTCCTTGTTTGCTGTTTTTGTTTTCTGTTTTCTTTATGTTTCTCAGTTGTTCTCTTGCAGACCTGCCAGCCTAAGTAGTGCTGGGATAAAAAAAAATGGGCCTTGGTGGTTCGTGTTCCTGGAGCCGTGTCCATGCCAGTGGACCGTGGCAGCTAGACACAGATGATGCTCACACGCTCCAGAAGAGACTCTGACATCGCTGTTGCCGTTATTGCTGTTATAGTAGTGGTGGCCACTGCTGCTATTGTTTCTGGGATTGCTATTTCATAATTGGTTACTACAGCTAGCACAATGGAGACCCTGGCAACAAAAGTAGCTACCACAGTTAGTTAATCTTTCTTCTTATTGGGCATGATAAATTTAATTCCACTTCTACACATTATAATGGGCTTTGTAAGTTGTAAAAAATTATTAAAACTCAAGTTCCATTTGCTTATGGGATACCACCTTACAAGGACTCCAATTTACAGTAAGGCTCGTTTAAGAAGGGAATGGTTCAATTGCCTTTAGCCTCCTGGCTATGGGTGGGTTCGGACTTCTGTTGGTCTTTTCTGTGTCGCACAGATTGCAAGCCCAGTGCCACTTTGAGATCTTTGGCAGCAGTCACTCTACAGCTCACATGGTTGAGTCTGTATGATAATGAGTATTCAGAGACGGGTAATGCTTGGGGGGCTGCCATCAACCTAAGACAGAGCACTTGTGTGGCCTGGGCAGGTGTCTCTATGACGGGTAAGGTGGTCTGCTGACGTCCCACGCAACCTAAGTCAGAAGCTCATTTAATAAAAAGGGGGGACCTGTGGGCGCCATGGGCCCTGGCCCCCGACTGTGAGTGGCTGCGGCCTTGCTTGCTGACCTTGATAAGATGTCCTCCCTATTCAGATTCCCTGCCGGTATCCACTCTTCTGAATGCTTAAGGGAAGTTCCTTGTTTGTGTATCCTGCATTTTGGGCGTTAACAACTTAGATGCAAGAATGTAGAACATTGGGTCTGGAATGTAGACCATTGGTAGCGAACTTCTGCCCTCCAGGGGTTCCTCCATTTGTGCTGTAAGCCTGTATTTCAGGTTTCTTCCCTCTTTCAATAAACGGCATTCAACATTCAATCGTACGAATGACCCGCTGTCTCTTGTCTCTATTTTTAATCCGCAGCCCTTCGCTCAGACATGGTAAACGGGTATCGGTAATGCGGGCGTTACCGCTACATATAAGCACAAAAATAAAAGGGACAAGAGTCTGAAAGAAAAACACCATAGCACAGCCTATGAATAAAAAACATACACAAACAATCCTTCAAGTATTATTCAGTTTTCTTAAAATTTCTGACTCTTTTTCTTCTGTGAATTCCAAATTTTATTTTTTCCTAGAAATGTTTTTTTCTTAATTTCTTGCTTTTTCTTATCATTTTGTTATACATTTTTTCAATGTCTTTAATTCCTTGTTCTATTCACATGACGTCACCTACTTGACATGTCTAGGGTGCTCAGCTGAAACAAGGCTCTCAATTTACAAAATAAGAAAATTCTATTAAGTTTTTCCAAGGTCCTTTCAGTTCTGAAATCTTATAATTATTTGTTTCCAAAACGATGAAGGTTTGTAAAAGACACAAGGCTAGACAATGTAGACACAGTGCTACAGAACAAAGGGAAGTATTTTATTTTATTTTATTTATTTTAGTTTTGTGA
Source organism: Peromyscus maniculatus bairdii (assembly GCF_049852395.1). Lineage (NCBI taxonomy): Eukaryota > Metazoa > Chordata > Mammalia > Rodentia > Cricetidae > Peromyscus > Peromyscus maniculatus. Next base: position 19,641,769 of record NC_134871.1, read on the forward strand.
GACAGGGTCACTCTGCCTATCCTGGAACTCACTCTGTAGACCAGGTTGGCCTCAAACTCATAGAGATCCACCTGCCTCTGCCTCCCGAGTGCTGGGATTAAAGGCATCACCTGCCCAGCTGCAAAGTGAAATATTTGTCACACTGGGAATGGTAATTGGCAAAGCATTATGGAAATGTAGGAAAACATTATTTTAGGAATACTAGCAAAAAATCAGACCTATTATCTCAATTTTCTATTTTTTTTCTGTTTTTAAATTTTTATTCCCCCTTTTCACTAGACTCTTTCTGTTATTTTATCCTTGGTTTCAAGCGCAAGCTCTGAATGTACCAGGGCTGTTTTGTTTTCAGAGTACATATAGAAAACCCAATTCAAATGAACCAAAGGAGGAAAATGGAAGGTACTGTCTCATACAACAGTCTGTAAATATTTGTCTTTATACCTACAGATAAATGTAGTCATTATCTCTCATCAAGGAAACTTCTCTTTGCAACCAACCATTACAGAAAATGACAACCAATCAACATCCAGAGTTGTGAAACCCAGTCCCAATGTATACATCTACAAAACACTTCCATATCCAAGGCTCAGGGAACATTGTGGAAAAGAGTATGAAAGTATTAAAGAGCTGGAGGGACAAGGAAATTAGGGTTGTTTGAATCTTAGATGGTCTTTTAATAATAAACCCAGAGCCAGATATCAAGGTGAAAGCTGAAAGATCATAGAAGCAAAGCAGCCAGCCACCAGGTCTTACCTCTACAAAATCCTCAGCCTAAAGAAAGAGAGTTCCTGTTTCCTCATGCCATATATACCTTTCTCTGCCCTGTCATATTACTTCCTGGGATTAAAGTCCTGTGTGCTTCCCAAGCAAAGACATGAGATCTCAAGTGCTGGGATTAAAGGTGTGTGCCACTACTGCCTGACTCCTATGTCTAATCTAGTGGCTGGCTCTGTCCTCTGATCCTCAGGCAAGTTTATTAGGGTATACAATATATCACCACACTTTGCTTTGAGTTTTTTTTTTTTTTTTTGTCTCCTAGTAATGTCAGAAGATATACCTGTAAAATCTGACCAACATGACTACCCAACCAACATGGCTGAACAAAGAGGATGCTAATTGTAAAGACCACGAGGACACAGGCAACTACATAAAGAACTACAGACAACTGAGTAAAGCTGGGAAGTAGAGAGATGGCCCTCCCCAGAGAAGAGCACACCAATTGGTTGCCCAGTGCAAAATGGACTCAACAGATTACACACATACACACATATGCACACGCACACACAGATGTATTGATGAAAACAGAGGCCATGAATTTGAAGGAGAGTGGCGACAGGTATATAGGAGGTTTAAAGAGAGAAAGGGGAAGAGAAAAATGTTATAATTAAAATATAATCTCAAATCCATAGCCAGATATTGGGTGGACCTGGAAGAATCCTATGAAAGAGGGAAGAAGGATTATGGGAGCCAGAGAGGCCAAGGACACCACAAGAAAACCCACAGAATCAACTAACCTGGGCTCATAGGAGCTCACAGAGACTGAACAGACAACCAGGAAGGCTGCACTGGACTGACCTGGGCCCTCTGCACACATGTTACAGTTGTGTAGCTTGGTCTTTTAGTGGGACTCCTAATAGAGGAAGCAGGGGCTGTCTCTGACTCTGTTACCTGCCTCTGGGACCCCTTTCTCCTACTGAGTTGCTTTGTCCAGCCTTAATAGGAGAGGAGATGTCTAGTCTTATTACAACTTGATATATCACGGCTGGCTGATAACATGGGAGGCCTGCCCTTTTCTGAAGAGAACGGAGGAGGAGTAGAAGCAGGGGAGGTTGAGGGGATGTTGGGGGCAGGGACTGGGAGAAGGGGCAGGAGGGAGGGGAAACTGTGATTGGGCTGGGAAAAATTAGTTAATTAATAACCCCACAAATACAGTCTCAAAAATAAACAAAAACTAAAATCATGTTAGGCATTATGAATATGTCTTAATTGATTTTTCTGCTGTTCCAACAGAATGCCATAGCTTGAGTAAATTATAAGTTGTTGGACTCGTGGCTCTTCAGGCTTCAATATCCAAGAGAACGATGCTGGCTTCTGGTGGGAAACTTTATGATGTGTTATTCATGGTATGCTGGAGAGGCAAGTGAGCTTGAGGGAGACCGAAAAAAACAACATGGGCCAAACTCTTTTCTATTTAGGAACATTCTTTTTAAATGACAGCGTTAATTCCTTCATAAGGATGCCACTCATGAGTGGACAAAGTTTGTAGATTCCAGTTTTCAATGCCATCACTATAAATTCCAACACACGCTCTAAAGGGCAGTCAAGCCACAGCAGCATAGAATCCAGCACTGTTGTCTCCCATAACCTCTGCTTTGGCTTATTGAAACTTCAGTTACCTGTAGCCAACCACAATCTGGACATATTAAATGGAAACTTCCCCAAATAAATAGTTTATACCTTCATAAGTTTTTAACTGTGCTGTTCTGAATTAGGATGATGGCATCTTCAACCATCCTGCTTTATCCTTGCCTAGGGTATGACGTGTTTTGTATGTTCCTCAGTGTGAATTCAGGCTGCTGTTTATGTACCACACTCACCACTTAACCAATTTTCTAACTTACTCATATCTACTGCTATGTATCACTAGCTCTAGTTCAAGTAATACCTGTATTAGGTAGTAATAGCCTTGTATTCTAGAGCAGGGATGCTGCCCATATGGAAGTGTCAAGCAGAAACCTTTCCTCACAGGTATTATATGCACAGGTGTGGCCATTGTCTATGTAGGTTTTGGTACTACCCATGGTTTTGAGTGTTTCCTATGAGAAATGGAACATAGCCAGCCCCTGAAGGTCAGATGAGACCACTGTATTTAAAAGTCGTCACCACAAATCTGTTTGTATTTATTGGCTGTTATAACTAGCAATCCACGACTCCAGTACATTGACCTGATTTGTAACCAAGCAACTTCAGTGTCTTGATTTCTTCTGTGGTTCAGGAAAGTTCTACTTTCATAATTAATCTCTGCAGGGAGGCTTGCTCCAAAATCAGTCACAGTGAGCAAGGGAAGGGAATGTCCCCATCAGTTGGGATGGGGTCAGTTACCACAAGAGTCTGAGAGAAGGGAATCCTTATTTATAAATGGTGGAGGATTTTTGACAGTGGTGATGTTGGTGACCCCCTAGGAAAATGAGATCCCTGTTTTAGAGGAGCGGGAGATGGAAAATAGACATTCAGGAAGAGCATATGTGTGCTTCATAAAAGAGAATTAATAATGCATTTGATAAAAATGATGCTGTGCTTGCTTTTATTTTTGTACAAGCATGTGTGAGTGAACACAGTACTTTTCTTCTCTCCTTGTTCACTGATTCTCTTACTCTGGATCCCTTTAATCTTATTTCTGCCCCCTCCAAGGTTTCTATCTTTGGATTTTTGCCTTATTAGCCTCAAACTATTGTCCTTAAGCTTCTTTTTCTTTCACCTTTTCTTTTCTTTCTTTTTTTTGTCATTCACTGTCAATCCTATTCTACAACGATGCCACACTTCTTTGTTTTTTAATGTTTTTGCTATTATTTGTGGTGTTGTTTTACAAACTCAGGTCTTCATGTTCTCTAAACAAGCATACCATTGCTGAGATATATCTATACAGAGAGAACATTTCTTCTAAAGTTTAAGACTAGGCAAATTTGCTGACTCCCTCCATTCTTATTTAATACAGTGTCTTATCAGATGAATAGCCAAACACTTTATGCTTGGATTAAATCCCACTCCAAAAAAGAAAAAAATGGAACTCAAGCCTGGTCCTGTTATCTGGGCCAAAAACTTCTAGTTGGCTTAGGTGATAGACCTCAGTGGGAGAACCTAATGATACTATTCTGTTAAGTGGACACAGTAGTAAATTTCTCCGTGCCTTTATTTACACACACACACACACACACACACACACACACACCAGAGAAAGTTTGTTTTGCAGCCTACGGTGACCTATAGCTGGTCAAATGTACAGAATAAGACATCATGGAGAGCTAAGCTTTAATGGGGACATCTATATCACATGCGTTATATGTATGCTTAAGTAACAAAAGAGGGAAAAAAAGAAAAAATTAATACAGTACCAAAAACAATCTATAAATTCAATGTAACCCCCAATTCCAGTGACATTACTCATAGAAGCAGAGAAAATCATCACAGAATTCATATGAAAGCATAGAAGACTCCTAACAGACAATGCAATTTTAAGCAGAAAAATGGATGTTGGAGGTATCATAACACCTTATCTTAAATTACAGAACTATGGTACCAAAAACAGACATGAAGACCAATGGAACAGAAGATGCAGAAATATACCCACACAGCTACAGCTACAGCTACCTAACTTTGGGGGGGGGGGAAAGTTGTAAAAAATGTCCACAGGAATAAAGACAAACTCTAAAAAAATAGTTCTGGGGAAAACTATAATTCTACATATAGAAGAATGAAGCTAGATCCATATATTTTACTCTGTACAAAAATCAATTATAAATGGGTCAAAGACATTAATGCAAAAACCTGGAACTTTAAAATGTTAGAGCGAAACAAAAAGAAAAGATTTCAAGATGTGAGTATAGTCGGAAACTTTCCATTGTGCCACAGGAAGTCATCTTGGGGGTTGACAAATGATACAGGAAAGCAAAGACTTCTGCAAATCAAAGAAAACAGGGCCGAGATGGAGAGACAGTGTTCAGAGTGGACGGAGAGACGGTGTTCAGACTGCATGGAGAGACAGTGTTCAGAGTGGACAGAGAGACGGTGTTCAGACTGCATGGAGAGACAGTGTTCAGAGTGGACAGAGAGACGGTGTTCAGAGTGCATGGAGAGACAGTGTTCAGAGTGGACAGAGAGATGGTGTTCAGAGTGGACAGAGAGATGGTGTTCAGAGTGGACGGAGAGATGGTGTTCAGAGTGGACGGAGAGATGGTGTTCAGAGTGGACGGAGAGATGGTGTTCAGAGTGCAGTCAGAATGGCTATCATCAAACAAACAACAACAAATTATATCAAATATGTTAGGAACCTTTGTTTACCATTGGGAGCTAAACTGCTGCAGATACTGGAAGTCAACACTGATAATGAAAAACTTGAAAATGAAACTACCATATGACTCAGCTGTATATACACTAGTGAGTATGTACCTGAAGGACTTCAGGTCACACAGTGTAGAGACAGTTAGATATTCATTTTTTTCCCTGAACTATTCACCAAGAAATGGAGCCTGCCCAGGTGACCAGCAACAGATGATGAATGCATAAAGAAAGTGGGGTAAATGTACACCGTGGGATTTTATGTAGTCATGAAGAACAGCAAAATCATGCCATTTTCATCAACTAGGAATCATTTTAAGTGAAACCAACCAAACTCAGGAAGGAAAATTCCATGTTTCCTCTTTATATGTGGAACTCAGACTTAACATAATGTGTACATGTACTTATATATGTATGTGCATAGGTCTTGAAACTAGAAAGAGGATTATGGGACAGGAAGAAGAGAACTTAAGGAAAACAGAAGAAAAGAGAGGGTGATGGAACTCCAGATAGGAAAAGAGAAGAAAGAGAGAAGGGAGTGGGTACCAGAGATGGGAAGGATGTACAACAAAGCACAACAGTGTCTGTGCATGTAAGTGCCATAACAAAACACATTTCTGCTCATGATAACCTAAAATATGCATTAAAGTTTAAAAATTGGATCAAAATAAAAAGTACTAAAATAAAAACTTCAGGAAGCAAAAATAACACCTTATTTTTTATTATCTGTTCGCAGTTGGAATCTGTTTTCTTCCTGTTTCATAGGTTACCTTCACTACTCCTAACACTGCCAATACAATGCCAATACGAAAGGTTCCAGTAAGTGTTTGTTAAGTGAATAAAGGAAAGCACATGAAGAGAAATATCAACTGAATGGACTTTCAGGCCTCTGATGTTATTCTTTCCTGAAATGACAATGAATATAAAGTAAAACAATTATCTTACAAAAGGAGAAATCTGTAAGAACGAACAAGAGAAAAGATGAGCCATGGTAGCAACTGTGCAGCCCTGTGCTCTCTGGATCTCAAGAGGCCTCTTGTTGGCAAAATATGAACAGCTCTTTCTGTGGAAAATCTGACTTTCCCTTTGAAAATAATTAATAAATTATATTTGGTTCCCTAGCCAATGCCTCCATCAGATTACTTATGTTCAGTTTTTACTGTACAGTAAAGTGCAAGTTGAAAACCAAGTTTCAAGTTCTAAAGGTTTTGAATCAACTTTTAATCTCACTTTTAAATGCAGTCAATTTCCCTGAAATTTTCAAATGGCAAAAGAATCCTTAGGGATGAAATATGAAGACAAAACAGAAAAAATTATGCTTGGGAGAAAAAGTCTATATGCAATATATTTTTTTGAAGAACAAGTAACATCTTGGAAGAGAGAGAGAGAGAGGGGGAGAGAGGGGAGAGGGAGAGATAAGAGAGAAAGAAGGGGTGGAGCAACGGAAAACACATTAAATGAGTTGGAGGGTAAAATTGAGGGAGAAAATTAGAGAGGGAAAACTGACAAAGAATGAGAAATGGAGCAAATACAGGAAAATTAGATATTAGAATATTCAATATTTGAACAATAGCTTGGAAAGTAAAACAAGAAGTAAAGAGGAGGAAATCATGCATGAAATTAGAATATTTTTAGGTATGAAAGACATAAATTTATTGGTTTAAAGGCCAGCTAGTCCCCAGATAATCCAATGAAACAAATAGCCACACTGATATCTATTCAGTGAAACTGCAGACTTATAATCTTCCTGGGGTGAACTCAACATAGGAGCCTTAACACCTCCCCCAATAAAAAATCATAATTAGAATGCTTTGGCTTCCTAAAAGAAGTAACTGGAAGTAAAAAGGCAATACCTTAACGATTCAAAGGGCCAAATGCAAATGAATTCAGCCTTGACGTTTACCCTGAACCAAACAACCAGTTATGAGGGGTCGATTAGGGACATTTTTATACACAAACCATTTCAGAGCATTTATTCCTACATTAAGAAAAGTTCAGTATGTCCTTACAGAATGCCCTCCACTGCGGTGAAGGCTTAAGCAGGAAAGAGGAAGTGGAGAGGATGGTGAAGAAATATCCCAGAACAAAGTCAGCTAAGCCAACTCCTCAGCAGATGCTTCTGGAGTCTTCAAAAGGGACTTTATGGGGGTGGGGATGGAGGAGAGATGGTAAAGAACCCAAGAAGGGAAGGGACTATTGAGGGAAGGCAGGGAGGGAATCAGCCAGAGTGGAGAGAGAGCAGCGTGGGAAGTGGGCTGCGCTGTGAAGGAGGGAGATGAATGAGGGCAAAGTCTGATGACATACATATATTTGAAAATACTGTAAGGAGACTCATTACTTTGTGTGTTAATTATTAGTTAAAAAAATTAGAAGATGAAGTCAGTGCCCTACTTGGCTCAAATGAACATAGCAAACAGAATTTAGTTGGTCAATGGAGCATCTGGATTGAATTTATGGTCCGCAGAGGTGATAGTAGTTTCAGAGGAGACAAAATAAAGCTTAGGAAAGCAACGGTAGCCCTAGTTTGCTACATGACTTTGCCCTGAATAGCCTGGTTAGTTGTAATAATAAAGCCACTTAATATTGATCTAAGCATACTTGAAGGATGTGCAGATGATGTTGCCAGAAGGAAGGGGAAAGCAAATACATTTTCATTTTGTGTGGTGGAAAATCAATGGATAATAACTTGTATCAGTTATGGTGCACTCCATTACTGAAGGCTGTGGATAAGAATTTCACCATAGGAATTAGATCCTACATTGCTTCAACAGGGACTGAGATCATGAAGCTCTGAAAGGAAAGGAGAAGACCAGGAAAGCTGAAGGTCTGAGCAGTCAGTATAAGCACCCACATGTGGTAACAGCAGTAGAATTTGTGGACACAACTGGGGAAAGCTGTGGTCTTCACAGCTGGTCTCTGCTGATGGTCCTGGTATCTGGTAGATTTGGAAGACCATGAGTTAGGGGGAGGGCTTGGATGCAGAGACAAAACGAGTTTAGGCTACTCCATCTGTGGACCTCAGCATTTCTCCCTCTTCACCTCATAGTAGAAATGAGTTTCAAAGAGCATTGCATATTTTATTTCTGCCCCCTGCCCTCCAATTTCATCTCAATTCCTCTTTTTTTTTTTTTTTTTTAAAAATCCAACTCTTTCTCAAAATATGCAGGTGGAGATTTGAGGAAAACTGTTCCCACCTTAATCCAGATAACACAATACAGACCACATCAGTTTCTCTTTTGACAGTCTGGCATGTGATTCATACTTCTTATATTTAATTTCCAAACATAAAAGTGAATTTGTGCTTTCACATAATATGAGTCCCTAACAACACACAGACACACCAATTGTTCCAGAAGAGGGCATATCCTGGTCACATGGCCCTTTATTTGTCTTGTGTAGCTAGAGTTTTCCTGCCTTGCCCACGGTCAGGACAAATCTTTGTCACCCGCCAGTCCCACAGCCGTTCAGACCCAACCAAGTAAACACAGAGACTTATATTGCTTACAAACTGTATGGCCACAGCAGGCTTCTTGCTAACTGTTCTTATACCTTAAATTAATCAATTTTCATAAATCTATACCTTGCCACATGGCTCGTGGCTTACTGGCATCTTCACATGCTGCTTGTCATGGTGGTGGCTGGCAGTGACTCCTTCCTCCTTCCTGTTCTTTCTTTTCTGCTGTTAGTCCTGCCTATACTTCCTGCCTGGCCACTGGCCAATCAATGTTTTATTTATTGACCAATCAGAGCAACAGATTTGACATACAGACCATCCCACAGCAGTCTTGGGGTATCATTCTTGTTTAGCTGAGCTACACTCACTGTTTCGTACCCTCAAGTTTATTTATTTTGTTTTTTTAAGAAAAGGTATTGCTGTTTAGCCTGGTTGGTATGACACTATGTAGACCAGCCTGACCTCAAACTTGTGACAGTTGTCCTGAGTACTGGGAATATAGGCATGCACCACAACATCTGGCTCATACTCTTCAATTTGAACACTTAGACAGAAAGTTGAGTACAATCCCCATATCTGTGTGGTCTAGCAGTGGGATAGGAAAAAGCAAATATTTGATGTTTGTATGAAATCAAAGAATTATTTATGACAATTTAATCTGTTTTTATAACTAATAAAGTGATTGTATCTGGTAAATCGGATGATTAATGCCTTACCTGGTTTGTATAACAGAAAAGCTTACAAGTATAACTTAACTCACCACAATAAAGTCATAGCTACGCTTGAGCCAGTTCACAGCCCCGGAGTTCCTTACTGGATGAAGTCAAGACTAGAACTGTAAATCTTTCTCCTGGCCTTTCTCAGAGAAATCTAGGGTTACATACTTAGAGATCATGATCTGGGAAGGGTAAATAACTAGACTTTGGGGAACTCTCAGATATGACTTTAAACTTGCATTAATATTTAGTGTCCCCAAATATCACTGTGGTTCAGCAGAGGAGGGATTTATGAAGACCAGATGGAGTGTTTATTTGTTTGTTTCTTTTTGGCTTCGGTCTATCTCACAGTGGGGCTGGCACTCTCTAGGTTTACTTCATGATTATTTCCTCAGTTCTATCCCAAATAGAATGATTGCTCTTAGGAACACAAAGAACCCCATATTAGTTTTCTGACTAATGTATATATTTTCCATTACATTTAAAAACACTTCCCCTGATTGGTCCAATGTAGTGGCTTCTAGAAACATATTTAACATTACCAAATAAAATGCATCTATCAAGTAAGAAAACCATGATAAACGTAAAATGAGGAGGGGAACAAAATGGAGTAAGCAATGAAAGTGGCATGCGAAATGCCTGCGACAAGCTCCTGTTAGCTTGCTGAGGGCGAACCCTAACTCTGCCCTCCAGCACTAGCAAAAACCGTTATAACCATAAAACACAAGACAGGTGTTTGGAAAAGGCCTGTCTGTTTTGGATGCTGAGACTGAGAAAAGTTCCGGGGAGAAGGCTACCTGTTGTTTATCTCAGTCATGCTACAAACAGATTAGCTATCGCCCAAACAGGGTGTAAGAGACACCCCAACCCCATGCACAGCAGTGAAAACTGAACCTATGTCTTAAATAACTTAGAATCTTCATGGATCTCTCACTGTTACAGTAACGTTTGCTTCTGAAGCTATATTCACACACAAGAAATTTGAAGTATTACTTGTGGTTTTAGTTCAAAAGTGTTGAGGGCATGAAAGATTATGTAAGGGAGATAACATTAAAACTTTAGGTCAGATCTTGAGTTTTCTCTATTGAGATGGTCTGGTCCAGATTTCCTCTGGAGTGATCAATATGGCCTTTTGGATTTTTTTTTTTGAGGCGATGGAGAACAAGAATTAAGAAATAGGTGTTATGACATCAGTGTAGAAGCAAGTTCTCAAGTGGCAGAACACATGATTAGCTTTTGGAGAATCAAATATTTACACATTTCAAACCATTAAATAAGTGATTATCATGTGACTTTTTAAAATAACAAATTGGGCTGGATAAGGACTGATTTGTGACCTTGGTGACAATTTTTCTTATTAATTTAACTTCTCTACACAAATAATAAATGAATATGTACTATCACATGCAGCTAACACAATGGTCATTTAATATATTTAAAAGGAAAAATTTTACATAATCAATATTGACACAATGACACAAAACGCCAAAACTGTTCCAGCCTGTAATACTACATGTACCATTAACAAACATCAACAATGAATTAAAGCATGTGGGAAACTTTAGTCTGAGAATATGAATATCTGATAACATAAACGACTAAGGGACTCTAAGTCAGTGAGCTAATGAAAACAAGAATCATTGCCAAATTCAACCAAATATGTGAGTATTAACACTCAAGATTCAGAAAGAGCCACATCTATTCTACCCTAGTCTCTATTGTCCAGACATAAGATCAATCACGAACATTCTCTGTACATTGTGGAAATGGTGCATCTGCTACCTGCTGAATGAAAATGTGAAGAAACTGCCATGGGCAACAGGTCTGACAATTGTGACCCACGGGAAGGTAAGATTGACAAATTCTACTCCAGTATATTATTTAAAGTTTTCTGTATACTAATATACATAAAAAACATAGTTAAAAGACAGTTGATCCATACTATAAAAAAACGAACCGACAGGAAGTAGCTCTCTTTTTTCGCGAAGCTGGGACAGCAGGAGGAAGGGTGAGATTTTAGCTCTGAGCTCTGACCTCTCGGCTTTCTCTTTAAAAAAAAAAAAAAAAAAAGGCAGTTGATCAAATTGAAAAGAAACACATTTTCAATTCACATGGCAAGACATAATACATATTAACAGGCTATATTCTACAAATAAACAACAGTTTGAAGACAATAGAAAATTGTATATTTAGAGAGTTTATGGAGAAGGAAATGTAATGATTTAAACATACTAGATGAACACAATATTGCTTAGAAGAAAAGAATTACTAATTACTTTACTTTGAAACTACTTTTGCCTGGTAGTATTTAAGAAATGAATTGTTTGGCTTTTAGGGAGAAAGGTTTTTCATGCATTGTAATATCATTAAACCTTTACAGAAGGCAATTTGTGGGAAACACACAAACACCCATGGGGGGGGCAGGGAGAGAGAACACAAAGATATACACAACTGTTTAATCCAACTTTCCTAGTTTTAGGAATTTATCATGTGAAGTCAACTGAAGTGGTGCTTAAAAAAAGAGATAAAGAAGGACCATGTATCCACAGGGAGCTGACTAAATATGAGGAAACGATATGTGATTGCATGAATCGAAGAAGGAACACCAAACTGATGTGGAATGGACTCAAAAACACACTTAAAATACTAAGGCACAAATAGAGAGATTAGGATGTAAGAGAGATAAGCAAGAACACATATGTGTAAATACACACACATTCGCATATGTGAATCTAAATATATTGATTGACAAGCACAAAAATGGCTAAAGTATTTAGAAGTATTGGTCGTCTACTCAAAACTTAGAAAAGTATACAAAAATAACTCTCTCTAAGGAAGAGAACAGGCTGCCCGGGGGAGGGAGGAGTGAGAGCCTTTTATATAAATGCTTGTTTGCAAGAACTGAAAATTAAAGCTATCTGAATGAAGGACTCATGAAAGTGAGATACAAAAACTGCCTGCTATCTAGGACATCTCATATATCTGTTTTTACACCCTTCTAGCTAAGAGAGGGAGAGGGAGAGGGAGAGAGGAGAGAGAGAGAGAGAGAGAGAGAGAGAGAGAGAGAGAGAGAGAGAGAGAGAGAGAGAGAGAAGACTGTGTGTTAAAGATAAGACTATCATATGCACAAATGCACACATTTGACTGATAAGCACAAATGTTTTATTAAGAATAAATTCGTCTCTGGAAGTCTAATCAAAACTCAGAAAGTTATTCAAGAATAAACTGTTTCCAAGGAAAGGAGCCCTTCTGTCACCAGTGAGTGGTACGGAGTCAGCCTTATCCATGTGCATCTCTGTAAACAAACACTGGGCACACACCTTAACACAAAGCTCCTTCATGAAACAACCACATAAACTCGGTTAGAGGGAAAAGTCCCTTGAGAATGGAACGACTTGGAACCATGAGCCGCAACAACAGCACATTCTAATCTAGGGATGAAAGGAAGGAAAGATATGGGATAAAGTCCAGAATAGTTTAGGATCCACTAAAGCTGTATTTTTTTTAAGTGGGAACAAGCTTAGATTTTTGAAATTAATACTCAGTGGGGGGCAAGAAAAAGATTTTGTGTAGATTAAGTTTACATCAGAAATGAAGCATGAGACTTCGAATACCACATGTGTGACAGACTTTAAGGTCCTGCTCTCTCCTTTTCTATCCTTTACAAAGAAGAAAGGGGCCAGGATATCATCAAAAAGTACTCAGACATCTTTTTTCTTTCCAAAGTCTATTTTTATATTATTAAGCACATTTGACCATAGGCTGCAAATGTGACATGTTAAATTCTTTTCTCATGCATTGAACCCAGAGGTTCATCATTGTAAAAATATTTCTGGTTAAAACAGGGCAACCCAGAGGAATAAAATTCTGAAATATTGGAGGAATAAGATTGGAAGTAGTTCAGAAATTTAATCCAGGATGACAACACCTCTTTTCTAAGGAGACTCCATTCACTGATGACTTTGTTCTGAGACTCCTTAGACCCCATCGCAAATTTCTCCAAAAATGGATTTTAGGGTAGAAAGGGTGAAAGAAAATTTAATCTAATTCCCTGAAAATACTGTCAAAGAAACTCAGATCTAGATAATTGCCTAAAGTAACCCATGAACAGTAGTGCTGCATAAGCTTGGTTTGTGCTCATTTCAATGATGATAAATTCATTAATCTTAAGTGTGTTTCTGAGCTATGCTGGAATCCACGGAGCTCCTTGGGGAAAGTATTTTTTCCATCCCTTGAATTTCACCCTATGTACAGCAGTTTTGGTGTGCGCAAATGAATGTGTTGGAGGAGAGAGAGGCATTTGTCAAGCTGGAGAGGGAACTATGAATGCTGAGTTGTTTCCAGTCATTTCCAAGTTTTGTGATAAAACGTCAAGGATTGGGGATGGAGATGGCTCAACAGTTAAGAACACTGTGTGCTCTTCCAGAGGACCAGGGGTTCAATTCCCAGCATCCACATGTTGGCTGATAACTGTCTAACTCCAGTCACTGGGGATGTGACACCCTCTTGTGGCCTTGGGAGGCACCAGCAACACAGGCAGTGCACCGGCATCCATGCAGTTAAAACACCCATACACTTAAAGTAAATAAATACATATTTTTTATAATGAAAGAGTAAAGGATTAGGTAAGCTGGGTCAAAGTAACTGCTTCTCTTATGTGTCTGGTCAGAGGTTTGTACTCCGTGAGCAAGTGTCCTGGCTCAACTTTCTTATCAATGGAATGGCACCAAACCTTCAACCCAGGTTTACTTATGTGTCCCCAGGCACTTGAATTCCTAGAATAGGAATATTATTGTGTAACAGTGATGCCAGTGAAATTGTTGTGGACAGAATAGTGGAACAGTTAACAAATGTGGCTATTAACAGCCCTGTTATTTATATATGATTCTTCAGTTCAGATTTCTGAGCATATGCAGAAACTGAAGGAATAGAAAAGGGAATTGACATTGTATAAAATGTTATTATAGAGCTTGGACTACTGGCAAAGCTAGCTCTTAGGTGGTAGAGGCAGAAGGATCAAGGGTTCAAGGCCAGCTTTACCAGGATGAGTTCCAGGTTGGCCTGCCTTGTAATCCAGTTTCAAGAATAAAACCAATCAACAGCCACTAAAATGCTACTAAAATAATGTGCCTAGGAACGTGTCTAAAGAGACACCCATCTTGCCACATTTAGCATTATACATTCTTATCTTTTGCTCAAAGAAGAAATACATTATTTCCAATAGTAGTGAACACAGGACAGAAGATTTCACTAGAACAAAATAGGTATCACCTAGCTTATTTAATGAATGCTGCACTGTTTGTCCAGACCAAGGGCATCTGAAACTTTAGTTCAGATCTTGGAAGACGGGGGAGGGGTAAGAATTAAGAATGAAGCATGTGTCCGTGGGAAACAAACTTTCTTTTTGAGTATTGCAAAGTATCACACACTTTGTGAAATTTCTTGGGGAAAAATAGTCAAAAAACAAGTTTCGAGGAAAGGTGAAGGATAAGAGAAACACTAATCGCACTCCCTAAACTCGGTGTGTGTGTGTGTGTTTTAATTTCAGCCTTGCTTCAGATCTGGGGAAGTCTGCTTGCAAAGCAGGGCAGAGAGTTAAACTTTTAAAAAAGGGCAGAGGTGTGCCTTCATGTTAAAAAAAAAAGTGGCTGAAGTTTAAACTCTGTTTTTCAAAAGCAGCATTCTCAGTCTGGAGATCAGGAAGCAGTCTAGAGAAGGCATCTTCAGTTTCTCATCAGATTCTCCTGTAGAAAGGCTAGTGGTGAGGTGAGCCCAGCGCTTCGGGGAGGATGCCCTGGCCATAAACAGCAAGGTCAGGCCCTATCTCTCACGCTAGGTACTGTCCAGTTTAAACAATCCCTCTGTGAAAGCCTGGTGAGCATTTCTTCCTACGTGACGCTCCCTTCATGCTGTCAGTGCTCTTTAGGACCTCAGGGAAACCCTAGCGAGCGTGTTTCTGGCTTTAGGACCCAGGGACTCTGAGGCAGCCTGGCTTTAGATGCCTTGGACCACAGCACCACCTACTTATAGAAGCATCCCGAGCCTTAGCTTGTCTGCATCTCCATCAGAAAGTGCCCTGGCCACATCCCTTCAGCCTCGAGGCAGTGTCCCGTCTCCTCCAGCGCGGGCAGGGAGAAACCTCAGCCGTGAAGTGGCCGTGGAGAGAGCCCCGAGAGCAGCGACTGGACCCGGACGCCGAGAGGAGAGCGGACGCGCCCCTCGCCGGGGAATCGCTCTCTCTCTCGGGCTGAGACCTGATCAGCATCTCAGTGCTTGCGGTCGCGCTTGCCCGGCTGCGCGCTCCTGCCAGGCACCGCCAGCTCCGAGGACCCTCGGGGTCCGCGGACCCCGCTGCAGCCGGCCTAATCCCAGAGCTGCCAAGAGCTCCCGGCTGGTGTTGGCAAACTTTTTCCGAGCCCACGTGCTGACCAAACAGCCCGGCTCGCTTCCCGAGCCTGGGATGGAGCGCCGCGCCTAGGCACGCTGTGCAGCCTGAGACACGCGCGCACGGTAGGCGATCCACACCTGGTGCAGCGGAGCGGGGATAGCCTAACCGGGGCGCGAAGCGAGCGCCCCTTTAAAGCCCAGCGCTCCGGTGCTCTTAGAGCGCCTGGCGCCTTTTCTTCCGCAGAGCCCACACAACGCCCTTTCCCCAGGGTCAGAAGCCACTGCGCCACAGAGGTTGCTAATTCACTGATTGTAATCACCTTCCTCTCCAAGTCTTCTGCAGCTGTGCCATCTGCGTTAAACTGCTCCGTGGCTCGTGCCAGTGAGTTCGCGCCCTCCCTCCTTCCTTTCTTTAAACCAAGAGGCGCGAAGGTGCAGGTACCTCCTCTGGGTTCTCTCGGTCCCCCACCCACACTGCTTCTCTTTCTCCGTCTCCCAGGTTCACGGGCGGAGTGAGCGATGCTGAGCGAGCCAAACTGACCATTGCAGCTCCAGGGCCAGTGGCATCTGTCTCCGAGTGAGTCCTCCCTAGGAGCGACCCGCACTGTCTCCTTGCAGGAGCCCCGCGTTTCCTCGACTTTGAGAGGCGTCTCTCCCCAGCCCGACCGTCCAGATGCGTTTTCGCCTCTTCTCTTTTGCCCTCATCATTCTGAACTGTATGGATTACAGCCAGTGCCAAGGCAACCGATGGAGACGCAATAAGCGAGGTGGGTCGCTCTCGCCTGAAGGTGCGTGGGGTTCCTGAGTGGGTGGGAGTGTCGGGAGTGCTTATTCACATTTAGGCTTTGGGGACTCGGTGGACAGAACTGTGCTTTGCACCCCAATTCATGTGTGGGCTACAACTGCCCACTCTCAGGGTCTCAATGCTCAGCAGAAGGATTTCTTCTGCCCCTAGTAGGCGCGGTGAGACGCGAAGAGAAGTGCTGGGAGCCGGGCGAGCTGGGCTTCTCTCCTGCAAGCGCTAGCGCTCAGGGATTCATCATGTGGTCCACAGTCTGTGCCGCCTCTCTTGAACTCTTCTTTGGATCATATTTCTTATGTGGCATCCATTTTTCTAGTTTTTCTCCTTTTGTCTTCTTAATCATCTTCCTCGAAGTCCAAGTGTCTTTAATTTCCCGACCCACGTGTGCCCTAAATCCTGCCCCAGATAGCTTTAGACATGGTCTGGCATGGGGTGTGTGTATGGGCGGGGGAGGGGCGGTGTTGGGGAGAAATGTCAAGTTGCATGGCAGAACCTGAGTTGCCAAGAAAAAAGCAACACTGTTCTCTTTTTCTGGAACCTGAGAAGAGATGGGAACTTAATGAAAGTAGCAACTCCTGCTCTGGTTTTCTCGCGGGGAGTTCTCCCCTGCAGCGTGAATGTTTTTAAAAATAGACCCATGTTGTCCGGTTGTTTGCTTTCTCAAAGCAGTGATTTCGGAGAAGGGCTTTTGTCCTCAATGAAATTCACTTGAGGCTTTTTAAATACTCACTTCTCCATCACTTGTGTGAGGGGTGCAGGCAGATGGAAGCCTCCAAGAAAGATTTCAGAGAATTCGACTTGCTCATATTTCTGTACTCCTGTCTTCCAGTCCTTCTGGGGGCGGTGGCTAAGCCAAATGCATTTTAGAGCATGTGCAACCAGACACAATGAAGTCTTCTGGAGGGACTTAAACATAAACCACACAGGCATAGCCACTAAGTGCCAGCGTAGGGCCCTCTCACAACAGCCTTTTGTTAGCACCTGATGAGAGTCAGTCGTCTTTGACTACCAGTTTGGTCTTTTGCGAAGTTAGAATTTGTCATGGTTTGTAGACTTTGGTTTTGCTTTTCTAGGCTATAAACGTCTCAATTTCTGGTGGGATAAGGACTCTGACCCTGCAGCTAGTTTTGAAGACATTTATTGTCACTGTTATTGTTATTATTATTATTATTGGCAGTTTGAGGGGCATTAAGCTGTTCTTATGAACCGAAGAGCTTAGCCTATTCCAGAGCAAAGCTTGGGGTCACTGATGATGTGTGACTATTGAGGAACCAGTGTTTTTAATTGTTGCTATGTATCTCTGGTTTATTAGTTCCTATTTTCAGAGATTACTGCATATAAAAATGTAAAAGAGAAACTCCTCCCCAAAGGCTGTAAGAATTTCATGTTGATACCTGCCTTTGAAAAGTAGCTCTCCATCTCATCCCTCCCAATGGGCTCTTTCTCCATGCCATTATTATATCTCCAGGCATTACTTGGCAGAACTGGCAAATTTTTATTATACTGTGTTATAAAGTGTTTGGAGAAGCTACCCCCCCCCCAACACTTTTAAAAACTGGGATTGTAATCCGTTTCGTTGAAAACAATGAAGTGCATAAATGTTTGCAACATACAGAAGTACTTAAGCTCCTTGGCACATTCTTGATGATTACATGACTTACTAAATCAGTGATGGATTTCTGATTCACACTGCTGGCCCCTGTGGTTGAGTGGAGAAGAATTAAGCACATTGTCTGAGAACTTAAATTCGGAGATGCTGCTTGGTAGAGAATGGCATTACAGCACTCCTGCGGCCAGAAGTGATACTGCATGCTTTTATTTCTCCTATAGGGCTGTCCCCCAGGCTCTCTCTGCCTGTGCTTTTCTTCTTGGGTATCTGAATTGAACCTATTTTGTTTCAGAGCTTGCTTTAGCAAAATCACTTGCAGCAGTTGCCTTAGACAGTCCCAAGCTCTGACATTTAAAAACCCAATTAGAAAGTGTGCAACAGTAACGTGTGCCAGATCAACCTTGTCATAGCATAGAGTTTGAAGGCTTTCAAGTACTTGTCGATTGGTATGGCTGTTTTAAAATTGCCTATCAAAATATGTTTCTGGCTTTCTTCTCTCCCTCAACAGATGTCTCTTCCTGAATCCCAAGTTTATGCCTAAAATAACTACAGTTTTTTAAAGTGACCACACTATCTGTGCCAACAAAGGGTGCACTGTGTTTTTAATTAAAAGTGGAACTACTTAAAGGGCTGGCTAGACAGTGCAGGGTCATAGTAGCCTTTCTGCCCTGCAAGGAAGCTTAAGGACGGTATTGTGAGAATATTGAAATGAATAGAGATCTAACTCAAGTTGTGTGAATTGTCCCTCTTCACAAACTTAAGCTGGTTTTAATTGATCTCATGTCCACTGATTGATCCTACACCAATTGTTGTGCCTACCAAACAATTGGCTTTTTCCAAAGGAGATTGATTTAAATTAGTTTTTCGGTGAATGCCTGACTACCAGCCAAATCGTGTCAGGAGTGACAGTTGGCTTGCGGGAGCCTGTTGTGGTACCAACATTTCCCCTTGCTCCTTTGTTTTGCACAGTGGCAGTTAAATATTACCTTCTAGGAAAAAAAAAGTGATTACTCCTTAAAAAAAAAATAAGGCGTTGTAGCATAATAGATGAGTTATTTCCTTGGCTGTGTGCAGGGATGTAGGCAGCAATGGCACCAGGGTTGGTTAGGCTTGCCCCTGGGACCTGAGTTTTCTTTCTTTCTTTCTTTTTTTTTCTTTTCCGTAGTCCATCTGCAAATAATCAAACCTTCACTGTGGCACATTCTCAGAACTCCTTTGGCATTATGTTTAGTCTGCTCCATGATCTCAGATGCTCCTTAATATCATTTTCTTAATGAAATAAAATCCTTGGCAGAGATCGGATCATTTAGTCAGTTAAAATCAATTGCATCCAGCCTGAAACAGAGAGCAAATGTATCATTTAGCCCTATGTTTTATTTCAAAGATATCCAGAGGATTGAGAAAATAAAATATCGACCGTGTCAACTTGGGGGCAAAACTGTCCCATGAAGACCATCATAGACTGCCACTGGACTGTCTTCCCTTTATTTCATAAAAGTGCATTTGATGGTCACTAATAGGGCCCAGCTGAAATAATTTTATTAATTGGGCACAAACACTGTGCTGAGAATGCATATCTGTGTAGAAGGGACACACATGCCAATATTTTGGCAGGCTGATTGACAGCTCATGTTGTGTCTGCATGGTCTAAGTGTTCACATTGGTCAGTCCTCCTTCCTTTCTTTTCATTCGGTCTGTAGTCCCTACTGGCTGCGGTTAACTACTGCTGTCTGAAGGTATCTTGGGTTCTTGTGATTTATTTGTATTACTAAATGGGGTTCTTTAATTTTATTTATTTACTTTATGGGGTGATGGTAAGCCACATTGTGAGCTGAGTTGCTGAAAATATAAAATATAACTTTACTATGGCCTTTCCGAATTTCTTGAGCTTGGAATGTGGTGGCGATCTTCTACCACCTCTACTCTGCGGATCTGAGTGGTTACAGCAAAGCCAGGGACGCACATAGAGAAGAGACTTCTCGAAGCTCTGGAAGCAGCCAGGCTCAGGGACCTGTGACGTTGTGTTGCTGGTGGACACGGCACTCCAAGTGCTGTGGCTTGCAGGCTTTTCTCTCAGAAGCTTCCAGCTTCCTCCGTCCATAACATCATGTGTTCCCAAAATTAGGTTTGGCTTCTTCTACAAAGATGAAGTGTTTATCACAAACAGTGTGGTGTGTTTCTGGCAGCTGAGGTTGGAGAAAAAGATAAACAATTTCTCTTTAACTGTATAGAACTAAATTAATTTGTTTGTCATTTATAATTTAATGGAGAGATTTGGAGGTATTTGTTTTCCATAAGTACTTTTTAATAGTGGCTTATATCTTCCAGTATCCTTTCAAAAATACAAACTAGCACATGGAACATATTAACCTACACTTAAAAGTTTCAAAATACATTTCATATGCATGCTTACTTTTTAAAGTTCCAAAGTAGTTCAGAAAAGTTAATGTGATGTTTAAGTTTCAACATAAACATGCTCTTTCTTTTCTTCACCCTTATTTTTTCCCATTGGCTGCATTTGCGTCCAGCATTATTGCATCATTTTTTCTGGCCAGTGTTTTCACCAGTACAAGGAGGTTAGAATATTGCTGTGCTCACACCAACATCTTATTTGCCGCTGACGTTTGGAAGGGATTCAGATTAGGTGATGTTCTCCTAGCCTTCCATTTAATTCTGGCTTACTTTATGTGCTCTTAAAACCAAGCCTGAGTAGAATCCAATATTTGCAGCAATCACAAGTTGGAAATGACACTTCTAATTCCTTAATGCAAAACTACCTCTTGATTTATTCAGGAACTGGCCAGTTCATAGATTATCTGGGCTTCTTATCCTTTTATTTCTTTTATTTCAATTGACTGTCTTTAAATCTCGCACCCCTGCCCCCCTTTCTGGATATAATTATTCTTATTCCCCTAAGTCCAGAAAATAGATGACAGACAAATCTTTTGCTATAATGCTTGATCAACACTTTGCTGAAAAGAAGTGGTAAGATTTGGGATGATACTGAAGTTTAAATTTTTGGTACTTTGCAAGATGTCATTAGGGTCATTACCCCAACTTTTCATTAACAATAGCAAACTAAGGATTAATCACTAGGGATGACAGTATTATATTTTCAGCTGGAGAAAATGTACAAGATGCTCATGATACTAAAATGCATAGATAATATATGTATATGCATATATCAAAACGAAGGTGTATATGACTGTTTTCATGTGTGTGAAGAAAGTACATTAGAAAAGGTTTGATAATGGAGATTTCAGTTTTCAGAACTAAAATGTTTTTTTCCCTTCCTTCCTTCCTTCCTTCCTTCCTTCCTTCCTTCCTTCCTTCCTTCCTTCCTTCCTTCCTTCCTTCCTTCCTCCCTCCCTCCCTCCCTCCCTCCCTCCCTCCCTCCCTCCCTCCCTCCCTCCCTTCCTGTCTGTCTTTTTACTTATTTTTTCTTGTCTTTCACTCCCATTTGTTTTTCTCTTAGGATGTAAAGATCAGGATCATGGTAGGGTGAGGAAATGTGGGTGTTATTTCTCTCCAAGGCCCCTCTCAGCTCTCTTCTCTCCTCTGGGACCATTCTCTCTGTTGGGCTCTTTAGGTAGGCTGCTATAGTGCTGCTAACCCCAAGTTTTGTTTTTAATTATTTTTCAGCTAGCACACACAACCATGGGCTTTGTTATAGCCTTTCCACGCACACATGGCATCACACTTTGTTCATCCTGAGCCCCTCACTGGCCTTTCCTACCCATTTTTTGTCTTGCTAGCCACCTGCTTCTCAGATAATGGCCCCTCAGTGTGTGTGTCACACATACTCCTTTGCTTTCTCCTGTGCCCCCCCCCATGTCACATCACTGTACAGTTGCCTCTCCTTCACTCGCCTCCTCTTCCTTGCTTTGATTGGTAATCTTGTGGGCTTTATTTACTCGGCAGGTGGCTACAATCTGGCTTCTGTCTCATCCTTTTCTTGAGAGAATTTTCTACTCAAGATTGTTGGACTTTGCTTTTGCAGTAGCTTTAGGTTAATAGCAAAGTAGAGGTTTGTGAGAAAGTTATCCTTAAAAAAATAACTTGTAATTTAAAAATGTGTGGTTATGTATGGGAGTTCTGCCTATGTGTGTGTTTGTGTGTGACCCATTTGCAACTGGTACCTAGTAACCTGGTGACCAGAGATGAAGATCCCCTGAGACTGAGTTACATACAGTTGTGAGCTGCCATGTGGGTGCTGGCAACTGAACCCTGGTCCTCTGGAAGAACAGCTGGTACTCTTAACTACTGAGCCATCCTACCAGCCTGGAAAGAGTTTTCTTGATGGCCATTCATACTCTTTCCTCATGACATCATTTTGATCATCCCTCAGGAGATAACCCTATTGTCTTTTTCCTAGGTAGAAGGGTTTCTCCTTCTACCTAGTGATACCACAGTGTAGGTTTTGGTTCTGGCTTTCTCCCCATTCCTGTTTGTTGGTTCTTATTCAGAATTAGTGGGATCTAGTACTGTTTACCTCTACTCTCTTTATTTCCCTCCCCTCCCTTTTACTTCAACTCTTACTTCCAAAAATAGTCCTCAATTTTAGTGTTCCCAAGTTTTCGTTTGGAGCTTCAGATTACATCACATCCAACTTCCCAACAAGTAGTAATACTTGGATAGATGTTTTATGTAAACTCGAGCTTGACAACTTATTTCCTCCCTGTGGTTCTCCCCTGGATATGTGCCTTTGCTTATGTTCCTGGTTTCCACTCAGGGGGTTTCTGTGTGTGAAGACTGTGAGTCTTGCTTTTGCTTTGACATTTGTGTTGCCTTTTAAATTTTTCATTAGTTCAATATAGTTGAAGCTATCAATTATTATTGTAGAGCAGTGGTTCTCAACCACTCTAATGCCACTACAGCCCTTTAATACAGTTCCTTATATTATGGCAACCCCAAGCATAAAATTATTTTCACGGCTACATCATAACTATCATTTTGCTACTGTTATGAATAGTAATGTAAATAATCTGTGTTTTCTGGTGGTCTTAGGAGACTCCCATGAAAGGGTCATTCAACCCCTAAAAAGGTTGTAGCCCACAGGATGAGAACTGCTGTAGTAGAGTTTACCTTAAATATACTTACGTTTAGTAAGTATCTCTTTTCTACTTCCAAACATATTTCCTATCTTGGACCTCATAGTCTCCTTATCTAACAGCATCTCTGTCTTCCATGCTCCATCCTTTAGAATGATACCATGTGCCTCATTCTCAGCCACAGATCTACTCACATTTTGCCTCAGAAACCCCAAACTCTCCAGCCTCTATCTTACCCACAGGGTCAATGTCAACCTCTCTCACATGGTAGTCATTGTTCTCACCTTCTGATTGAAGCCTGTTCCCAACCTCCTCCAAACCACCCCCCAAACACCACATAGTTAAATTGCATCAAGCCACTTCACTTATATTGTTGGGTGTGTTAGGTTGCTCAGTTAAAAATGCCATTGCTTCTGGGAAGCCTTCATGGAATTACCTGCTTCTCTTTCCGGAGGCCCAATGATGCTGTCCCTGTTTAATGCTTACCTTTCATGCTAATCCTGAATGGTTCTTATTTTCTTCCTTATTCTGGTTATTTTGCTGTGTGTGGTATCCTATTTTGAGCTTCTTTGGGTCAGCATTATGGTATTGCCGTCTTGACAATCCTTGCTGTACCCAGCAGAGTCTTCCCTGTACAAACTTCTGTTAAACAGATATCAAATAGATTTTATTGTCTGTTCTTAGGAAATTTGGGAGACTTAAGATTTTAATACAGTGTTCTGCACATAGGTGAAGTGTGAATGCTTAACTGCCAGTTGCAGTCTCATTATTTACTGTGGATGTCTAAGCATCCCCAGCCATCACACATTGTAAGTCTTTGAAATTCACAGGATGCCAGCACCTGCCTATCACTTAAATGACAGACTTTCCTAAATGGCTTTTGACTAGGGGATAGAGTAGGGAAGTCTCTGGGATAGGCATGCCTGCATTTCCAAAACCGCTTCTTTTAGAGAAAGGGGCAATAATGGACTTATATACTTGTATTCATATGAATGAATAAATCACCAAGGAGAAATTAAATGAAAGATATATATTGCTTAAAAGACATTTATACAAATACTGTAGATAAATCAGTGCAAGAAACATTTAACTTTTATTTTTATGCTTGCAACTTTGATATAATAAATTCATGAAATCATAGCTCTGAGAGACACAAATGTGTTTGTTCATGTGTATATGACGTCAAGTTCTTCCATAGATGTGAAGAGGCTAGGTAGAGTTTGATTAGGTAATTCCTTAGAATCCTAACGTTTCAATGCAGTGTGTAGGTAGGGCTTGCCTGATAAGAAAGATGTAATATGTGAATTTTAAAGCTAATAGTCAAGAAGAAGATAAGCAGAACTAAACTCCAACCCTTCCGAATTAATCAGCATTTCCTGTACATGGTATGGTGTGTCTTTATATAAATATGTGCTAAAAAATACAAGTCATTTTTTAATTTTGATCTAAAAGGTTTTGAGGCTCCAGATTTTTAATAGTTTAGACATGTCCTACAAATCATAATTATGCTAATAAAGAACTGACATAAAATAAATGGAAGTTAAGGGGGAGTAACTAAGGGACCATAAGTGTGCAGTGGTAAAAATTTGCATAATCGATGTTTCACCATTCCAGCATGTGAATTATAGCAACATCTTATTTCCAATACTGAGAGTCAGAACATGTGACTATGAGTATATGTATATATTTATACTTTCATTTGTCTATATGCATGCATTTGTGTTGGCATGTTTTTTATGGATATGCATACATTATAATCAGAATAACCAATAAAGAGTAGAGAAACGTACCAATGTATTTTTACTTTTTTACTCTAAAACATAGTGGAGCCAATTAGAGGTAGTTTTTCTTACCTTGTCATTTGAGGAAAACATAATTTACTGAAGCCATTCCATTTTTTTTGTCTATTGATGAAAGGAATACTAATCAAAGAGAAGTTTTCTTGCTCAGCACATTTCCACTGAGCAGAGGTGGTTAATTTGGGGTTGGAGCGAGGGTCAACAGCTTTTGTACACTTCCTGAAATTAAAAGAAAACTTGTTTCCTTTGGGGGCGGGGAGGACAATGTAGAGCTAGACCTTTCCCTAAAGTGTCCAAGTGGTCCAGGCTTCAACTCTTTCCTTTAATAGTTTAAGAAATGCAGCCGGGCGGTGGTGGCGCACGCCTTTAATCCCAGCACTCGGGAGGCAGAGCCAGGCGGATCTCTGTGAGTTCGAGGCCAGCCTGGACTACCAAGTGAGTTGCAGGAAAGGCGCAAAGCTACACAGAGAAACCCTGTCTTGAAAAACCAAAAAAAAAAAAAAAAAAAAAAAAAAAAGAAATGCTAGTTAATTGCATAGTGGAGAAACTTTCTTAAGGAACATGGTGTCTAATGGTGCTTCAAAGTGATGCAAAATTTGTTTTCTAAAAGCTGTTACTTCCTTCATGGAGTTTCAGCCATTCACTAGGGGTAAACCCTACCATAAAGCCACATTAAATATTTTCTTTGGCACAGTCCCCTTCCTCAAAGATAATAGTTCACTTTTTTAAGTGGAAAAGCCCTCCTTAAGACAACACACCTCTTCCAAGAACCTCCTTCACTTCCCTACAGAGGGACAAGAAACAGTGCCCCATGTAAAGACCTAGTTCTGTTCCATGGATATGAAATGCTCATGGTGCTATCACTTTCCACGGATTTTAGCTACGCACAGATGTTAGTTTGTGTGTTGGTTACCCCACCGTCTTGTGTCAGCTTCTGGTATGGAAAATGCAAGACTGAAAGAAGGCTGTTCCTCCCTGAGGAAGCAACATTAAAACCATCGCAGTCAACACATTTGGATTGAACAAAAAAATGATAGTTGATTTAATTTTACGTAAATCTAGAGAGCTTCTAAAACATACTAAATAAAAAAGAATTTGTTAAAACCTCGAATGATCTAATTTGATCCCACTAACAAGGATTATCTCTCTCTCTAGCCATTTCTGTCTACAGAGAGATAGTTATAGTGATGTCAACTTCTGTTGCAGTTTTCAGCCAATGATATGCAGCACCAGCTACATTATGACTGGATGCATCCGTCTACGGAATGCTTAGAGCCAGGGTTCGGTATGCTTGCATTCTGGAGTGGGCTGTTTATGCTAGATCCTAGCTTCTGTGTCAGCACATTAAATGATTTTTGTGCCATAATGACTTTTGTCCCTTACCTGTTGCCAAGGAAATAAAGCTTGTGAATCAAGCACCTCAGCAATTAAAATGTATAGACCAATAGAGGGCACACTTTGCATTCTTTTCTTGCTTTGTTCTTAAGGTTCTGTAGGATTCATACCTATGATTCCCTGGAAGCCCTGCTCTGCTTTCTCCATTGATACTGTGATTGTCTTGATGTCATTAGATAGAGGAACAAAAGCAATAAGTACCCAAAGCTTTATCTCATCGCAAGCACTTTTGGCTTTGGTGCCTCATCTTCTTTCCAGAAAGGCAATCTGAACCAACCTCACAGCTTTAATAACCATGATGTGAATAGTAAAGTTAGAAATTGTCTTAGTTTGCAATTAAACACCAACTTCTCTACTCTCTTAAAAAAATTTCAATTTAAAACTATTATTTAAATGTTTTCCATTAAAGTGCATGTTTAAAAGTTTAAGTTGTTGATGAAATTTGGAGTTGCCCAAAGGACTCCAAATTCACATTTCTCCTTAATCTTTACAGCTGGGTCCATCACCACACATGTGCATATACCTTTCATAATTTAGTGCTTTAAATGGTTATCTAATCTTATTTAAAAATATAAAATTTACCTTTTCCAAAAAGTGTACTTTCACTATCTTGTATAATAAAGTGTAACTCGGATTAAAAATTTGTCACTTCATTATCCTCCTCACAGGTGTTCCAACACAACTTTCATTCAAATCTAGCTTTTTTTTTTTTTTTTTTTTTTTTTTTTTTTTTTTTTTTTTTTTTTTTTTGGTTTTTCGAGACAGGGTTTCTCTGTGTAGCTTTGCGCCTTTCCTGGAGCTCACTTGGTAGCCCAGGCTGGCCTCGAACTCACAGAGATCCGCCTGGCTCTGCCTCCCGAGTGCTGGGATTAAAGGCGTGCGCCACCACGCCCGGCTCAAATCTAGCTTTTAATATAGAGGGATTTATGCTATGTCAATGTTAACTTGCACAGTTAACCCCCACTTTTTTGCTTTCCCCATTGGGATGTCCAATTTGTTCTTCTCTCTCCATGAGGATTAATTGAATCAGTGCAGTATATATTCTATGATCAAATGACACATCCTGTATACACCCTCCAAGATAGATCCCTTTGAGATAACTATGTTTGTTGTTCTCAGCCATTCCATGGCCACTCCACTGATGGTCTTTGAATGCTCTGTCCAGTTTGAGAAATGCTTGCTCAAGACCCCATAACTGGGGAGAATTTCAGTCAGGGCTCCCAGGTTCCCATATCTAAATAGGTAATAAAATGAAGCAGTCTTGGTCTTTGATTTTTGTGTGTGTGTCTTATAGACAAATAATTTGTGAAAAAGTAAAGCTAACTTTTGACGCTTTTTTTCCTTGATGTTGTAAAGGTGCTTTCTTTCTTACATATGCATCCCATCTCCTTGTGTGTGTATATATGCTTAAGGATCAGGCCTGTAGGGTACATTGAGGGGGCTCTTGGGTGTTCTATGATAGGAAAA
The DNA here is from genome assembly GCF_049852395.1 of Peromyscus maniculatus bairdii. Classification (NCBI taxonomy): domain Eukaryota; kingdom Metazoa; phylum Chordata; class Mammalia; order Rodentia; family Cricetidae; genus Peromyscus; species Peromyscus maniculatus. Next base: position 19,669,504 of record NC_134871.1, read on the forward strand.
GGTGGTAGAAAACAGCTGAAAAACTAATGGAAAGAACAGACTTGCTCAGCTTTTTCTGTTTCTCTAAGGATCTTGATTCCTACCTAATGGTGTAGAGAAGGTAGAACTGTTCTTCCTAGAACCTTTCTTCCATGTGATGTTGCTACCCACCTTCTCCAGCATAACACGGTGGAAAAACTTTGCTGGGGTCAGGAGACCAACTAACTAAGAAACAACAACAACAACAAACCCACTGATGTCTGTAAAGTGGATACTGGTGGTTTCCGAAAGCACTTTTAGTGGGCTGATTGAGATTAGTCTATTTGGAGTTAGGGAAGCATGTTTGACCACTCCTGATTGCTAGTCATGCCATAGTTAGTATTATGCTTCAATGAATTCTGCCAATTATCAAAAATCTTTTCCTCTTCCTTTAAGATGTATTATCTAAAAATTGCTAGAAAAAAAACTTGAAAAATACTCCTTGAAGATTAGATGCCTGAAGTGGGACTTCAGTGTGATGTACTTGCTCCTTTAAGCCGAGCTCAGAGCATTACTCTTCTGTAGCTACTAAGGGTGGCCTCAGCATGCCAATGACTTGAAATGATTTCGGTGCATCCAGCACTCAAGTTTGGTTGAATTCAGAGAGAAAGGTTTGAAGAAATGGGGGGCAGTTACTCCTAGGAAAAAGAAGAAAGAGCAGAGAAAAGATGGCCATCCCTAGTATGTGAGTGAGGCTTATCAAGTGGGAAGAGAATGTGAATGATTTTACTTTTCTGAATTAATGTAAAATTAAAATATTAAAATATTTCATAGAGGAAGATATATATATATATATATATATATATATATATGTAGAGAGAGAGAGAGAGAGAGAGAGAGAGAGAGAGAGAGAGAGAGAGATAGATAGAGAATTTGCTTTTTTCTAAGACCCAGGGAGCCTCATAGGAGTACCAAATGCAGGATGTTTGAGGACCATTCATCCATTCATACAGGACAAGTCAGAATGTGGACAACTGAACTCAAATGATACCTAATAGCTACTTACATATTCATTCTTGCTGATAACTGTTTGAATTTAGATGATGAGATGCCATTCTAAACAGAGGACGTGAAACAAAATTACTTCTGCAAGTAATCATCAGACATCTAGCTCATCAGTCTAGCCTTTGGTCATAAGTAATGCACATTGATGTTTGGTCAGAATTCCTAAAAGAGAAGGCATGATTGTCAGTTCTCATGTGTCACTGACATCAATTTGAAGAATTACAGCTATAACCAACATGAGTTGGTACCATGTAAATATTGTTTTCTATAATGAGGTAACTAGGGTAGAAGATAAGTACATGAAAAACATTAACAACTACAATTTGAAAGAGCTTGATGGGTTTAAAAACCTGTCTGGATAAAGCAGTATGGGCACATCCTCCTTGGATACTTACTGCACTTATATACTGTATTCGATGAGGAAGGGATTGACATTCACTGGAGAGGATTCTTTAGCAGAGTGGAGGTCTCCGTCTTCAGAGTATTTGAAGTAGTATTTTCTTAGAGATTCGATCAAAGACAAATTGTATGCAAACCACATTTTGTTTTGTAGAATGTGAAACAGACTAGAACATTTAATATGGTGGGTGACTGATCATAGAAACAAAGCAGTGACTAGGAATTATGGGATGAATTGCCTGATGAAATCTTAACTATGCAATATATAGCATTTTTACTTTTTAAGAGTAAGGAATTGTGGAGAAATAGGGTATTGGATTAGTTGGTTTTATTTTTATTTTATTTTATTTATTTATTTATTTATTTATTTATTTATTTATTTATTTATTTATTTTTGAGACAGGGTTTCTCTGTGTGGCTTTGGAGCCTATCCTGGAACTCACTCTGTAGACCAGGCTGGCTTTGAACTCACAACGATCTGCCTGGCTCTGCCTCCCAAGTGCTGGGATTAAAAGTGTGTACCACCACTGCCTGGTGGTTTTATTTATTTTCTTTTTTTTAGAAAGAGATTACTATGTAGCACCATCTGACCTCAAACTGCTTCAGCTTTGCTAATATTGGGATAATAGGTTTGTGATACCACATTGAACTTCATTGATTTTTTTCTTATAAGATTATGATATGACAAAATAAGAATGGGCTGTATTAAGAGACATGTTTATCATGACTCAAGAATAAAGCAGATTAAGTCCCCAACCTGTAGCAATCTTCTGTACTATTCTGAATGTTATTCCCCTCAGAAGCACACACTCTGATGTTGTATTATTCCCAGGGCTGCTGCAACCATGTGCCGCAGTCTGGTTGGATGAAAACACCAGAAACTTACTTTCCCACAGGTTTGGAAGCTGCTTGTCCAATGTTAAGACAATAATATGTCGGCAAGTTTAAGCCTCTTCTGAGACTCTGGAGGGGAATCCCTTGTCTTCTCCTGCTTCCGGTAGCCCCAGTGTCCTTAGGATGGCTGACAGGATGACACCATCCTGTCTCCCCCTTCATATGTCACCTCCCCTGTCTTTCTCTTTCCTTATGAGAACAATAGTTATGCTACATGTAGTGGCACAAGCCTGTGAATCCCAGTATTTGTGAGGCTGAGGAAGGGAGGATCAGGAATTTGTAGCTAGAGTTTTCCTGCCTGGCCCACAGTCAGGACAAATCTCTGTCACCCGCCAGTCCCACAGCCGCTCAGACCCAACCAAGTAAACACAGAGACTTATATTGCTTACAAACTGTATGGCCGTGGCAGGCTTCTTGCTAACTGTCCTTATAGCTTAAATTAATCCATTTCCATAAATCTATACCTTGCCACGTGGCTCGTGGCTTACCGGCATCTTCACATGCTGCTTGTCATGACGGCAGCTGGCAGTGTCTCCCCCCTCCTTCCTGTTCTCTCAATTCTCCTCTCTGTTAGTCCCACCTATACTTCCTGCCTGGCCACTGGCCAATCAATATTTTATTTATTGACCAATCAGAGCACATACAGACCAGCCCACAGCAGGAATTCAAGGCCAGCCTGGGATACATGGTGAAACTTTGTCTTACAGCAAACTCACAGCAGATAAAGAATACCAGTTATTCTGTATTAGCATTCAACTTATTGTTATGTTATGTGCAGCTATGAAAACCCTGTTTCCACAGTAGGTCACAATCACAGGTACTGGGAATGCGGTATATTTTTGGAGTACAGTGTACTACATGTAACATACTGACTGAATCAAACTCGACAGTCCTTAAACCCTCTTTGATTTTCATAACAGCTCCATAGAACAGATGTTGTCATGTGGTGATAACAATACCCAGTAGCACACCCAATGAAGCAGTAGCCATGACAGAAGTCAGGTGTATTCTGCATAAAGCAAGGGTGATCCTAGTGGTGGTCCGTGGACTTGGGCACAGTGGCCTCGGGAATGGGGTGCTTTAGAGATATTCCATGCATGCAAGTATTTGGAGTATGTAATCTCCAGTTCCTCTCTGCTTGTGCAGTCTTAGTTAACTCCACGAATCTAAAGATTCTATCATTCATTCCTTGATAGAATAAATCCACACATTGATTTCGCTTCTTATTGCTTATCACTTTTCCAGTAGCTGAACATTGGGTTCAGTTGCTTCCCCCCAAAGTTCACTGTCCTCTAAGAGCTGTAAGCACCTTTTTGGGGAATAGTATAGCAACCTCAAAATGGCCTGCTGTCATGGCCTGTGGTGTTAGAGGCATATTTTTGTCCCTGTGATGATGAGCAGTATCTAACACTGGCATTGGGAAGCCCATGGGCCATTCCCATTTGTATGCTACATAAAGTTCTAGTGAAGCTATATAATTGCTTTGAGAATTTTAGACATAACTACTCTACCTCATTTCCATCCCTCCCTTTCTCCCTGCAACTTCTGTATTCTCTTTATTCTTGCTTCAATTGCTGACCTCTTCTTCTTTGTTACGTGTGTGTGTGTGTGTGTGTGTGTGTGTGTGTGTGTGTGCATGTATATAAATGCAGCCTGCTGAGTTTATTTAGTGTTGCTTGCATGTGTATTTGTTTAGGGCCAACAGACCACTTGGGATTCAATAATCAATCAGGAAGCTTGATCCTGAAGATGACCAGTTCTCTCTTTCTCAGCAGCCATTAACTGCCTTGTGGTTTCTCATTTTGGGGTGGGGCCTTTTGAGATTTCCCACATCTACATTAGTGAGTCCATTGATGATGTTGTTTACAGGTCTTGTTCTTCTTAAGCTTCTGTATACTTTTCAAGTGCACAACAAGAAAGAGTGGTAAAATAGTATATAAATCCTCATGTCTGCTGTGAAAATTAAACAATCGAGAACTTTCTATACTTAATGTTTTGTCATTTCATTTTTGTTGGCTGAAATGCTATGGGGCAAATACTGGGTTTATAATATCTTATGCTATATATTTCTGAATTTTTTTGTATACATGGATATGTTTTTGCCAGAATGTAATGTTATTCAGGTGCCTAACAAAATTAGTTATTCCTTGGCAATACCTGTTATTAACCATATATATTAGATTTCCTCAATTGTCTCAGTTCTCTTTGTATAGCTGGCATGCATGAACCAACATTAAAAAAAAAGAAAAAGAAAAATGAGTGGGTAGTAACTCACTCATTCATTTAGTTAAATATCCCGAAGATTCTTTTAAGTATTTGTTATATGCCTGTAAATTGTGATGGTTAATCTTGACACACCTGAGAAGAGAGACCATCAGTTGAATTATCTCCATTAGATTGACCCGTGGGCATATGTGGAATCATTTTATTTATTGCTAATTGATGTAGGAGGCCCTCAATCACTGTGGGCAGTACTTCCCTGGGAAGGTGCAGGCCAATAAGCAGTGCTCCTTGGTGGTCTCTGCTATAGTTCCGTCTTGAAGGTTCCTGCCCTGACGTCCCTCAGTGGTGAATTGTGACATGGCCATTATAAGATAAAATAAGTTGCTTTCTTTCCCAACCTGCTTTTGGTCATGATGTTTATTACAGCAACAGAAAGCTAACTAGACCATTATTATTCATGTTAATCCATTACCTGTGACATCTCCACATGTATATTATACTTCTTCAAGGTTTCTGGATTTTAGTATAGTATTTCTTTGCCACTCATTGTGTGTGTGTGTGCCATTGAATTATTATTTTTTTTAGGTCAGTTTTCCATGGAATGTTTAACCTTTGGCATTTGTCTACTTCTTTGTGTGATTCATTTAACGTCTTCCTTTATCTTCTACAATTTTGGTGAACTGAAAGACTTTTCTGGAAGCCTTGAGTAGATGCACCTTCACTCCTGTGGCGAGGATACATCACAGGGGTTTCTGTGAGTTTCATGTTGCCTTACACCAGAGGGCACAGCACGCATGTCTTGTGATACTAAGACTAAGAAAATGGGGTATTGTGGTACCGGCTTGATCCCTTCATTGTCGGGTTCCCATTAACCTTTCATTTAACGCTTTCTTCTATTGATGATCTGTGTCTGAGTCATCAGTTTCATTAGAGGTTGCAAAATAGTGTGGCTTTAAGAAAATTCTTTCTACATTTATTAGTTGAAATTCTATTAAAAACTGTTCCCTTCAGCCGTCGATACTTTGTTGTGAAACAGAGGGTTCATAGCAAAAGTAAACAAAACAGACAAACGAACAAAACCAAAACCCAAATAAAACAAAAACCCTAGTTTTCAATTAGCTACTATATTTTCACAGTACAAGTTGATCTGTGCGAACCAAGATGGTGAGTTGACGTCATGGCAGGAAAATCAAATGCTTTCATGTGTGTCAGGGTACTGCTTGTCAGAGGCAGGAGGCCCCATCTTCTAGCAGCTTCTGTTTCCTGGAACAATAGTAGTAGAATAACATCAAAAAAGATGTGCTAACGGGGTGAAATGCTAGCCTTCTGCAAACCCGAATTCTGTTAGGCATCTTCTCGTGATGTTTCCTGTTAACAGCTTTCAGGGAAGCCTCTAAGTGAGCAAGCAGCCTAGGGTACTTTGAGGTTCACTCAATGATAGAAAATAATAGAAATAATAGAAAAAAAAAACCCAACCAAACAAAAAACATTTGGTGCAACTTAAAAACCTTGTGGAAGGTTTAGAGAAAAGAGGAAGGAACATCTTTGAGATCAACTGCGTGTTTAGAATACAAATAATGCCACCTGAGAGGAATTAGTTTCCTCAAAGCTTGACCCACATGGCAGCTAGCCACTTAGGAACTGTGCCTATAGCCCATCCATGGTTGATTATTCTGCTAGATACTTCACCTTGTAGACATATGGAGAAAAGTACTTATGATTCCATCTTTAGCGGTGGATAGAGAAATTGTAAAAATAATAATAATAATGATAAGTCTTTCCTAGTTTATAGTTGCAACTAGTTCTTTCTGTTTATAGAAACCTTTATCTGGCTAAAAATTGAACTCACTACTATTACTCAAGTTAGCACTGGTATAGAATTTACAATAGTTTTTCTGTCTAACAGTTTAATTCAGATTTTCTCCAACTATTAAGAAGATTAAGTAAAGGAACCTTTTATTAATTTTGAATATATTGTGAAAATTAAACTGTAAGTCAGTCTTAAGAACCTGGTTTCCAGAGAAATAACTATACTGCTGTTATGATTTCATTGTTCATAAAGTGCCTTCAAAGTACATTTTGTATATGTATATAGTACAACAACATTTTGAAAAATGTTGCTGGGAATTGAACCCAGGTCCTCAGGCTTCTAGAGAGGCTCTCCATTACTGAGCTATGTTCTAGGCTGTGTAGTACTTTTAACAGAGCAAAAAAAGAAACTGGTTATATTGTGAACCAGAAAATAGAATTAGGAATGTGTATATATTCTTTTATTAATACAAGAAAGTATAAATTTGTTTCTTTAACCGGTACAGTATTTTTAAAGTAAGTAAGTAAGTAAATAAATGATATTTAATAATTGAGTATAAAGACATTAATTGCTCATACCACCCCTTAAAAAATTTGGATTCTGAAAGTTGTTTGTTTTGCAATAAACCTTCTAGTTGTCAATATATTTAAGTGTTTGGTTTTGGGACCAAATGGTAAGGTTTTTATACTTGCATTCATATAAGGAGTTGGCTTTTAAAAATGTAGTTTCTAAAATGATTATGACACCAAAATTCATTAATTTTTAAGAGGCAGATGGATACATCACCACAACAAAACTATCAGTAATCTTTCCATTAAGGCAACAATCACTATTAACATTTTAGATTTTTCGTTCCAGTTTTTTTACCTTCTCTGGTGTAAATATGAAATATATGTTCTTACCTATTCTAACAATTTGGAATGGCTGCCTCATGGAATAGTTCTCATGACATTTTAAAATCTATTTTCTGTTGGACAGATAATACTGAAAATGATATTTTAATTTATGTTTATTAAAACATAAATATAAAATATTTTAATTTATGTTTATTAAATTAATTTAGATTTCATTTTAATTATGTGTATGTGTGTGGGTGTGCATGTAAGTGCTTGTACCTTCAGAGGCCAGGAGAGGGCATCAGAGCCCCTGGAGCTGGAGTTACAGGGACATGTGAATGAGCACATGGCCTGATTGATGGCTAGAAACCCAAATCTGGTTCATGGAAGAGCAAGAAGCAGTCTTAAACACTGAGCCATCTTTCTAGCTCTAATAATAAAAACTTTAAAACTCTGAAGTGTTTATTTAAAATACTGCTATGAATGAATAAATATCTTATGAGATTTTTCTCATTTTTTTCTTACATCCCATTGACAGCATGGATATAATAATATATCACAATCATTACATTTATTGGCTACTTAATTGTGTGCCAAACATACTTTTCTTGTTGCATTCTATTTTGGTTTTTGACACTAGGGATTGAACTCAGAGCCTCAGGTATGCTAGTCAAATTTTCCATCACTTACTTATTCAGCCCCTTGAAACATAGTTCAGGGCCATATATTATTTAGGCATCCAAAACCCTCTTGACATACCTTATTTTCACCCATTTTAGAGATAAAACATCAAAGGCACCAATGAGTGAATGGTATTTCCAAGGTCACAGAGTTGGCAGTGGCAGAGCTAGAGGTTGAGTCTAGGCATCCTGGCTCAGCCATTCCCTTTACCAAAGACCTGGAGATGTGAGGCTCTTGATGTTTACTACCAGTGGTTTTCTAGAACATTGTACTGTTTGTGGTTCTTTGGGTGAGAATGGGAGATGTATTTCTTTGGGCCTATGACAATGGGTTTTTCTTGTTGTTGTTGTTTATTTTATTTTTTAAATAAACATCTTGTTTAAACCTGTTTCCATTGAGAATAAAGGCATCTCTCTCATCTCCAGGTAACACATACTTAAATAGGAAGACAAAACTTTCTTTCCTGTTTTCCCCTGACTCCAAATAAGATAAAATGTTCATTGCATTGCTTAAATGTTTTTCCTTTTTTTCTCGGTAATGCATATACCCTTCTCTAGTATATATCATGTTTCTTTTTTCTAAATCTACCATCTACAGGTCACTCAATGGCCATCTTCTTCCCTACTCAGTAGCCTCCCAACTTATCTTGTGCTCTCTTCTCCACTGGGCACTGAGAGTGATTGCTAGAAAACCAGTCAAGAGTTTTTGGTTCCCCAACTTAAGTGCTTCAATGGATTATGTCCATTGTATCCCAAATAAATCTCAAATTCCTGGTCCAGTCTGGAGGACCATGAGATCTGAACCCTATCTGCATCCCACTTCTTCTTTGTTATTTCAATCCTGATTCTCTTTTCTGTTTCTCAAACACTCAAATTGTGTTTTTGTGTCAGGACTGCTGCAGTGTGGCCTGTGCACAGTACAGACAAGCAGCACCTTTGTCTTCCTTAGGTTTTCTGCAGTAAACTCTCGGGACCAGAACAAGGCCTTAATGGGATGTGTGTGCCCTTCCATGCCGGTGATGAGGACCTCTTTGAACTTTATATCCTGAGAGTCTCACTTATGCCCCTCTAGTTCCAGCTCCATTATGCTGAATCAGCTGTTTATTTCTTAAACATTCTATAGTTTTCTCTGTGTTCCTGTAAGAGACAGCACTGTGCATTCATTGATTTTTCTTTCCTTTCCTTTTCTTTTCTTCTCTTCTCTTCTCTTCTCCTTTCCTTTCCTTTCTTTTCTTTTCTTTTCTTTTCTGTTCCAAAACCAATATCAGGATGGCACAAATTGTATTGATCCAGCTCTTGAACAGAGGCAACCAATTGCAAAGGCTACACTGATTAAAAGATATAAGCACTGTATCAAGTTCTCTATCAATATTTGTTTAGAACAGCTCCTTCACTTAAAAAAAATCCAGTCTGGTTAAACTGAACAGAACCAACCAATTCTGACTAGCCATTCCATGAAAACAAGTTAATACATGATATTAGAAAAGTAAAACCAAGCAGTGTTTCCTACCATCTTTTGGAGTAGTAGGGGTCATGGCCTGAATTTTAATTTGTGAAATAATGTATTCTACTCCTATGCTTGTTCCTAGTAAGCCTTTGTGGGAGCCACTCATGATGTTATGATGATGTATCCTTCTTCAGTTTATTTATTGAGGTGGGAGTCCTTCTCCTTTTGTTCAACATGGTGTTGCCAAATAAAGGGAATTCAAGGGAAACCAAATCAGTATTTAAGCTTCCTTAAATGCGAATGACAACAATTAACAAAATAATGCCAATATTGGCCAGTCTGCCTAGGCAGTTTGCCTTGGTCCCTGGCTCCAATGTGCTGGAATTACATGTCACTACCACACCTACACCTGCCTGGTGTTTTATGTGGATGCTTGGGATCTGAACTTTGATCCTCATGCTCCTGTGGCATATGTTTTATCCACTAAGCCATCTCCCCAGCACCCCTCCCCACACTGTCCCATTGTATGTCTTTCAGCTTTAACAAGACCTTTCTGATCCCAAGTCTTGTACCAAGTCTTCTATGTCCTCAAACCATTTGTTCATTTTCTCCATGCGTTTCTATTTTTATTGATGAGGTGTGTGGTAGTTTGAATGTAACTGGCCTCTATAATCTCATAGGGAATGGGACTATTAGGAGGTGTGGCTTTGTTGGAGCATGTATGGCCTTGTTAGAGGGAGTGTGTCACTGTGGGGGTGGGCTTTGAGGTTTCCTGTGCTCAGGGTCCTGCCCAGTGTCTCAGTCAACTTCCTGTTGCTTGCAAGATGTAGCCAGCACTATGTCTGCCTGCATGGTGCGGTGTCCCACCATGGTGATAATGGACTGAACTTCTGAAACTATAAGCTATCCCAATTAAATGTTTTCTTCATAAGAATTGCTTTGGTCATGGTGTCTCTTCACAGCAATAGAAACCCTAACTAAGATAAGGTGTTTGGAAAATAAACTGTTTTAAATATTTTCTCTAAATTATTTAACATCTCTTAGGACCCACAATAAGAAGCAGCCAACTTTGATGAAAAAAAAAAAATTCATGGTCTTTGTGCCACCCCCTTTCCTGCTGATAGAACCACACTTCTCTGTTTTAATTATGCTAAATTTATAGTCTTAATTTAGATCCCACCCACTTCCTTCCAATTCTCTTTACCATTCTCATTCTCAACTTGGTGACGTTCAAGGGCATGCTGTTTAGATTATTTTGTAGCAATGGAATCCTTTTTAACATTCACATGAGCTTTCATTCCTCCTCTGTTTAAATTTTCAGTTTTTTTTTTTTTCATCAGACGTGGTGGTGGAAGGAGAAACTGGGGGGACTGGTGAAGAAGACGTTGCTTATGGCAGCTCTTGTGCACATGCTTTCCAGAGAGTTGACTTTTCCAGTGTTAATTGATTCTTCACTTCTGATACACCGGGGATGTGTTGCTGTTGCAATTATTGTAATTATTGTCATTTCTTTCCCAGGAAGAAACTGAAAGTTCAAGCCAGTTGTAGTGAATCAAGGACTCTCTTGCTCTGAATGAACTTAGATAACTTGTTCCTCCTGGTCTTGGTATAAACCATGCCCTATGCTCTGCTCAGTGAGATGCAGGCAGGTTGTTAACTGTGGACAGATTTCAGGTCCTGCTTAGCTTTGACTTGCTGGGGGCAGTAGTTTTCCCCAGCAATGTTGTTATTTCTGTTTGCAACTTAATTGCTTTGCTTTTTCATTACACATGGAGTTTTTTGGATTTTTTTTAAGCTTCCTTGTCTCCTTCAGATACAAAACAACAACTCCCCGCTCCCAGAAAAAAAACAACCTTTCACTTTCAATTTTTGTTAAGCTAGAAATAACCATAAACAGGTTGGAAAACAAAATAAATACCCACATACAGGTAGCCTAGGATAAATGATTAGTATCTTGCCACATTTGCTCCATCAACCTGTACCTATTATTAAGCATTTGGTAGGTAAACTTAAGGTATGTATAGTTGTCTTTGGAAAGCAGTCCTCCAGTGGGATGTATTTCACTCTTGCATAAAACTCTTTAATAGGTAAATTTTATTCTAACTCCCTATTATTAACCGCATCATGTCCAAAATCTTATGAAAGCAGATGTGGCATCATCTGTGTACTTGTAACTAAAAAGCATCTCATTTTTGCTGGAAGGCTCTTCTAGAGCTGTAGAAAGCATTTGAAAATGCAACAGATACAAAACAGATACTTAAAAGAAGTGATTTGGAGGGTGCTGTTTCCCAGTATTCATAAACTGTTGTGGAAACAGAACCGTGAGTTTTCTAATGCATTTTCTTTTCCCAGAGATCATGGAGTTAAGTGCATGATTGTAGCAGGAATCTTAGAGAGTCTTATTAAAAATCAAACCCGGGGCCAGTTATTGGGGTGAAATGCTGGATGGTCAGAGAGACAGAACAAGCCACAGCTAACCTCACCTGGCCGGATTCTCAGCTGGTCTTGTTTCCTCAGACTGGAGGCCTCTGACTCCTCATCCAGAATGGGTCCCAGCTGAATTGCTGCTCAAAAGCCTGAATGCTTAACCAGGCCAAATGCTTAACCAGGCCAAACTCTAGTTTCTGGTCCTCACACCTTATATATATCTTTCTGCTTTCTACTTCCACTCCCTGGGATTAAAGGTTCGCTTTCTGGGATTAAAGGCGTGTGTCACCATGCCTGGCCATTTCCAATGTGGCCTTGAACTCACAGAGATCCAGTGGGATTTCTACCTCTGGAGTGCTAGGATTAAAGGTGTGAGTGCCACCATTTTCTAGCCTTTGTATCTAGTGGCTGTTCTGTCTCTGACCCCAGATAAGTTTATTAGGGTGCACAATATTTTGGGGAACACAATACCACCACACATGATAGAAAAAAAAATTCATTAAAGTAATTCCAAGCTTGGGATGGGAGGATAGAAAGAGCTTTTTGTGTCCTTCCTAAATGTTGGTGTTTTAAACGGGGAGAGTAATGCCTAAGTTACTTGTCACCAAAGCATCTCAGTTTGGAAGGCCAAAATTCCAGGTACATGAAAATGAATATTTTAAATGTTGAAAATTTAGGAAACAAACACATAATTTTTAACACATTTATTTTCCTGGCATAGATTTTTCTGTAATTTCGCTGTGACTTTCTCACTTTCTCTTATTTCTATTTACAGTTTTCATGTTCTTGTTCTCTTTGTATAAAGCAGAGTGAGTAGACTTGGATGGGTGGGCTCTACTTCCCTTGCCAAGATTGCTAGAATTTGCTTTCTTAAGGCTCCTTGTGATTGTCTTCACAAATTTGTATGAAGTATATCGTGAGAGGCAAGGCACTGAATGGATAGCCCTCTAGGTCAAAGCTGCATATTTTCAGAAAGTTGTCCACTTCCCTAAGTCTTAGTTTTCCCTGTCTGTTAAATGGATGTTACTAGCACCTACTTAGGATAATCATAAGGACTAGAGAGATAATACTTCAAGAGTACTTAATGTGGTTCTTGATAATAGGCACATAGTATGCTTTGTTTCAGATTTTCTATGAAATTAATTAAGAATCTGACAAAAGCAAATCCTTTAAAGAATGAAGAAAAATCTTACTGTGTTAATTCCTTAACTTATCCCAACCTTGAGTGGACCCTGTAGTCACTGCAAGGCACAAGCACTGTCCAAACATCTTCTTTATTTTCCCATCAAAATTAGATAAGAAAGAATGTTAGAATAATGTTAGGTAGAAATAATATGTTTTGAAGAGCATGTATGGGTGTTATACCTTTTGTTAATAAAACAAGAAGTCACAAATTTCCCTGAGTTCCCTTCAATATACTTGACCTGGATTCTGATGTAAGATCAATTTTGAGTTGCAATTAAAATTTGTTTTTGTTTTTCGAGACAGGGTTTCTCTGTGTAGCTTTTGCCTTTCCTAGAACTCACTCTGTATCCCAGACTGGCCTCAAACTCACAGAGATCCACCTGCCTCTGCCTCTGCACCATCGCCACCTGGCTTGCAATTAAATATTTTTAATAAGATTGGAAGTCTTGAATTGTATTCCTGGTTACATTCCTCTCTAATACTTTGTAGTCTGGATAAATGCCTATGAGTTTCAGGTAGTACGATGGAAGAGTAGGAAGGTGATGATTACAGTTACTGTCGTACTTCTTCGGGGCAACTACTGATAAGGAAATGACTGTGGTCACCGAGCCCTTCTGACCACTCATTCTTGTCTCATGGTGTTCCTGTCGGCTTGTGAGTCACAGTAGCCTTTGTCTTCATCTTTGCCCCACCCTTCTACTCTCTGTGAGCATTAACTGTATTTTCTCCAGATACTTGGAATCAACTACTATCTTTGTAAATAATTCAGATTTCCTTTGATGGCTACGTAAAGGCTCAGTATTTCATGCAACTTCAACAGTTCATTTTTCTTCTTCTTCTTCTTCTAGAAATATACTGTGGATTGTCCTTAATAGTTGCTGGGAGATGAATTAAATAGACTAAATATTTAATTCTTGTACATTTTATGTGTATTTTGGCAGAATTGTGTCAGTATACTGAGTGTGACTTGAATTCCGGGCCTGACCTGTGCCTTGGTCAGACTCAAGGATGCAAGGACAGTTAGTGAAGGAGTGCTCCGCAAACAATGCACATGGCTCATGGAGCCCAATTTTAGTCTAAACACTAAACTGGCCAGATCATGTAAGTGTGTTCCTTTCCAAAATGTTTGGCTTAAAAACTGGTCACTGACTCTTTTGACTTTGAGTCTTAGCTTTTCATTTCCCCACTTCTCATACCATGTTCACATCCTAATGGTTTGTCTGACACTGAATAGACCATTTTCTTCCTTTCTAATCTTCTAAATAGTGTAAGAGAAGTATTTGTTAAATGTTTCATGGTGTGTGTGTGGTGAGAGAAGAATCTATAATTGTTCTCGATTTGGATGTTTCACAAGGCAATCAAATCCCAGATATTATAATCCACGATAAATGATAGCACATTTTATCTTTGCATTTGTGAAATCTTATTACGCTGTTCTGCAAATGGATAAACGTTTTCTTTTCATGAAGCCATAGGCCTAAATTATGGCTGCTCATTAACAAATGATTTCCATACTCTGAAACATGTGTGGGCAAGCCTTATTTGGGCAGAAACTGCCTTGATTTGCATTGCCTGGGACAGAGCTAGGACTTTTGCATTGAACTATACCTCTTCTGTTTTTTGGCCTCTAGGAGATAAGAAGTATTTCATGTTTTGATACTCATTTACTTATGTTGATCTGACACAAGTATTCTTCATTTCCTTGTAAAGTGAAGGGGAGAGAAGAGATATGTAGCTGTGTTTTGTATTACACAGTTAATTCCAACCATATATATATATATCCCGGAGCTTGACTCTGTAGCTGTTTGGATATAGTCAGCAGTTAGCAAATCCTTCATGTTTCCCCTGCAACTCACTTATGACAATGGAGGAGAAAAACATTTTACTGTTTAAGAACTATTTCTCGGGATAACATTTACAGATGTGATGTCTAGAATAATTGAACAGCACAAGTCAGATGACCTTGCACTGCAGTGACATATGGGTCAGCCTGTTCTGCCTCAGTCCCCTGAATTTGTAGTACTTATAAATCTTGATATTTATAGAGTGAAAAAAGATCTTTCTGATCTTAAATATATCATGTCATCTAATAAAGGGGGAAAGGAATTCATATTTGTTTGGATTTTGAAACCATTTCTAATACATAGGCTTTGCAACCAAAATCTCACTATAATGTCTCCTAGAATCAGAGTCTTTCCCTATTTGATCACTTCTTAAATATATTTTGCTTCCTTTTTGGACTGTAGGATGAGTATGTTTTTATGATGTCATGCACCCACATTAGAACTTTAGTGTAACACGTCTTGGGACCTCACAGCTTTTGGGACTTTTAAGCATAGAGCCCTTGAGTGCCTGCTGGGTATCAAGCATTATGTTCAACCTAATTATTCTTTGTAAGTTAGTAAACATGTTGCTTTTTATTTTTTTAAGTGGTAAACTGAGACCATTTCTTTTCTTTTTTCTTTTAAAGTTGATTCAAATGTAGCCAAAGCTGTACAAGTCCTGTAAAATTCCTGGCCATTAACACAATGTTTTGCACAAATGGCTCCTTCATTTCACTTTCCCTGGAGTATTCTGCCCCATGGGGACATCTTTCCTTCCCCATCCAGGCTGGAATAGCTGTCACCAGGCTGTAGAGCATTTGCATTCCATTACTTCTTGCCTGGCTATCACAGTTACAAAGTTCAGCCAAGTTGTCACGGGTATCTCTTTAATTTTCTTTCAAATTAAACATGGAATGAGAGAATGTTGGCTTGCTTCACAATCAGAGGTGCTAAGACCATGTTTTGGGTTTTTTCCAAGATGTATAATTTTCCCTCTCAAAATACATTAGTAAAAAGTCTAGGCAAAGGCAACCATTCTCCCGTAGCAGTTTACCAAAAGTGTGAGGTCAAATTTTAGATGCAACTTCAGAAATGAATTTTTCGTTTTGTTCCTCAGTATGCAGCAAATAGTCCTTGTTCAGCAGTGTCCCACAGACGAAGCAACTGGAAGGCACCCCCACCTGGCAAGGCTGCAGAGCTTGCAGTGGGCATCTATCCCTTGGCACACTGCTGTCTTTTAGTGGGCTTTTATCTCTTGAAAGCTTTTTACCAAAAAGAATGCAGATTTTTAAGTGGCAAATCATTAACCTTACATGTAAATAGAGGGAGCATTTTAATCAAAACAAACTTCCCCCTACAAATTGAGTCTACTTACGCATAAGGTTTAAAAGCCCCATTTGTCAGGGCCCTGGCTGTTACGTAATTGCTCTTATCTCCGTCTCTTCCTCACTCACTGACTGCCCCAGGCTGCTTTCACTTTCATCAGCCCCTATCTAGAATCATTCCTACTCAGTGCCTCTTCCCCTCAGGCAGTAATAGCTACTGTTCATCTTTGATTTATTGTTTCTGTATGCTTAGTGTGCTTCAGCTGTGCTCCTTACCAGTGTTTATTGCGTTTACACTTAGCGGCAGCCTGATGGAGTTGGTGTGGATGGTGAAGCTTAGGGGTTGAAGGGGCCAGTGAAGTGAGGCCCAGGCTCCTCCAGCTGTCCTGCAGTGAGGCCAGCAGTTCCCCAGTGTGTGAGACTGCCACTCTGCTGTCTTCTTGCTGCCTTTTGCTTCTTATCACCGTTGTTCTATCAGCTTGTCATCTACTCGAGCGACCAGCCCTTGGACTCAGGTTCTCCTTCCTCAGGCTCCTCTCTGCCGCTGGGCATCTGAAGAAAGCCGTGTGAGAAACAAATTGGTTCCCTTTTTCTATACTAGCTCCACTCCTCATCTTTCCTTTCAGTGTTTCACGAGTGCCAGCAAAGAGTCACAGTGAAATTTGGGTTGCAGATGATAATGCATCTTTTCTAGAATCTTCCTCCTATGAAACCCCTTCCTTTCATTTCTCTAGGCTGCCCCCACCCTATGTGCTTTCTTGGCTATAATTTCCTCTTCTATTATTTAAAAGTCTTCTATGTCATCTGTTCCTTTCCCCTTCTATCACAAATCCACTAGCTGTTGACCTTGCTTCACTATTCTCCAGTTCCCTTGTGGTTCACAGGGTTCTTCTAAGCTTGGGGTTAGTAGATTCCATGTGGGTGACCCTAGAGATCTTATTCTTGATTCCATCTTCTCCTCAGTTACCAACATCCTGACTGCAACCAGGGATTCTTCTATTCTCAAATGAGCATCTCTTCTTGAATATAATTTATGCTATACAACTGTTCTTGTCCCTTAACTGGTTTTATTTTTGACCTTGTAACCAAACCTTGTAATTCTTATCTGGTAACTGTTATTAATATTTTCAGCATTGTCAGCATAATGATAGAGCTAGAATTCTGAAGGGATTTGTGGTCTTCTCACAGGATACTACCCTTTCCACTTTGAGCTTTTGTGATTGGATTTCCATGCTGGATGCTGTTCAATGGCTTTAGCCTTGTCTTCCTTTTTCCTATCTCTTTTAGTAACAGGTATTTAGCTCTCTTTTGCATGAATTTCTTATTTATACTATTTTTATTTGACAGGGAAGAAAGGTGTCTTAGTTTAGTCTGCTGTAACAATGTTATGGTCTAGGTAGCTTCTAACCAACTGAATTTAATATTGTGGAGGCTGAGGCCAAGCTCTGGTATCAGCATAGTTGGGTTTTGGCCTGGTTTCTTATGGGCTAAAAACCTGACTTCTCATTGTATCTTCACCTGGTACATAGAGTTAATGAGTTCACTGGCCCTTATGTGTAAAGGAACTAACTCATTTAATTTGGCTGCCCTTTATGATCCAGTCACCTCCAAAAGGGTCTTTCCCTCCAATTCCAATACCTTGGATGTTAAACTTTTAACATATGAATGAGAATGGTGAGGACACAAACATCAGATATTTACAATAGAGGAAGAAGTCAGTCTGTCTTCTCCCTTCTTAATGTCAATCAGAGGAGATAGGGCCAGGGCCATCTCAGTATGGAGGCTAGATGGATACAATCTCATGGCTCTGTTTTCTGTATTGAAAAGATCTTTAAGACAAACCACCTTACAAACATTTTATTTACTCTTAAACATGGAGGAGAACCCTTGAAACATTCCTTTGTTCTAAGCACAAAGCCAGATTGCCTGTGTGTGAATCCTGGCTTTACTATTTAATGACAGACTAACTCTGGGCAAGATAGTTAAACCTCTACATGCTTCACATTCACTTTATGTATAACTGGGATAGCAGCATTACATAGGATATAAAAAATATTAAATGAGTCAATACATGTAAAGTAAATGAAGTATGGCAAGGAGTACATTCTTAAATGATAGAAATTAACATTACTTTGCCAAGCAATGAAAAATTGCCAAGAGTAAAAGGGTCAAGTATCACTGCAATTTATAGTATAGGTTCTGTCTTATACGCCAAGTTACTAAAAGGCTATGGTTGAATACAACTATGATTTAGGAGCTCTTAAAACACACAGCATAGTGAAAGAATGAGTGGAAATGTAGGGGAAATTACAGATTCAGGGGTCCCATGTAGGAGCTGACCAACCAATTTAGTTAGCTAACCCATTAAAAAATGTGAGTAATAACTTAGTTAACTTATTATTATAAAGCAAAGTGTTTATAAAACACTCTCTAGGTGATAGGCGCCTGTGGCCTTTAAGGGATTCTCAAACTTATGAGATAAACTGGTATTGTGTAACTACAGCCCCTCATTGACAAATGCTTGGCCCATGTTTCTCAGTAGGATGTATTGTAGAAGAGCATTTTTCATAGGAAAATGTTAGTGCACATTATTGATGTGGGGGTAGGTTTTGTTGTGCCTTGCTGAGATCTGTGCAAATGGTAACGCACCTGTGATGGTTGCTTGGTTTATTAAAGGGAAGTTTTAGTGGTTTACAAATACTGAGAATTTGAATGCAAATTTTTTAAAAATGTTCATTTGTGATTAGTTGCAGGGGCAATTTTCACAGAATCTGAGGATAATTCTCTGTGTCTTTCCTTGTAATTAACAGAATCATGATAAAAGTCTTGCTTTAGGCAGCCATGGATAGATGTTATGGTTTCTGAACCTATCTTGGGTGGGAGTAGCCTGAGAGAGTACTTAAAGATATAGAAGCCCTGACCCCAGGACAGCTAAACAGAAACAGACTCCTTGTGGGCAAGCTTAGAGCATGTGCCCAAATCAGGGAACTCTAAGAGCAGAGAAGTAGGGAGAAATTCAGTTGCTGTATCCTTCCGTATTGTGGGACTTGAGTCTGTGATACTAATTTATACTCAAAGCTGAGACTAAAGAGTTATAAACACGAGAATGAGTTGATGCTTGCAGGAAGTACCACCATATTGTGCCTGCCTTATACCAATAAGGGGATACAAAAGGCAAGATGCAATAATTTGAGGGAAAAATGTGATTCAGAACCTTCACTTTTGTTATGGTGGGGACTGAACCCAAGACTTTGCACATGGTAGGCAGATGCTCTACCACTGAGCTATATTCAGTCTATGAAGTTCCAATTACAACTTCTATTGCAACTGCCAGACAATGATGATCTATTCTCTCTGTCTCTCTCTAACTTAAGCATCAACCTTCTCTTTCCCTGCTGTTTTTTTCCTCCTTTCCCTTCTTAAGCAAATATTAAAATGTAGAAGACAAGATGATACTGGAGACAATTTTCAATTTGATTTAAATATTTGTGCTATGTTATAAGAGGTGAATAAGTAAAATAACGCTTGGGAGAAAGTTGGTAATTTCAGTCAAAACATGGAGAAAATATAACTTAGCTCCTGTGAAGGAATCTTGTCCTAGGAGGTTATTTATGTGTTTCAGTGTCCTGTGTACAAAGGTGTATCTGTCCTGGACTTGATAGTGTAAGTAGGTTTTCCACTTCAGATTTGGTGTGTGTGTGTGTGTGTGTGTGTGTGTGTGTGTGTGTGTGTGTGTGTGTGTGTGTGTGGTGGTGCTGGTATGAAAAGGCTAGAGGTTGATGTCAAGTATCTTGTTTCTTTTTGTTTTTTCTGTGCCGGGTTTTCTACTGAATTTCAAGCTTACTGATTGGGCTGGACTCCGCTGGCCAGTGAGTGGGTCTCAGAGGCTCATTTGATTTTTTTACGAAGATTTGACCACAGTGTGAGCACAGCAATAATCTCCTGTTTTGTCGTCATTGTGGCTCCATCCTGTGACTGTACCTATTTGTCATCATTCTGAGTCTGAAAGGAGAGGAAACAGATATCACAATCTTTCATTTAAGCAATTCATAATCAATGGACAAATAAAGGCTAACCCTATATCCATCACAAAGATTTAGCATTTCCAGGTTATTCTGCATAGGCTTCCTTTGTTTTTTCTCTTGTCTCTGCTACAAGCATTTGCTATTCATATATATCAATTACAAGGAAATCTCACAACATTTTCTTATCTGTAGGAAATGTGTTCTTATCCTACTCACCCCATCTTTATCCTCTCCTACCTCCTCCCTCCCACCATTCCTGGAGGCCACTCTCCTCTCCCCAGCCATTGTTCATTTATAAAATGTCTGTATTTAGCAATACTTTGTCACATTCATCAAAGGTAGTAAGTGCTCAGTATCACTGAGTACTTTGTCCTTGAATTCCTCAGGTTATCTCGAAAATGCTGTTCAACATTTTGCCTCATTGAATCATCATCCAGTTAGGAAAAGGGTGCCTTCAGAGACACAGTTAAAGAACACTTCAGTTTTGATATAGTTAGAGGAAGTAAGGAGGGAATCCAAAAAAAAAAAAAAGGAAAACACAAAACAAAACTTACAACCTCATGGGATTTCTTAAGTATTTTGTGGAAGGAACTAATACTTTCTCTCAATTTTCTGTCCTTCACAGGCACTATGATCTATCCTCTGAGAATGAGCGATCTGAAGCACTTTTTAAACAATGTAAACCACAGCTTCTGGTTTAATGAGGGATTGCTTCTTACATTGCATTTCATGTCAGCACAGATGCAATGATTTCATGTTCTAAAGTTAGCACCCCAATTACTGTTTTGATTGCTCTTAGCAAAATGCACACAAAGAATACAGTGACTCAGCGAAAGGTATTGCCAGTGGGTTGTGGTTTTTAGCTTTCCAGATATGAAGGAATGGCATAAAGGATGCACACTTGTTGTTGCCTTTCAGAAAGTGATGGAGTAGTGCACAGGCCTTCCACACATTCCCACCACAGCACTGAAGCACAGACTGCTGTCTTTTTTCATTTGTTGTTTATGTCTATTTTTTCTTCCTAAAACAATGACAAAGATGTGTGAAGTATTGTATGCAGGTCAGTTGTATATCTCTACAGCTGCCTCCTCCTACTCTTGACAAAGTCTCATGTAGCTGAGGCTGACCTTGAACTCTTGTAGCCAATGACTGACCTTGAACTTCTGATCCTGTTGTCTCTACCTCTTGAGTTCTAGGATTGCGGGTGTGCACCACCACCACACCAGGTTTTATGCTGTGCTGGGAATGGAACCCAGAGCCTTGGTTGTTATAGTCACATACTCTACCGATTCAGCTATATCCCTACTCTATGAGCTACTTTTAATAAACAGTAAGCCATTAGTTCCCCTGTGGTCACAAAGACCTATAAGCATACTTGTTTTCTTTTTTAAAGATTTATTCTGTGTCTGCAGGTGTGTGTGTGTGTGTGTGTGTGTGTGTGTGTGTGTGTGAGGAAGTCAGAGGACAACTTTCTAGGATCAATTTTCTCTCCCTACTTTGTTTTTGAGACAGTCTTCCTGTTTCTGTGTCTGTGGTACACAGGGAGACTTCCAGCTGAAGCCTTCCAATGCCCACCTCAGCACAGGAGCACTGAGATTATAGAATCTCACCATTGCATCAGGCTGTTTTTATGTGGGTCCTGGGATCAAAGTTATCAGGCTTACATTACAAGCATTTTTATCTCCTGAGTCATCTCACTGGTTCCATGATTTACTTTTTCTTAAAGAGAAAAATGTGACTCCAGAGAACCTTAATGTTGAACATTAGTTGATGCCTATGTGGCACTTCATTCTCATTGTGAATATATTAAAAGACAGCCAGTGAAATGTGACATGGTACCTGCCTTAGCGAGATGCCTGTCTTCTGAAGGATATGGAGGATGAGTGCTGTTGAGCAGACACACTAGGACTAAGCAGGGTTCTAAGCAATACAGCCCTCCCATAAAGTCATGGCTGACAAGAGATGCTTGAGAAGCTAAGATACTACACTATAATTTTGGGGCAACACATACCTTTGAGACAAAAGCAGGTAGTTGTCAACAATTTGTGCTGTACTTAATAAGAAATGTTTATTTTTCTGAAAACAGCCAGGAAGATTGGTAGAGAGAAGTCAATTTTTATTTCCACATCTTAATCATGAAGTTAAGAAAACACATATACACACCCACCCACCCACCCACACACATGCACATGCACACACAAACTGGTAAAAAAAAAATCCACAAAAAACCAAAAAACCAAAAACCTACCTAAAAAATAGTGAATCAAAAGAAGACTATGTTTACTTATTTTTAGAAACTGCATTATCCCCCAAAGCCAGAAACTGACTTCAGGGACAATGATAACACTGATGTGTGTCTGCTCTCTACAAGTTTATCATTTTCAGAGATGAAGCTCAGTGGGTGAATCTCAGAGGATGCGCAATACAGGGACTATAAATATGTTTTTAAATTCATGTGAATATGTTGAGTGAAGCCCAAGGTTGGTAGACCCCACAGGTGTTTTTCTGTAACTTTGTGTTCCTGTCCTGCCTTTGTTGTCTTTAAACAAACTTCAGTCTTTAAATTGGACAAGAGACTAATGCCTGCTGTCTAGTCAAGGTTCCTGGATTAAAGCTCTCACTTATGTAGGCTGTACCTTAGTGACAGCTGTTCCTACGTCCTTTTTTTACCGTTTGTCAGGTCAGCCATCGCCATCATTGATGGGTCGCTTAGACCGCATTGGGATGAGACATCAACCTTATTCTAGTCCATTGGCCTTCTTCTTTTTTACAACTTGTGCTAGAAATGGAGGAAGCTGGTTGTTGCCTTCCAAAAGACTGCAGCTGACGACAGGGAGGTCATGTCTTCCCTTTTTTTCCATTTAGAGGAAGCAAGCAAAGAAACAAATTCCAACTAAACCTCTAATCTTCCACATTCCTACTAAATTTATTTCCACATTTTATTCACATTTGATCTTGAATTTTCAGTACATGAAGATATTTAGATTTTCTGTCACTTACTCTTCATGTCTAGTTGTCAATATGCACATTCATCTTATACTGAAAGATTCTTGTACAATCATGAAGGTTTAGCCTTTTTCTTTTGAAAAATGGATTAACAATCTGCAAACTTTTCAAAGTATGTGTGATATATAGTTTTAATTCAGAAATAAATATTAATTTTTTTAAGTTGGTGGCATAATAGGGCCATCTAGTTATCTAGTTATGCCACAAGAAAGGAAACTTGTAAATGGCTTCATCTGTTTACTCTTATAGCGTCCTGAGTTTCTTGCACCTTATAATGGTGATCTGTTAGTGATGTAAGATCTTTTCCAGTTTTTTTTTTCTTTTCAAGATAGGGTTTCTCTGTAGCTTTGGTGTCTGTCCTGGAACTCACTCTGTAGACCAGGCTGGCCTCGAACTCACTGAGATCTACCTGCCTCTGCCTCCTAAGTGCTGGGATTAAAGGCGTGCGCCACCACCGCCTGGCTCTTTTCCAGATTTTAAGGACCCTATTTAGAGCCAGTATTTGAAGGAATATTGATATGATGGTAGAGAGGCCATTCCTGTGATATTTTGGCCAAGGATGTGGCTTCATTCTGCTTATGTCCTAAGAACTTAAGTGAAGCAATGGACTGGTTTGTTTGGCAGAAGAAGGTCAAGGCAAGATGGTATTCAGGCAGGTGCTGAAGAGGCAAGAAGTCTCCTATACTGCATTTTGCAGATGCTTCACAGTGTAAGGTTCTGTGCTATGATGACATGACAGGCGTCTACAGTTTACTTGATGAGATTGCCAATAGTTAGCATTTGTTTTTAACTGTTTTAGATTTTTAGAGGACAACTACATGTCTTTGTTATTGGTGAAAGATGATAATAGAAGTAGCTTTTGAAAAATAGAAAAATAACTGTCCTAATTTAAACTGGATTCGGACAATCTTGTCTACCCAGGCATAGGTAGTATGGGTAGCTAGAAGGCTCCATGTGGTGGATGGCTTTTGTAACAATTCCAGAATGGCAAGCTTGGTCCAAAGAAGAAATGATGCTGGAGGCAGTTGGTCTGCACTACACAGCTCACTATTTATTCAAAGCTCTTCCCAGAGAAATCTCTTTCCCTTCATGGGAAAGATTGGTAGGGAGGAGGGGCTTGGGGATGATACTATTTGAATAGGAGCACCTTGTGAGGGACAACTTATTTAGCCCTGTGACTCTCTGAGTCACTGAAATTCTTAGATCATGGCAGATCAGTTCTTGACAAAGGACCGGGAAATTGATGGTTTCTTCCTTGTCAGGTGAGGATCTTGAAACTTCATTTATTGAACAATATATGGAATGGTTAGTCAAAGTTGCCAGACGTGGAACTCTTTGATATACACAGTTATCTCCCCAGGGCAACCACTGTGCAAGATAGAAATGAAGGGGAAAGATCAAAGACTGTCATTAGACCTGGGAATGACCTAAGACGGTTTTGAAGGGTATGAAGGGTGGTTTTAAATTTTAGAGCCTGCCTAAAATTAGATTGTGTGATTTAATTTTTTGATGTACCCCAGTATTTTAAAAATACTTAATATTCATGCATGCATATAATTGGATCCAATATTCATACATGGATTTATTTGGATCCAATCCATTCCCCACTCACTGCCCTCCAATTCCTCCTGTATCCCATAACCTCAAGTTCTCCTTGGTAACCTCCAGTAACCCTGTCTTATTTAGGGCTTCTGTTGCTGCAACAAAATACCATGACTGAAAAGCAAGGTGGGGAGGAAAGGCTTTATTCAGCTTACATTTCCACAGCACTGTTTATCAGAGAGGGAAGTTAATACAGGACTCAAACAGGGCAGGAACCTGGAGGCAGGAGCTGATGCATACATAGGCCATGGAGGGGTGCTGCTTACTGGCTTGCTTTTTCTTTTAAATGTAGAACCCAGGACTACCAGTCCAGGGATGACACCTCCCACAATGGGCTAAACCCTCCCCCCTTAATCACTAATTAAGAAAATACCCTACAGCTAGATCTTATGGATGTAGTTTCTCAATGGAGGTTCCCTCCTTTTGGATGACTAGTTAGTGTCAAGTTGACATAAAACTATCCAGCATGACTGACTCCTTGTCAACTTGGCACACAAACACATCACTCTCAAGCTACAATTATTCCTTTCTTGTTCATCCCCAAGAGCACACATTAATAGAAACATCACAATATACAACATTTTACAAACTTAAAAAGTCCCACAGTCTTACAAATGCAAATGCTTTTAAAAGTGGTCTCTTTAAAAATATTCAGTTTCTTTTAAAATCCAAAGTCTCTGTGAAACATCAGTATCTTTAAAATATGTTTAAAGTTTCTCAAATGTGGACCCCTGTAAAGTAAAAAAAGTTAAGCACTTTCTCACTTCAAGAGGAAAGAACTAGGGCACAGCCACCATCCGAACAAAGCAAAACCAAACTCTGAAAGTGTAAAAACTCAATGTCCAATGTCTGGGGTCCACTCAAGCCCCACTTCAGATTGAACGTCACTGTGTCTGTTTGGTGTTTCTTGTATTTGTATGAATGGGGGACCACCTACTGGACCTGAGGAGCCTATCGGGGCACCCACCCCTGAAGAAAACTGACGCTGCCATCTGGCAGCCATCAGCTGCCCATAGCTCCACAACTCAGGGTGGGCCTCATGACCCTCTCCATGCTGGCATCGTAAATGGGTTCATGTTGTACAAGTCTTGGCCTTTTAGCCCCAGCCTTTGAGAGTTTGTGCATGCAGCTGAGCTATCAAGTCTGACAAATACTGTTCTGCTACAGGCATCCCTCTGTCTCTTACAGTCTTCCCGCCCCCTCTCCCATGATGATCTCTGGGTTTGGAGGACAAGTGTGATAGCAATGTCTGTCCCATCTAGGGCTGAGCCTTTCATCGTCCCTTACTGTCCACCTGTTGTTGGTCTCTGTATTAATCACCATCTCCTGCATGAAGAAGTTTCTCAAATGAGGGTTGAAAGATACATGAATCTATGAATATACAGATAGGAACTTAGGTAGGGGCTATTTTTTTTTAACTATGTCCATTTGGCAGAATAATGGTGCTAGGATCTCCTTTAGGGCCTATGACCTAGGAAGCCATGTTTTTGTTTTATTTTGCTTGTTTTTTTTTTTTATCCACTTAACAATACCAGACATGAGTTCCATCTTGCAGAGTAAGCTTTAAATTCTATTAAAAAGTGATTGGTCAGTCCCACAGAATTGATGCTACTGTTGGCAAGCACCGGTGAGCATAGTTTTCCAGGCCAGTCATTACTGTATCTCGCAGGGTTCACAGCTGGGTGGGACTGCTGGTGTCTCTTCTAGTCTGTGTAGTATCTGCCAGCACCATAAAAGCTGGCCAGTAAGGATGAAGTTTCAAGTTTGTACTAGCTTGATCTCCTCATGTCCTAAAAACCATGTATGTGGTGTCTTCAGCAATAGGGTCTTACCATCAAGTTCTGGAGAGTAACTGAGAGCAATAGCATCTAATGTTCAAGGTTGTGGGTGTGTCTATAAGCTTTGCTGAAAATTATTTCAGAAGTAGAGAATGGTTAAAATTGCATAAATGTTCTGGTATGCCATACACTTTGATTCCTTAAATGCTAGTATTTTATATAGAACCCTGTGGACATCAATACTATCTTCACAGGGAGGATGTAGAAGAGAGAGTTTACAGATCTACATTACAAATGGAAAACCAAATGAGACTATATTGGCAAATGAAGTAAAAAACCAGCAATCCGTAGTTTCTTATAGGTACTTATTGTAGTAATTACTTTGAAGTAAATTGGTATTTGCTTCTCTTGCCTAAACTTGGATCATATTATTTGATTTTTATTGCAAAATAGTTTTGGATTTATGGAAAATTTAAAAATTGTACCAAAAATTTTTCCATATCATGTGTTTCGGTTCTTTAAATGTTAATATTTTACCACACTTAACACTTGCAATATCATATTAACTATTTTTTCCAGAAATTTTGCAAGTTAGATGATCTTTATCTCTGAAAAATCCATACACATTTATTTCCTTAAAACAAAGCCTGTAATCTGTAAATCAGATGCAAATATTAAAATTAAGGGTGACTCAACACTGTTTAGCCCATAGGACTTACTCAGATTTTGCTGCTGCTCAGTAATGGTCATTTGTGGTAAAAGGGGAACTAACTTCCTGACTTGGTTTTAGACGCAGTCCTCCATCAGGCATTGGGGTTTAACATGTTGTTTTATTTATTTTCTTTTAATCTGGATCACTTCATGAGAGATCTTTGTCTTTCTGGACCTTGACATTTTTTCTCTTACTAAAAATTTATTTTGATTATGATTTCTACTTTCCCAAGTCCTCTAATATCCTCTCACCTCTCCTTCTATCAGAATACACACCCAGTCTGTTTCTAGAAAACAAACAAACATCTAAGGAATACTAAAATAAGAGAAAAACAAACAAACCAGAACAGACAAAACAAACAGAAGAAAAATAACCAAAGTAATAACACAAGAAACACAGAGATCCAGAGACGCATAGGAATACCATAAAAACATAAAACCACAAGCCACAGTATATATGCAAAAGGCCTGTACTGTTAACACACACACACACACACACACACACACACACACACACACACACACACAAACAAACAAATGAGACTAACATCCTCAAAAGATGCTGTTGAGTTTGTTTTGTGTTTGCCAACTACTTCTGGGTGTGGGATTTGCCTTTAAGAGTGGTTTGCATTCCCAGTAAGACTCTATTGGAAAGAACTAATTTTTCATATGGGATTGATTCTCAATTGGAGATAGCTTCTGGATTAGGAATGGGGGCTTGTGCCCACTTTTCCTCTCAGTCCTGGGATCCATCTGGCATAGACCTGTGCAGGTCCTGTGCATGCTTCCAGTCTCTGTGAGTGCATATGGTCACTGTTGTATTTGGAAGACCTTGTTTCCTTGGTGTCCTCCATCCTTTCTGACTCTTATAATAACTGTTTATGCCTCCTTTTCCACAGGATTTCTGGAGCCACTGGGCAGGGATTTGATGGGAGACATCCCATTTACTGCTGTGAGGTCTCCCACTCTTTGCACATTGTCCAGGTGTGATTCTCTGTACTTGTTCTTGTCTGCTACAGGAAGAAGCTTCTCTGCAGATGGCTGAGCAAGGCACTGATCCATGAGTATAACAGAATGTCATTAGGAGTCATTTTGAGGCTACCTTCCTTTAGCAGAAAAGTAGTATTTTTTTCCCCCTAGATCTCTGGCCTAACTAGTCTCAGATTCTTGGTCATTCAAGCAGTGTCAAGGATGGGTGCCATCTCATGGAGTGGACCTTAAATCCAATCAGATATTAATTGGTTACTCCCACAAACTTTGTGCCACTATTGCCAGCATATCTTGCAAGCAGGTCACCATTGTAGATGGAAGGGTTTGAACCTGGGTTGGTGTTTCTCCTTTGGTAGCATGCAGAGTACCTTCTAGTACCGTGAACAGTTGTGAAGGTTCTGTGTAGGCACCAGCTTGACTTTTCCATGTTCAAGAAGTTGTGTAAGTATTATCTTTGGTGACAGTGCCTTAATCTCAGTTTGTGGAAAGTAGTCAACAGCCTTAGCAATAGCATGAGTTGTTTGGAGGTTCCCATGGGCTCCTTTGCCAATAACTCTATTAGATGTAACCCATTCCCATCACTGTGAGCTTCCTTTCATGATGAGAAATGTCTAGTTGGAACTCTGTTGGCCCCATTATTTGGCAATTTCATTTAGAGTACCTTATTACATGTGTGTGTGTGTGTGTGTATAAAGCCTCTGTTGTATCGGGTTTCCATTGACCTATTAAATGACCCTTAGTTCTAGCTCTCCTTCCCTGTGCTCCCTACCTCCCCCTCCCCCGCTCTTAAATCTCCCTACTAGTTGATCCTCTTAGTCCTACCTCCCTGTGCTCGAAAGTTTTATGTCAACTTGAGACAAGCTAAAATTATCTGAAAGGAGGGAACTTTAATTGAGAAAATGTCTCCATAAGATTGGGCTATAGGTAAGCCAGTAAGCAGCACCCCTCCATATCCTCGGCATCAGGTCTTGCCCCGACCCACATTCCTGCCCTGTTTGAATTTTTGTTCTGACTTCCTTTGATGCTGAACAGTGTTATGGAAATATAAGCTAAATAAATTTTTTCCTCCCCAAGTTGCTTTGGTCATGGTGTTTCGTCACAGCAATAGTAACCTAAGACACTCCCCCATCCATAAATATCTATTTTAGAGGAATGTTGATCCGTACATAGTCTTCCATTTGGCCTTCTCTCATGCTTCACCATGATGAGACTGAAGCACTTCATCTATGTTTGAGATATGACAGGAATGTTTTCCCTTAGTATATTGTATCAGGAAGCACCTGGGGTCACCTTGATCCAATTGTGGTGACATTTATTCTCATCATTGCATTAAAATTTCTTAGTTGCACAGTCACTGGTTTCTCTTTGATATTACTAGATACCTTGTATAAGACATTCTGGCACTATATGAAATCCTTTTTCTTTAAAGGAGATTTTATGGGAGGGTTTAGAGGGGGGACAAGAAAAGGAGAAATATTGTAATTTCAAAAAATAAAAATGTATTAATTTTTTTACATTGCACGCAGCATCACATGTCTGAAGGTCAGAGGACAAATTTCTGGAGTTGGCTTGTTTTTGCACAATGTAGATCTTAGGGCCCAGACTCAGGTCATTACTGCTTTTGCTGGCAAGTGCTGTATCTGCTGAGGCATCTTGCTGGCCTAAAATTTTGTTTCTTATCACACATTCATTAAATGCTTTTAGCTAGAGTGAGAAACTATGACTATGGAGTTTTCTAGCAGACCATCTTCTAGTTCATCATTTATTTTGTATTCATTGAATGGAATTTTATAGTAAGGAAGAACTTTCGCTTCTCCCTGATTTATTTATTCATTTATTTACTTAGGCGTCATTGGATCATGTTTTGTTATTTTCTGCTTGGATAGTTATAATCTGCTGCCATTTATCTTGTTGATCAAATAGTCTCTGATTGGACATGAGCCTCCCTGGTCTTTATGGCATGTTCTTAGTATTCTGGGAACACTGCACTGCTCTCTGGAACCAGATGTCTTCAGCAGATTTTGTACTTTCCTTGACCCAGCCTTGGAGTCAGCATTTCTCCATAAGAGTCATTTGATTGAGAAGGGTAACTTAGAAAACAAAATTTGTATGCTGGGTAAGTTCTTGCTTCTGGGCCTTTTCAGCAAATGGAGCCTGGAAGTAGGCATGTGTCTGTGCACACACCTATATATAAGTTTACATAAATCTACTGTTTTTATCCATTTTTGGGTTTCCTTTCCCTAATCCTTGTAATTTTTCTTGATTTCAATATGGCAGATAGTAACATAATTATGAAAGGTGAAACAACACAGAAAGATGTAAGAGATGTTCATATTTCTAACAGCCCACCACTTTTACACTGTTCACATTCTCCTTTCTTTTCCCTTCTGTATATTATGGGTCTTTTTTTTTCCACAAAGGAGCCCATAATGTGTATTTTTAAATTTATTTTTTCTTTTGGAATCAAAGGATATCAATGTATAATATTCTTTAACATTAAACTCTTCTCTCTCTCTCTCTCTCTCTCTCTCTCTCTCTCTCTCTCTCTCTCTCTCTCATCATTATATCCTGAATATAAGTCCATATCAGTTTAGGAAACTTACTTTTTTTTTCTGAGACAGGGTCTCACTTTGTAGCTCTGGCTGTCCTGGAACGCTGTATGTAGACCAGGGTAGCCCTATACTCCAGAGACCTGCCTGCCTCTGCCTCCTAAGTGCAAAAATCTGATTCCTTTTTAATGATGAGTGTATTATACTCCACTGCATGGATGTACCATAATTATTCAACCACTCTTCTGTATATGAGTATTTATGTTGCATCCAGTGTTTGGCAGTCATAAGTTGTGTGAAATTTTGCTGCAGAAATAATCTTCTGCAAGTATATTTTATGGTTAATATTTTTACTTCATTTAGACAATCCAGCTTTTTAAAAGCTGTCTTTGATGAAGAGTTAGATTTTTGATCTACAAGTTACATTTGTAAAAGTGTTTTCATTCCTTTAAAACTACCCTCAGTATTTAAAATTGTTAACTTCTACTTTTAAACATAGGAACATATTATATTGGGACTATACACCATGAAATTTCAGTAATTTAATTCATGTTTAATGTGTGGTCAAAAGAACCCTTATGTTTCCTGGCTTTTTATTATCTTAGGTAATCTGAGTAGCTTTTAACAAGAGGTTCTAAAAGAATTTGGGTAACTGGTTTTATAGCGGTAATTGAGACACAGCTCTGCATAACTCCTTCCGTCTACCACTTCCTCCCTTGAACAGGACAGAGGCCTTAAAGACCATGAACCTGGCCAATTGTATTGCCACATTAATAGTTCTTTTATTATCAGTCATTTTTGAGACATATTTTCTAAACATGATTATCAAATATCTGTTACCTATAATCATAACAAAATGATTAAATATTATTAAATGCAGCCATATCTATTGCAGCCTTAAAGCAAAGATGTGACAGGGCCACTCTGCAACACCTCCAGTGTTTCCTTATTCTGTTTGCTTGTCCACCTATGGGGAAGCCAGTCTTAATTTTATTTGGGTATCTTTTCTCTTAAGTGTTCAAATGCTGCTGGTTGCTTAACTTTTAATCTAAAAATCAAAGCATATCTTTTGAGTTCAGATGCCATGTGTTGCATTTTATCTGATCCTCATGCACTTGAACTCAAGTTTCCTCCACAAAGACCCTGTTGTTTCTGGTCTGGCTTACTTTAACCAGAAGCTGGTGGTTTCTAAGCTTTGCTTTCAGATGGCCTGTGGGGGCAGAGGAGTGTGTTCTTCCAGGATGGTGAAAACCCTTCATGTTTTCTCAACTCTGAATTCAGAGTATTTGATGAAAGGAATATAATTTTATTGTCTCCCAGTAATGACAAAGTGTGGTCATCTTTACTGATTCTAAGGAGTAATTAATGAGTATGGATGACTATGAATGAGCTAAAGAGTTAATTTTAAACTGATTATTAAGTAATTTTACTATAAGGAATCAATGTCCCCTTCACTGTCTTTTTCCGTTTCCTTTCCTCCCATTCTCATTTTGACTATATCTGTAATATACAAACATATCTTTATTGTATAGAGGGGGAAGGTAAAATCATGTTTCCCATGCTACTTTTACTGCTTTCCCCCAATATAATTGTATTTATACTTATTTTTGTTGTTGTTGTATGTATTGGAGACATTCAGCATAGATAATTACTATATCAAACAAATTTGCAAGTCCATCATTTCTCATAGTTATATATGTTAAGAGCACTTAAGATAACTTTTTTTTGTCTTTTTTCCCCTGTTTATTAGCTACCTGACCCTTCATTCCACATAAACTCAAATTGGCCTGGTGATAGTCTAGAAGTGTTACTTCTCCCCAAAGGGAAGTCTGCATGGGTGAGCACGTGAAGAAAATTCCCTAAATTTTGGTGCTATTGATAGAAGGGAGAGAATTACTTCTTTCATTCTTGGAAAGTTGTTTAGATATCACACCTTCTCATTTTCTCGTCTGGTTTCTTCTTCTGGCTCTTTCTTTCAATCCTCTCCCCAACATCTCAAGAAAAAGAGGGAAACTTTATGAGGTACATCCTGCCTCTGGAAATGATTAAGAATGAGATGAGACTTTCTTTAATGGACTGCCAAGCTTAGAGAACTAGGGTGGGTATAGCACATGCCAGGCAGAGTTCCTTTAGATAATGAAGGTCATTGAAGCCTATTGCTGTCTGGGCCCATTGACCACGAGACAAAGCCCTTAAGGCCAACCAGAGAGACGGCCAGGTCCTTATGCTTTAAGGCAGTGGTTCTCAAACTGTGGATCATGACCCCATTGGGGGTCACATATCACATATTAACATTATGATTCATAACAGTAGCAACATTACAGTGATGAAGTAGCAATGAAATAATTTTATGCTTGAGGGTCACCATAACACGGACTGTTATAAAGGGTTTCAGCATTAGGAGGGTTGAGAACCACTGCTTAAAGGGTGGACATCACTGCTCCTGTCTAGCATTCTGGAGGAATTATCACACCCCCCAACACCCGTGTTCTCCAGGCTCTCAAGAACAAGACAGTTTTTACCTGTGTTATGGAAGGGGGGGGGACTATGGAAAAGAGGTTTTATGTTTAAAAGACACCTTAAATTAAAAAGAAATGGGTTTTCCATATGTAAGAACTAGATTGTATTTCTGTTTTCTTTTACTTATGGAATCTGTGTCCTATACCTATGGAAATGATATCCAGCTAGAAATTGAGGCCTGAGGTAGCTGAAGAAAGGGAATCTTTAATAAAAATACATCATTTATTTATTCAACCTACTGAGTCAAACTGCTTCAGGAAGTTAATGATTTATTTGGCAAGGAGATACAATTGATGATCCTTTTGAACAGGTGATCCATACAACATTTTATGGTATTTAAAATGGTTTTGAGAAAACCTTAGGGATATTTGTCCCTTTTCCACTCAATGTTCTACTCAATTTGGCATGCCATGCAGACATATGCTGTTAGACTGTATGTTGCTGATGACAAGGAGCCTTATTTTAGTTTCTGAGGAGCAAAGGAAAAAGAGTATGTGGTGGGGAGAGACTGAGAGGATAGAGGGAGGGGAAACTGAAATTAAGATATATTGTATGAGAAAATAATCTATTTTCAATAAATGAAAAAAAATACAAAACAGCCTTCCTTGAAACTCCCCTTTTTTTGGTAATATTATTGTGCAATAACTGATGTCAGTATTAGATGCACTGAGCTGGACTCTGGGTGTGTCAGGGTGTATAGGCAATGACGTCCCTATGGGAAGCTTACTCTCTCCTGGGAAGACACAAAGCACAGTTATGTGGTTTTACCAGATTGTGAGAAATGTAATAGAAATATCTCTGGGGGGATTTCTGGATTTATATAGGGTCTTTAGCTCGAAAAGAATATCAGAGAACTATTTCTATGGGAATTCCATGTTCTTTAAGTTCCTTGTCTCTCTTGAGTGAGGTAATTGTATATTGTTTTAATTCCTCATTGGTCCATCCCAGGATAGAGTAAATAATCAAAATATTTGTTAGTGGGCAAATGAATAAAATGGAGACTATGTGAAATACAAATTTGATAATAACTAAAAATAATGGTATGTATTTTTGGAGTGGATGGAAAGCAGAAGCAGAAATTTAAAGTTTGTTTTATGCTTTGTATACATATCAGACCTAAATCAGGATGTTACTCAACATTATTTTGGAGGTGGTAGAAACCATAATGGGTTTTAAGTTGATGTAAAGGGATTTTATTTCTAAATAAACCCCTTGTGATATTCTTTGTGGAAAAATACATTAAAAGATAAGGAGGTTTAGAGCATGAAGGCTGATAGATTCTGGGGTGAGAAATGAGGTGATCTGCTTTCTAGGCTTCCCTTTTTATGTTTAAAAGCTTGCCATCTACATATAAGAATTTTCTTGACTTCCTCTTTTCAAATTTGAATGTCCTTTATTCTCTTTCTCAATTGGTTTTGCAATAATTCCATCTTGGTTATGTATGCACTAGAAGAGAAAGCAACTCATCAAAGAGACATTTGTACTCCCACTACACTTTTACCATTATTCTCAAAAGTCATAATATGTAGTCAATCAATCAGAGTGCTCATTGGCTCTGTGTGTGTGTGTGTGTGTGTGTGTGTGTGTGTGTGTGTGTGTGTAGGATACTATTCAATTATAAAAAGAACAAGCTCTTGAGCCGGGCGGTGGTGGCGCACGCCTTTAATCCCAGCACTTGGGAGGCAGAGGCAGGCGGATCTCTGTGAGTTCGAGGCCAGCCTGGGCTACCAAGTGAGTTCCAGGACAGGCTCCAAAAGCTACACAGAGAAACCCTGTCTCAAAAAACCAAAAAAAAAAAAAAAAAAAAAAAAAGAACAAGCTCTTGACACTGTGGCAAGGTAGATGGAGTTGGAGGACACAAATAAACACAGAGAGACAAATATAACATGTTATTATTTGTGGAGATGTGAATACAAATATGCCTTCCAGGAAGAGAGGGAAGTGTAATGGGAGGGAGGATGGAGAGAGGCTTAACTTGGGAATTAAAATACAGCTAGGTAGGAGGAATTAGTGTTGGTGCTCAGTAGCCTAGAAGTGTAACTCTACTGTAGCTTATGATATATTTCCAAGTATCTAAAAGAATAGAATTTATAAATAGGTAGAAATAATACATACTTGAAGAAAAGAAAATTCTAATCACAATTTTATCATTACTAGTTGCATATGCACCAACTTATTTTTCTGTACTCCATACATATGTACTGATACTTCATGTCAACTAAAACCAAGGCAATGGAGGAAATGCACAGGGTGAGCAGAAGGAGGCATGCAGAATGCAGATGGGTGAGAGTTGGCATTATCTGCACTGAGTGGATGAGTCTAGGATGGAAAAATGGTTTTTGATGGGTGAGATGTAAACTTAAGTCTCCTGGACAGGGGTTCTAGTTAGGCTGTTGGTTTCCCATCAAAAACAAGAAACTAAACTTGTACCAATCATGTCTCTGCTTAGAGTACTAAGCTACAAATCCTGCCTCACTACCCAGGACCTGGAAAAGAGAGGTTTAGTCAATTTTGCTTAGATTTTTTTGGTCCTAGATATGTAGGCAGAGAGTAATAAATGATACTGGTCTTATTATTAGGAGTCTCAAACAGCCTTCACAAGAATATGTGAATAACATCATGTGCCATGAAGGACTACTGTATTTATAGGAAAAGTGTATATAATGTTCTTAATATATGGTCAATCAACAAGTCCTTTGGCATTTCCTAAGACTGTTTATTGCTCTTATATATGATAACAAAACAAAAAAACTTGATTGAAGAGAGAAATGAATAAAAAGAATATAAAAAATGAAAACAACAAACAATCCAACAGCCAAGAAAACAGAAAGCATCAAAGAGAAGTTTAAAAGTAGTATGTAAACATGTGGTTGATGGTTGCCTTTGGCAAAAAGTCTCTGGAAAGCCCATGAAACAGAGCTGGTCACAGAGTGTGGGTCATCTTTGCAAAAGATAAAGATGTAAATAGGAAAGGGCTAAATGGATCATAGTCATTATACTGTTAAAAGAATCAGTGTGGACTGTTTTTCCAGAGGACCTGGGTTTTGTTCTTAGCACCAACATGATAGCTAACAACTGTCCCTTACTCTGGTTCCAGGAAATCTGGCACCCTCTTCTGGCCCCTATGGGTATCAGGTATTCAGATATACATGCAGCAAAACATCCGTGCATATATACAAAATTAAATTAAACATTTAAAAAAGAATCTGTGTTGGATAACATACTGAGTTTTGAATTGAATTCATTTTTCACACTTGAATATATCAAAACTTGTAAGGTTCACAGACCAGAAATAAAAAACAAATCTACCATGTTTGTTTCTCTGTTTGTAAATCTTTTTATAGCACAATATATATTTGCTGGATTTAAATATACAATAAACTGAGTTTTAGAATTATTGTAAACATGCATGCAGTAACAGATACAATCCTTGAGTTGGCATGAAATCCATTTTAATATATGAATCATTCAATATAAGAGCCAAAATTACTAAAAGATGAAGACATGGAATTTAGAGTATTGGCACTTTCGGATTTTGGGTATTTTACAGACGAAATCTTAGCACTTGGTGATATATGCATTTAGTTTTAATGCTTTGTCTGGGTTTTCAATCATATCCATACCTTCTTTCTGTCCTATTAAACACAGACATTTGGCAAAGAAGAACAAAGAGATTCAATTCCAACTAAATATGAAATTCCTCAGGCTTGAATGATGTCTTTATTTTTGCTAAGTCTAGAAAGATGTAAGTTTTAGCTAACAGTGGAACGGCTTGAACTTTTGAAAGCATACATGTATTGTTTTGTCTTATATATAGGGAAGTACTTCTGTGTGGCCTAGTTTTATTCGATGTGGTTCTGGTTAAACTGGTTGGCTATTTGAGGTCTCCCTATTGACCTAACAGAGTTTGGGAAATATCATTTAAATACCACAGTGTGAAAGGATTTATTACAAATGTCATGTATCATTAATATAGGCATTCTTTCCCATAAGTCCAATTTTTTTTATTTAAGAAAGTGTAAAAAGCACTTGGATTAATTCTCTAGGTAATGAGACCACTCTTTCCCAACTTTCCCAACGGCTCACCTTACAATGAATTGATCTCTGTCTCCCTCCCTTCCTCTGTCCCTCCCTCTGTCCCTCCCTCTATCCATCTGTCACTTCCTCCCTAGGATCTCCTGTATCACAACATGGTCTTGAACTAACTGTGTGGCTGAAGGTGACCTTGAACTTCTGGTTATCCAGAATGCTGAGATTATAGGCCTACATCACTGTGTTCAGTTATGTGTTGCTGGGATAAACTCCAGGGCTTTTTGTCTGCTAGGCAAACACTCTACCAACTGAACTACATCACATCCTCAACCCCTTGTGTGTATTTCCTAGATTTTTACTTTATGAGACATTTTCTCTGGAATGGTATTTCCTCTCGAAGTGTATCCCCAATTAAACTGAAAACTCTTCAGTTTGTCTGAATCTGTTCTAACTATTTTATCCTTTTGAGGAAAAGAATTCTTATTCATAGGCTCTTATCTGCAATCAGCTGCACTGCCTTAAAGCTTGCTTCACAATTATCTTGGGGTTTCTCTGAAGTAGCAGCACATTGAGGATTCCCTCAACTTCTGACCTGTGTTGGATATCCTGTTCCCTAGATCCTCTTAGCTTTACTCTCCTCCTTTTATAGGGCATACCCAGCAGTAGCTCATTGAGAAAAAATATATGAGTTAAACAGTCTTAAGACCATACATATTATAGAGCATTTTTATTCTACTTACTCCATAGTTGATTATTTTGGATAATGTTGCTGTTTACTGGATCTCCTCACTCTTAGGATGGGCCTCAGGATGGAGCCTCCTACTTCATAATGTTTGCTACATCTTACTCTCGGTGTCTTTATTTTTCTTTTTTTCTCAGTGCTGGTAATTGTACTTAGGGCCTTGTGTTTGCTAGACAAGTGCTTTATCACAGCTAAGTCCCAACCTCTCCCACTTTCCTCTCTAGCTCTTTTTTTTTTTAAGAGTTCAAGTACAGTGTGTAAGTTTGGAGCTGGTGGTTCTCTTGAAATGTGTCATTCTTCCTCTGTAATTAATTTCTTTTATCTTCAAAAGTGATCAGAGTTGTTGATGATTGGCATCTTATTTTTCTTTGGAGAGAACTAAGGCTGGATAGTGAAGTTTCAAAAGCAGATTTTTTTCCCCCAGAAATTTTTACAGTGGGAATTAAGAGGCCCTCAGCCTATCAGTGTAGCTGGCCTAACTTCTGCATGTTACCAAAAAGTGTGAGGGTAGGCAGGCAGGGATGGCAGCATATAGGACATAGCTCAGAGGAGACATGAGAAGGGGAGATTCTAAACAGACTGAACAGTCTTGCTGGCTTCAGCAGGATGATCCGATATCCAGGCAGGGGATGAGGAATTCTATCAGACATCCAGAGAGAATATTGCC
Organism: Peromyscus maniculatus bairdii; assembly: GCF_049852395.1. Taxonomy (NCBI): domain Eukaryota; kingdom Metazoa; phylum Chordata; class Mammalia; order Rodentia; family Cricetidae; genus Peromyscus; species Peromyscus maniculatus. Next base: position 19,708,198 of record NC_134871.1, read on the forward strand.
TCTCAACTCAATTTAAGCATTAATTCTGCCCAGCAAGGGTCCACATTTGAGGACTATGGAAGAGGACTCAGAGGAGTTTGATGCAAGTTTGGTCAAGGTTCAAGTTCTTGGGACAATATCACATGGAATCAAATATTAGCAAAAATTGTCAAGGTAGTCCTTGTCATATTTATCAAGAACATTGACATTTTTGTAAGTATATAGCACATGCTGAAGTTTTCAGTAAAGAATGGTACTAATCTAGTAAATATGACAAATATTGCATTGCTTAATTTCATTTACAGCTCCTAGAATTCTTTCTAGCTATGTAAACACACACACACACACACACACACACACACACACACACACACACACACACACACACACATACACACACACACCAGCATGATAGAAAAAAGAAGGTTAGGAGAAGAGAATAATGGAGAAAGATAAGGTGAGACTAAATGGAGAGGATGAATATGGTCAGCACACATGATGTTCTTGAAAGAAATTGTTTGTATGAAACTAAATATTATATACAATTAACACACTAGTAAAATTATATAAAAAAGTTGCTGTGGAGAGTAATGATAAGGATTTGCTTCATAAGCCTAGTCATGCTTCGATGTTAATATCTGGCCAATTGAACCAATTTATATCACAAAAGTGATAGAATTTTTTTATTTAAAACAAAGTTGTTATTATGGATTTTTCAGGATGCATTATGCTGCTTTAATTCTGGCTCACAAACTGTCTCAGGACTGATAGGTTGTGTAATTTTCTTTAGAGGAAATATGGAGGAATTTGGGCATATTTAAAAGGATCAATTAGTTTTAAGTTAGAGTATGTTGGCTACAAGTACCAATAATCTCTCCTAAATGTAGAAGTCCATGCCAGTGGACAAACTGTTGGACCTTCCTCAAGTGTGCAGAAACAGACACATTTGTGTTACCCACAGTGAACAGGAGTGTGTGAAAGCAAAACTCTAAGCCAGTGAAAGCAGAAAACAACAAAGCAAATTGTAAGTTTAGTTCAGTTATGTTTCTAGTGTGTTGAAGTCACTGGTGTTGATGTCAGATGACTAGACTCTGGAAATGATTTTTAAAATTTAATACAGAATATTTGATGATCAAATAACAAATAAAATAGGCATAGTAAACTGATAATGCCCCAGAAGGATGTATAACACAAGTCAGGAAGATAGAAGAAAGCTTTAAAAATGGTTAGGATAGGAGGTATGTGTTCATGGAGTGGAAAGAGGGACAAGAGAGACCTAGTAGACACAGGGTGTTGTGGAGAGATGTGATCACTTCATCTTGACAGTTTGGTGCTGTAGATGATGTGCACAATGCCGTATTCCACAATGTAGTCAGCCCTAGACTAGAAAAAAAATCCCCTTCCCAAATAGATCATAAAGTTATAGAACTGGTTACTTGAGAGGAAGTAGGTGTGAAAAATACAAATAACTTCAAAAATGATTTAACTTTGTGAAGACTCATAATGGGGTGTTAGAAGGAAGGATGTTTGGGCATTCTCCTAACCTTTTGAGGTTGACAGCAAAGAACAGCCCTGTTGCCCACATCATGTGCCTTAGAGACATCATCAGAATCCAGGATGGAAAAACTTGTGAAGTCTGATCCAATGTAGATGGACCATTAAGCTCAGATCTGGGCCAGATATGGACAGACTGTAAATTTAGAGTAAATTCCAAAATGAGAGTTGTAATTTTTGATGAATAAAAACCTGAGAACCTTAACTTTTATACTTCCTAGTGTTTATTCTCCTTTAGATAGTGTATCATCAGAGTTCATTTCTCTACTTTTGTGAGGAAGATTTATTTATTACATAGAACATACTTGACTACAGTAGTATTAAGTCTTCTAGGTGTTTCTCGTGTTGGAGATTGAGTAGGGTCTATTAATTATCTCAGGGAACAGAACTTTGAATTTCTCTTGCACATAACTCTAGATTCAATTTCTGTTTTCAGATTATGAAGTAGATACTCTCTCCTTCAATTATTATGACTCAGGTTTTTTTTTTTTTTTTTTTTTTTTTTTTTTTTTTTTTTTTTTTTTTTTATGTACAGAGAACCACAAAGGTAATTTTAGGCTTCTCAAGCACTATGACTTCTTTTACCTGTTCTTTTTTTGACTTCGAGGTGGGGAGTAAATTTAAAACATTTAGTATGCATACCTTGAAGATTGTGTTGCAATCTAATCGGTAATATTCTTCAATCGAATGGAAGATAAGGAGCAAGATGTAGCTCTTGGATGATGTTGGTGCTGCAGGGCCAAGGACCACACTTTGCATAGCAGGACTTTAAAGACCCCCTTGCTAATTTAGCACCACAGTTTATACAATCAATCTTGGTTTCAGATTTCCCACTCAACATGTTATTTGAAGGGTGGAGGAATAATGAAAACAGATTATGTGAATAAGAGCTACATATTGTTTATTTGAATATTGAATTAGTTTATAAGTTTATTTCTACCTGTTCTGAATCTGATGCTTTCTCTCCCTCTTTCCTTTGCCCATCTCTTTCTCTCCATAAGTATTTTCATTGTATTGAAAAAAAATGGGAAATAAATTCCTAAATGACACAGCTGTTTGATACTGTTAAACTCAAACACACAGGGTTCAGCTCTGTGTACTTTGTCTAATTGCTGGCAGTAAAAATGAGCAAAGGGATTTAAGGCTTATGAATGTTCTACTTGGAGGGAATTGTAATTAAGGTTATTAAGGTCTTTGGGTTCCTGTGTATTTTAAGAAAATTAGGATTTTATGTCTTTAAAGAGACAGTACCACTTCCCTTCACAGCTATTTCTTGCCACATGGAATCAGTCTATGTGGATCAAACTGCACGTGCCCTCCTTTGTTCTTTTGGGGAAATCACAGATTTATGTGAAACTTTTTTTTTCTATTTTGTTTTCAATTAGTTCTGTACATGAAATGCTAGACAACTTAAATCTGGGACTTAGAAATGGAGAGAACTGATCTGTGTACTTTGCTATCAAAATTATTTTTTAAATATAATTATTCCTGAATTTCTTTAAAGTATTTTGACAGAATAATTAGCAACTATTTTTCTGAAAAGATGACTGGTTTTATTGACCAAAATGCTACAATAACAACAACAATGTACTTCATAGCCTTGCAGTAACATTATTGACATTATTACAAGGTATTTATTTCCCCACATATATGTAAAAGGCATAACTTTTCTATGAAATGGCCTTGCTCCATGGTACAGTCACTTTATTATTATTATTATTTTATACTTAAATTTGGTTTCTATCTCCAGGGCCTCATTCTTAGTGGAAAATTAATTTTAGTAAATAGTGACAATTAAATGTTTTCCCTTTTCATTCCTGGGTAAGCCTTGCCCTTCCCCTCTCCCTCCCACTTTTACACCAGGCTCTGCATCCTGTTTGGGAAGGAAAGGCCATAGAGGGCCAGTGTCCTGTGATGTTACCTTCTCCTGCGAGGGTTTTCCTGCTCATCTCTCCTCTTCCTTACCTAGTGTGTGTCATTGCGTGGCATGACATGTCAATGGGGGCTCTTGTCTTTGCTCTCTTAGCTCATTACAGACACATTTTTAATGGCCTTCTGTACTGCTTCAGGCTAGAGAGGCCACTTCAAGTCCTCTCCGCCCTGGGATCTCCCTCTGCTCTCTCCCCAGCTGTCAATTTGAATCTTAGAAGAACAAGCACCCCTCGTGGGTGCTACTACTGTGCACCCACTGTGTGTGTGTCTTCTGTTTTCAGGTCCTTAAACTTACCAGCAGGATAAGGATTATTCTTTTTTTTTTCTTTACCATTTCCATAAGGTGAGAACCTGTGTCCCCTCAGAAGGACCTACTCAACCCCTCTTTCCAGCTCTTTTCCCCAACATCTTTATCTTGCCAAAGTAGGTAATTTGCTCTAATAGATAGCCTTCTGTGTTTACCTATGAGAACATTTATTGTTCTGAGTCTTGAGTTTCTGGTTTTAATACTCAAAGCCAAGTGTCTTACAATTCAATAAAATTAAAGGAAAGAACAGAGTTTTGCCTGTTCCAAGATTTAAAATACTGTTTGGAAACTTAAAATTTAAGCATCTGTATTACTTTCTTTGAGCAATCTTCCCCGAGCCAACGAATTCCACTTGTGTATTTGAGTGTAGAAAAGACTAAGGGCTGAAAAATGAAGTAAAAGAAAAAAAATAACCTCTCAGTTAATACTCCAAAACATCACATCATACATGATATATGTGCTTTTTTTAAATAAAGAAAAATAGGAATACTATGCTATTTTTTTTTTAAGATTTACTTATTTATTATGTATACAATGTTCTGCCTGCATGTATGCCTGCAGGCCAGAAGAGGGAACCAGATCTCATTGTAGATGGTTGTGAGCCACCATGTGGTTGCTGGGAATTGAACTCAGGACCTCTGGAAGAGCAGCCAGTGCTTTTAACCTCTGAGCCATCTCTCCAGCCCCACTATGCTATTTTATAATCTGTTCTCTGAATTTTTTACATAAAAAGCCTTCTGCACATATTAACACTTCTATGTATAATCAATCAGTGGCTATTTATAGTCAATATCAGTAGCTATTAGATATAAAATATTTTATTGATGTATAATATTGTTAGCTAACCTGATGAGTTAAAAGATTTCTATAATCTAAGCTGACTTTATTTGTGCATTTACCCAATTAATTATTTTTTTTCAGTTAGATTCTTAGAAGTAATATTACTGGGTTAGGCAGAAAGTTCAATATTGCCAAGTTCTGTTCTATCAGATTTACACCAGTTTATATTACCAGGATCAATATTTGAAATGCCCCTTTCTTAAACTTACTTTTTTATTTAAAAATATTTTTATTAGTTCTTTGAGAATTTCATACAGTCTCTTGTAAGTATATTGTAAGTATTTTCATCCCCATTACTTCCGGATTCTCCTCTCCATTCTCACCTATGCACCCAACTTGGGCTTTTTTTTTCCCAGTCCGGTTCATGTTGCCCAACTACTCTTGGCAATAGAGTTTTCTCTGTAGTGTGGTCAGCATACAAGGGATCACATAATTAAAGACAACTGACTCTTCCTCTCCCAGAAATTATCAGATGCCAATAGCTCCTCAGCTAGTGGTATGACTTCATGCCCATTATCACCCACCCCCTCCTCTCATGCCGGGATTTTGTATGGCTTGATCTTGTATAGGCCTTGTGCATGTTGTTATACCTCCTAAGCATTCATATGTGCTATTTGCCTGTTGTGTTTGGAAAAGTGTTTCCTAAAGATATTCATCACTTCAAGCTCTTGAAAATTTTCCATCCCCTTCTCCATGAAGATCCCAGAGTCTTGTGGGGAGACATGTGATGCCTGTCCCATTTAGCATTGAGCGCTCCACAGTCTCTGAGTTCTCTTCCTAGGGGCTGGTTGATTGTCTCTGTGTCAGTTGATATCTACTGTGAGCAGAAGCTTCTCTGATGAGGGTTGAGAGATAAACTGATCTGTGACTATAGGAATACGTCATTAGTAGTGATTTTGATTCCATATTACTTTAGCATGTTAATAGTACCAGGTTCTCTCCTAAGGCTTATCCACCTGTCTGTCTACAGGTTGTTGGCTCCATTAACAATGCCAGGTGTAGCCAGGCGGTAGTGGCGCACGCCTTTAATCCCAGCACTTAGGAGGCAGAGGCAGGCGGATATTTGTGAGTTCGAGGCCAGCCTGGGCTACAGAGCAAGATCCAGGAAAGGCACAAAGCTACACAGAGAAACCCTGTCTCGGAAAACAAACAAACAAACAAACAAACAAAAAACAATGCCAGGTGTAAGTTCCATCTCATGGAGTGGGCCTTACACTCAATCATCAAGTGGTTGGTTACCCCCCTAACATTCATGCTGCTATTACAGCAGTAGGCATATCCCACCAGGCAGATTTGGGGAAATTGTCCCATCATTGTAGGGTAATTACATGAAAACTAATGTTTTATATATTTATATGCATATATTTTAGGGAGCTTTTAAGGAGGTAGGTTTTGATATGGCTTGTTCATAAGTCTTAGTTATCCCTCCCTTTATTACCTTCTCTATTCTCTACTCCCACCCATGGTTAAAGGTTGATAATGGAGACAGATATGGTAAATGTTTACTTAAAAAAAAAACTAGATGGTATCACTGTGTTATTCAGTTTGGCCTACAACTTTTGATTCTTTGGCCTCAGTACCCAACCCAATATTTTTTTAAATAATCAATATTCTAAGCCTCAATGTAGGATGCAGATAACTCATCTTTTGTCACTAGTCAGGTTCAATACATTTCCACGTGTACCTTTCCAAGAGCTTATTTGTATCTTTTAACTTTTCTAGAAGGTCTTTGTACTAGAAGAGTTTCAAATATTCTTTATACAAAAATTATTATTTGTTGTATGATGCAACATTTCCAATTTGTTGCTTTTCTTTTTGTGGATTTACCTTTCATATTTATTACTTTGTCACATAGCATATCAAAAAACTTTTACTCTATAAAAATAGACTTAAAAATTTGCAAACATTGTACATAGTATATTTGTTTGACATTGCTATGAAATTAAGAAATATTTACATGTGTTTATAATAGTTTCATATGTGAAACTAATTTGGTTTTTATTAATATTATTTATGTGATAACATCTGTTCTTTTTATGCCAGTTCTACTAAGTTCCAGTTAAAAATAAGTATGTTATGGATTAACATTTAATTCACACTGAGGACATTTGCAGTGGTTTATAAGATGACTCAAACATCCTTGCGAGTGACTGAGTTGAATGTCGGTGAAAGGTTGTCGATGACAGCATGAACTGTGGTGTCTTGTCCATATGGACAGTGCTCCTCAGAGGCCAGACAGCTGTTTAGTTGTGGGGGAGGTTGGCCACAAGCATAACAGATAGAGAAGGATTCTGTGTTAAATAGATGAATTTGTATAAAAGGTCATTGCTACTCTGCTCTGACTGATAACTTAAGCAGGATTGTGGGCATGCCATTTGAATCTTTGAAAATGATCAAGCAATTGAGAATTTCTGTTGAATGTATTTCTATATGGCACAAGTAAAACAAAAATGAAGCTTTGTGGTAGCCCAACAGTCCATGCAACATGCTAATGAACCGGAAAAAGGGGAAATACCAGAAAGCAGCTAATTCCACTTATTGCTATGAGTACGTGTGCATGTGCATACACACTTGCCTGTGTGGGTCAGTATAAAGATTTTGTCTTGTATTGGACAAAAACCAAACTCATTTTATTCTATGTTGACTGCCTTTTTCTCACCACTTGGTACACTCCTTTTGAGAATCTTTTGGCAGGGCATTGCAAGAGTGAAAAAGAATAAAGAGTAAGAAAAAGGTTTCCATGATGCTGAATTCTGCATCCCTGAAATGCAGTTGGAGACAGTGATTACAAAATATTTGCAAGTGTCTGTTGACAAGACTTCTATGCAGAGGTGGACACTTAATCACATCACACTGGGTGGTAGGGGGTGTTGCAAATATTGTTTGTCCCATTTTTGGTGATGCTAAGTTTGATTACTTAGTTAATGCAGATTTGGTCAAATCACTCCATTGGAAAGGCAGCTTACATCATTAGAATTATTAGATAATCTCTTGGGTAACTTTACTCACACATAGAGGCACAGACATACACAAACAGACACAGATGCCCCCTCCCCCACATACATACACACATACCCCTTCCATCCATCAGTATTTTAATAGTAAGTGATTTTGGTTAATGACTACAAAATAGTCATTATTTTGTATATCCATATCAGTATTAGCTTTTAAAGCATTTCAGAAGATAATTGGCCTAGATTGTAAAAATGTCAACAGCAAGCAGGACAATGAAGAGGGGAATAATTATTTCAAATTAAATAAAAATAAACAAGTCAAAGCAATGGATGCCCTTTAGTTAGTTTTTGGATAGGTGGGGCATACAACATTTCAGGGATAACAGGATATGGGAAAGCAGATGGAATATTAGCATTTCATCCTTGTTCCATGTCCTTGTTCCATGAAGTCTAACAATAGTATTGTGGCTATCTACATCTATATCTATATCTATATCTATATCCATCTATCTATATATCTGATTTTCCACTTGCATTGCACTCCAAAGCCCTTTATTTTTAGGAAATTGATAAACTATTATAATATTTTTGTCTTTTTCCAATAGCACATTACATCTTAATAGGTGGATTTAACTTTTATTTTTGGTAAATTTATCACAAAATTTCTCATAAGCCTCAGGGATCCTCCCTGTTGGCCTGCATTTGTTTTAGGATTATTCTATTAATTTTCTCCTCCTGAGTATATTCTTTTGCATTTGTTCATTCAAATGTTTGAGTTCATCAGAGAACTTCCTACCAACTATGTTGCATTCTCTACAAGATCATTACTTTCTTCCTTTATGTTGTTTCATATTTTGTAAATATTCTAATTCCTATTCTAATTTGGAAACTTTAGCTATAAATACAAACCCGCCTTCTTGAGCTTTACAATTACAGTTTGTGAACTTTTGAGGTTATACTTTTTTAAAACATAATTTCTTTATTGATTCTTTGGGGATTTCACATCATGTGCCCTAATTCCGCTCACCTCCCAGATCCCACATATCCTTCCCTCACCGCTGCAGTACCCTCCAAAAAAAAATTTACAAAATATCAAAACAAAACTAAGTAAGCAAGCAAGCAAACAAAAAAAACAAAACAAAAAAAAAACCCTCCTCTTCTCTATCTTTCCTGCCTCTCCAACACCTCTTCATTTGTCCTGGCAGCATTGGGAGATTGGGAGCCATGTGTCACATAGTATAGCCTTTTGTCCAATCAGCTTTACTTGCAAATGCTCATTGCAGTGAGTCACTGGTCTGGTTCATGCCTCTGGTTTCTGGTATACCATTATCACTGGATCATCACCAGAACTCCTCTGGAATATCCCGAGGCCACCCCTGTCATGGAGATCCTCTGGTTATCTTTCCATAGGACCAGACCCTTCATGAATTCCAGCAGGTCCTAGGTGGGGTGGATGTTAGGGTGGGCCAATTCAAGGCCCTGCTGTGGGCCTCTGTGGTAGCAGAGCTGATCAGACCAGGCTCCTGGGGCCACTCACCCCAGGTGAATGGGAAGAGCCAGCTCCCCTTCTTTCACAACCTCCGGGGCAGTTCTTCCTCACCTGTGGTGAGAGTCAGGGCCAGCTCTTTAGCTTCAGTGTCCAGCGAGATGCAGGGCCCGATTTCCCAGGGCCAGTGCTGGGCAGGGCTGGCTCAACCTGGCCCTCTGATTTCATCACATGTGGTGACATGCACCACAGACATCCACACGGACCCCAGCTGCAGCTGGAACACTGACTCAGACATGGCCCTCAGCAGTAGCTCAGGCCCAGATGACATCCTAGCTCTGGGTGGAAGTACCGACCACTCAGATCAGGATGGCTCTGACAGCAGCATGATGCCCCAGACATGAACAATGCCACAGGTTTCGATCGTAAACCCAGGCTTCTGTGTGATCCTTGGTGGCAGCATGGGCCTCAGACTTCAACACAGATCCTAGCCTTGATAGGACCATGCACCCAGCCATGGTCCTTGGCAGCAGCAGGTCTGGATGTTACCATTGCCCCAGTTTGCAGTGCAGACCACTCAGATCAGCACAGTCCCAGTGGTAGTGTGGCCCTCTGACACCAACGTGGCTCCTCGTGGCCTGTGATGGTAGCAGGAGCCTCAGATATCAACACGGACACTGACTGCAGTAGGACCATGGAACCAGACATGGCCCTCAGCTGCACCTCTGTCCTGGATGTCACCGTGGCATTGGGTAGCAGTGCAGGCCACTTAGATTTGTATGGCCCCCATGGCAGCATGGTCCTTGGACACCAATATGGACTCGGGTGACTGACCTGACCCTGGGCATCCACATGGCCCTTGGTGGCAAGAGGAACCATGGATGTCTACCCAGACTCTGGCCACTATAGGGCCACGGACCCAGACATGGCCCTTGGTAGCAGCCCAACCTGGTTGATACCATGAACCCAGGTGGCAGCACAGGCCACCCAGATCTCTATGACCCCGGCTGCAGTATAGCCCCCAGAATCCCACAAGGCCACAGGTTATAGCCTGGACCCTGGGTCTCTGTGTGGGCCCTAGTGGCAATATGGGCCACAGACATTAACATAGACCTTGGCTGCAGTAGGGCCAAAGACCCAGACATAGCCCCCAGCTTCTGCCCTGGCCTGGATGTCACCATGGCACTGGATAGTAGCATGTACCACTCATATCTGTATGGCCCTGGGGCACCGACATGGACCCAGGTGCCTGATGAGACCAAAGGCAACCACATGGCCTTCAGTTGCAACAGGAAGCACAGGCATCAACTCATACCCTGACTATGTAGGGCCATGGACCCAGACATGGCTCTTGGCAGCAGTCCAGGCCTGGACAACACCACGGCCCTGGGTGGTAGCACAGGCCACCCAGACCAGCATGGATCCAGCAGCAGCATGGCCCTCAGACACCAATGGTTGTGGCTTTGACCCCAAGCTTCTGTGTTTCCTTTGGTGGCAACATGGGCCATGGATGTTAACACAAACACTGGCTATCATAGGGCCATGGACCAAGACATGGATGACACCATGGCCCCATGTGGCAGCACAGGCTGCCCAGATCAGTGTGGCTCTGGTGGTGGCCCTTGGACACCTACATGGCCATAGGTGACAGCCCAGACACTGGGCATCCTTGTGGCCCTTAGTGGTAACATGGGCTGTGGATGTCCTCACAGACCTTGGCTGTGGTAAGACCACAGACCCTGGCATGGTCATTGGCAGCAGCCTGAGCCTGGATATCACCAAGGCCCCCAGTGGCAAACAGGTCTCCCACATTAGCCTGGTCCTCACCACCTTCACCATGGCCCCAGGTGTAAAGCAGACCTCCCTCATCTGCCTCCTCCTTGCCACCTTCATTTCTTTTGTTTGCTTCTTTGCACAGCACATGAACCATTCTGCTTCTTTATCTCTCCCATTACCCCACCACATATTTGTTCATCATAATGGGACTCACCTGCCCAGCACTGGCCACCCACTGGTCATCTTGGGCCTGTGGATGCCTTCCTGCCAGAGTTTATACTTTTAGGATCACAGTTTCTCTATTTTCTTCCTAAATTTCTTCTGATAGCATTGCAATTCCATATCATCAACTCCTTTCCCTTGTATTAAAGTTGCCAATCCCTTTTATTTTCCAGTTATCTGAAAATCTGAAAGAAAAATGATCTGTTACACAGGCTAGGGTTTATCAGACACACTGAACTTGTGTTGTTGTTTCCTGAATTCTGGGGCATCCAATGATCTACAGATGTTATGTGGATGATTTCCTCTTTACCTGGAAGTTCATATCTAATTGGCAAACTCTTATTTCCTGAAGACCCACCTCATGTTACCTCCAAGATGAGTTAGATTTCCTTCCTCTCTACACCAAGGTGCTTGTTACTATGCATATACATTCTATATTAGAACTACCCCTCCCCAAGAGGGTAATTTATCTGCTAAATAAAGACAATAATAGGAATCAGTCAGCTGGATGTAACCCATACCTCCTTGTTGATAAGGAAAACCAGGTGGTAAATAGATAGTATCAGGAAAAACTTCTTCTATCCTAATAAAGGAGTGTTTCCAAATCACGTGTGATACCTGTCACAATACTGCTTCTCTAAGAATTATCCATAGATGCAAAAACTAGTGTATGGAAATTTTTGTAGTGATGAGGATTCTGGGGGAGGGAGAGTCTGTCATCTTTGGATGTGGCCCTGATAGGCTACTCACGTTTCAGTAGATGGCTTGACACCCTTGCACGTATTTACTGGTGGCACTAGATGGGCTCAGTGAGTTTAGAAGGGTATACCAAATTGAGTGTGAAAGGTGGTAGAAGGGGCATAGGAAGAGTTGGACAGGAGGGAATTAGGTAGAGATGTGATCAAAAACATATAATCATATATGGAATTCTCAAACAATGAATTTTTTGAACAACAATTTTTTACAGTTGTTTTACCACTTTTCTGTCTCTCTGATCTTCCAGTGTTCACCCCAATACTTGGCCTCAGGTTTGATTTTATTAATAAGAACTTTTTAAGATTGCTGTTATAGCCATGAGCTTAACCAACTGATCAAAGGTAGTATCACAAACCATGTAATCCAGATCATCATGTGCCATTCGACATGACACACAGAAGAGGACAGGACACCACTTCATCCTTTCTCCCCAGTACAGGACCCATTGGGGAAAAAAATAATGCCCAAAGGAAACCTTGCAAATAACTCTCATAAAGTGTGGTACTCAAGATAACAAGGTCCTCTAAATCAACACGAGCAAAGCTCATACAAACTCACAGAGACCGAGGCAGCATGCACAGGGCCTATGGAGGTCTGCATCAGGTCCTCTGTATTTATATTTTGGTTTCCAGTTTAGTGTTTTTATGGGATTCCTGAGTGTGTGAACAGGTGGGTCTCTGACTCTTGTGCCTTCTCTTGGGCTCTTTTCCAAAATGTTGGTTTGTCTTGTCCAACTTTGATATGATAATTTTTGTTTTATCCTATATTTTAAAAATTAATGAATGAATGAGTGAAAATCTAGCCATTATTGTCAAGACAGAACTGTCATCTATACCAACTGGGAGCGGGGATTCAATTTTCTCCAGTAGAGTGACACCACTCCAGGACAGTCCTCATGTTCAGGGGTAGTTGAGTAGTGTGTGCTTTTATTTGGTTACAGTTTGGTGTGGAGTTTTTGTTGTTGTTGCCTTCCTTCCTTCCTTCCTTCCTTCCTTCCTTCCTTCCTTCCTTCCTTCCTTCCTTCCTTCCTTCCTTCCTTCCTCCCTCCCTCCCTCCCTCCCTCCCTCCCTCCCTCCCTCCCTCCCTCCCTCCCTTCCTTCCTTCCTTCCTTCCTTCCTTCCTTCCTTCCTTCCTTTGTGTTTTGTTTTCTTTGGTTGTTATATTGGGTTTTTGTTTGTTTTTTGAGGAAAAACTTAAAGATGGATGGGTAGGGAAGGGAAATAGGATGTGGAAGGATTTGGGGAGGGGAAATATGATCAAAATACAGTTAAATTTAAAAATTGTTTTTATTAATAAAAATATAATAAAAATAAAATTATGATACTCATGAAAGGGCTTTATCAGATTAGAGATTGAAAGAAATAGGAAAACCTGATGCAATGTATGATATAAGATGAGAGTCTAACTTGGAAAAAATGATATGAAGGACTATAAGGGACTTTATTAGAATAATTAATAATGACAGTGGATTAGAACATAATACGTCAAAGAAGTCCAAAAGACAAATGCTTTTGAAAATACATATTGAATCCTGAAAACTTGAAAAAGAAACTAATGTTTGCAAGTATGTAAATGATTCAGGAAAAAGCTTATGAATGTTTGACTGTACATTTATGTGGTCTTGTGTATTTGTATTATTACATATGCCTATTCAAATTCATGTATAGGAATACTTTTTGAGAGTCATCAAATACTATTAATAGCTTTCCATTAATGTATATATGGGCTACTTTTTCATTCCAAGATTGGAGAGAGTAGAGGCAAGTCCTGTCACTGAGCAAGTTACTCCTAAGTCTGTTCTGTCCACACTTCCTCTTTGGTGCATCCTTAAAGTCCAGTTTGGGTCATTTGAATGGGTTCTGAGGCTTTTTAATTACATAGGTATGTTTTCTGTGTGACTTCAAAGGCCCCTTAGCCAGGATGGGCTTTGTCTTCAAAGACAGTGAAGAGAGTGGCCCATTTGCAGGAAATTGCATGTTTTGAGGGTGATTTTTGTTTTCTTTGAACTTGTCAAGTGGAGCTCCTTGCTTAAAAAGTGCTGGCCTTTTGCTGTTTGACCGAACAGTTAAAGACTTCTCATTTATAGTTTTGGAGATTTCTCTTTAACTTCTGCCAGAAGAAACCTGTAACTCAGTTTCCCTAATTATGCTCTTTGATGTAACAGCAGTTTTATTTGGAAGTGTTGGTGGGAGTCATTTTAACAGTTTTCATGATGTTTTAATGCATTTTCTTTCTAGATGCTGTATACATTTTGCTTAGTGGGGGAAAAAAAGCCATGGCTTTTGAAGTAAAAGGTGAGGGCTAGATTCAAGCTCTATGACCTCAGGAAGGTTTCTTAATCTGTTTATTCACCCATGTGCCTAGAGATTCAGAATGATAAGCATTGTCTTCAGAAAGTAGAGCGTGTGGCCTGTTGTGTACCGTGTTCTCTGGTGATGTTTCTTTACTTTTGCCTCTCTGTCTTGTCTTTCTTTTTCTTGATCTGAATTTACAGAATCAGGTTAGAGTAGTTAAATTTCATTTTGGGTCGCTGGTATGGATTACTGTGAAGTTAGCATATCCACCAATTAAAGCATATTAAAATGCTCTCATAAATAGTAAATGTAGGCCACTTTGCGCTTAAAAAATTAGGAACAAAATCTTTTTAAGTCTGGAGATTTAGTAGTGAATCCATCTGATGCTTGCATTGACAGGTGATTATTGCCAGTGATGACCATACAATGTAGATGCACAGGGAAACACTACAGTATAAAAAGCTGAAAGTCTTGACTATTGCATTAATCTTTGTCAAACTTAAGAGTTAGTGTTTTTCATTAAAGCTCAAAATTTTACAATAGAACTAACAAGTGGTGAGACCTGTGGAATTTTCCACCTCTAGATCACAGAGAGTCTATAGTTGCTTTCTTTTTGTGGGTTTTATGTTTGACATCAAATAGGCCTTTTAATTTGCTTTCCTTTTAGTGCTCTAAAAGTTAAGATGTTGTGAGCAGGAGGTGACAAATACTGTGTTTTCTAGAAAGTAGGTGGTGTGTATAGAGTTGTTGAATAGACTGTGTTATCCTCTTCCTCCTCTTCAAATTAATTTAATCTTGGCCTAGGTAGAAGGGAAGCTTTTGCATATTATATGGCAATTGTTATGGGCCAGACATGGACACATATGTTGCAGTGCTTAGGAAGAATGCAAAAACTGTTTTCACATAGTGTTGCTGTAAGAAGTATTTAAGTATTTTATGGAATACAAATTTGGGTTTGTGAGCATTTTTTTCTATTTAAATAATTGGATGATCTCCTTGTATAAACATGGAACCATGTGAAAGTGGTGGTTTCACAATCTTCATCAATGTATATATTTAGATCTGCTCATGTTGGGGTTACCATGAGCACGACATTGTGTCTATATTTTGTCATGGGTCTTTTAAGTGTTTTGTTAAAGCTTAAGCCAAGTTTAAGCATGAGTAATTTGTACAACACAGCAGTTTCTAACTATGGCTTAGAGGGTCACACGCATTCTAACTTTACGATTTTCTTTTGGCATTAGAACAGTTTCATGGAATAAATTATTTTTTTTCTTGTGGGTTCCAGCAGGTGGCTTATTTTATAAAGCATGCAATAGGATTCTTCCTTTGTTTTGAAAAGGACCACTTTCCAGACTTCTTCTTTGAAAAAATGAGCAGCACCAACCCAGCCTTTATGTTTCTTTACTTAATAATTAATGCTATGGGTATTCACAGCTGAAGAGATTATGATGTTGGTGGCCTGTTTTTTCCTTTTTCATTGTGTGTGTGTGTGTGTGTGTGTGTGTGTGTGTGTGTGTGTGTGTGTGTACGTGCAAGCTTTAATAGTTTAGTTTGGAGTAAGTGTGTTCTTATCCTTCATGGCACATTTTTCATTACATATCAGAATTAATATCCAGTGTATGGATATGCGGACAGCTTTTGTGTAAGGTAGCAAAGAAGAATAAAGCTTCTTAAGGCTTGGACTCCTAAATTGAGTTTTAGTTACAGAAGATACTTAAATATTTGTGGGTACTGTAAATATTGAATTGAGAGGTTTTATTGTGCTGTATGGATGGCTGTCCCCTCATGTCTTTTAACTTGAATTTTGATATTAACTTCTTGAAAAATGTTTCTGAAGTATTTCTTCTTGATTTATTTTATTGGCTTGTATTCATTTATACACAGTGTTGGGTTTCATACGGATATTTCCTTTCAGGTATATCATGTATTCTTGTCATGGTTACCTCCTTCCAGTCCTTTCCTTTGGTACGCCCCCTCAATTTCACTTCTATGCTATGATAAAATATCCCAACAAAAGGCAGCTTAGGAGAGCAAAGAGAAAAGGGTTTATTTGGTTTGCAATTCTAGAACACAGTCCATCATGGCGGGGAAGTTAGGGCAGGAACTTCAAAAAGCTAGTCACATCACATCACATCCACAGCCAAGTGCCAAGAATAATGAATCCATTTATGCTCACTTGCTTGCTTACTCAATGTTTGCACTGCTTTAGAGCTCAGATTCCCCTGTCTAGGGAATGGTACTGCCTGCAGTGAGCTAGGTCTTGATTCATTGGTTAACTTAAATAAGGCAATCTTAAATGGACATGCCTGCAGTGCCACCCAATGCAGATAATGCCACAATGAATGTGTCTTTCCAGGTGATTCTAGGTTGTGTCAAGTTGGCAATTAAAACTAACTTGTAGTCGAATGTTTTCTCCAGTCTTGACTGGCCTCATGGTCCCTCAGCCACTTATAAAATAATCACTCAGAGGCTTAACAATTATTTACTAACTGTATGGCCTGTGGCAAGCCTCTTGCTAGCTAGCTCTTATATCTTAAATTAATCCATTTCTATTGATCTGTCTTTTGCCACATGTTCCATGGCTCATTGGCCAGCTGGCATGTTGTTCCTCGGGCAGCAGACTGGTGCCTCTTTTTCTCCTTCCTTTCTCTCTTCTTGGATTTCCCACCTGCCTCTAAGCTTTCTTGCCATAGACCAGAGCAGGTTATTTATTAACCAATGGGAACTACATATGTTCACAGTATACAGAAAGAAATCCCCCAACACTCACTGTTGTGAATGTGTATGTATATGCACACAAAATGTCTTTATATATGTATAGACAAATTCCAGGACCCACAGATGAGAGAAATATGTAATATTTATGTTTTTGCATCTGGTTTTATTTTTGCTTAATATCATCTCCAGCTGCATACATTTTAAAACAAATGGCACAATTTTATTTTTTTTTATGTTGTGTTTATACCGTGTTTTATTTACCTGTTCTTCTGTTTATGGACACTTGCATTTCTAAATCCTATTTGCTTTAGTTGAGTATACACATACTAATTGTGGTCTTTCTTCTGGGGAAGCTGCAATATAAATGAATGGTGCTGAGTTCATGAGTGCATAGATCTGTCACACCAAAGCACTTATTTCAGCTTCTCTGAAATTTTGATTCTTGAGGATCAGGATCTCATTGGTATAGATAAAGTCCTTGAAGTTCTGTGTGTTGTCAACCAAGGTTTTTTTTTCTTTTTTTCTTTTTTTCTTTTGGATGCTTGTTTGCATTTCTGGGGCTCCTGACACAATATAGGCTGCTCTCCTTTGCTTCAGGTTGTTTTATTTTATTTTTTTAAATACATTGAAGGAATGTTGCTGTTTCTTAAGTTGGAATGGATTGGACCAAAGTTACTTATGCTCTGACAAAGGTTGGCATAGTCTTTCCATCTCTTCCAGTCTTGGAGCTTGTCCTGAATGTTAATGAAGTCTGTTAGTTGTAAAGTTAGAAGGAGAATATGTTAACCACATTCTGGCAGGTCTGTTCTACCCTTAAACAGAGCCATGTAAGACAGCATCTTCAATTTGACCCATTGTCTTCCCTAGACTTGCAGTTACTGAGTGCTCTGAGCTTCTCTGGGACATCTTAGCTGACTTGCCCCAAGCATTAGTAACACATGCTTCCTGAAGACCTCCTGTTTCCCAGAGGTGCATAAAAATATCTTCTGCGATGCACAGTCCTGTGGACATAGTTAATCATGGTTGTAAATGTTCTCCTGCAGTGCCAATTTATGAAGCTTATAGCTGGAATAGTGCTGGGGAGTGATTAGGGGCTTATAATTAGAGTAATTTATGTTTTGGAAGATATTAGCACTTCATGTGTTTAAGTAGATTTGTAACTCTTAAATCTTTCATAATTTAAAATCTACCTTCTTCTAGTGTTAAATTTTT
The DNA here is from genome assembly GCF_049852395.1 of Peromyscus maniculatus bairdii. Classification (NCBI taxonomy): domain Eukaryota; kingdom Metazoa; phylum Chordata; class Mammalia; order Rodentia; family Cricetidae; genus Peromyscus; species Peromyscus maniculatus. The sequence goes on from NC_134871.1 coordinate 19,726,231, forward strand.
CTACAGTGACATATATTTTGTTAGAAGAAAAATGATATAATTTAAGGACTTTAATTCTGCTGTAATTAAGAATATTGATTTCTGAGAAGGGTGTGGTAGCACATGCCCATAACTTAGCACTTAGGGAGATAGTCAGGTGTCAAGCCTAGGCTATAGAATGAGGTGATCTCAAAAAGCTAAAATTGGTGGCTAAGAGGTTAAGACCATTGGCTGCTTTCCAGAGTTCCTGAGTTCAATTCCCAGCAACCACATGGTGGCTCACAACCATCTATAATGAGATCTGGTACCCTCTTCTGGTGTGCAGGCATACTTGTAGGCAGAATATTGTATACATAATCAATAAATAAATCTTTTAAAAAATTTATTTAAAAAAGCTAAAATCAAAACAAACAGAAAATAGAAAAACATTCATTTCTATAAAAAGTTCTATATTTTAAGGGCTTATACATTTCAGAAATACTATTTTCTGAATGAATACTTCTAGAGATAAGCACAATGTAAGCTTTAATTAATAACTGACATAGTTTAAGTAGATAAAATAGACTTATCAAACAATACCATTTCTGACTTACCAATGGGCATTGATTTCTCAAAGCTAATACTTGCATGTGAAGCCACAGCTTTATAAATGTTATTTTATTTAACTTTTTTTTGTTGGCTTGTTTTTCCGTTATTTATTTATTGTATTGAAAGTGGTTTTTTTCATACAATTTACTCTGATTACAGTTTTCTCTTCCCCTGACTCCTCCCAGATCTTTGCTATCTCCCCACCAGCCCAAATAAATATATACACCTTATTTTTCTCTCTCATTAGAAAACAAGCAGGCATCAAAAAATAATCAAATAAAAAAGATAAAAGAAAACAAAAAAAACTAGAATAGGACAAAACAAATAAGCAAATAAACAAAAAAGAGCCAAAGAAAAGCACAAGAAATACATATAGATGAATAGACACACATTTTCATACATAGGAATCTCATAAAAACCAGAAGCCACAATATATAAGCAAAGGACTTGCTAAGGCTAAAAATAAATAATTTTTTTAAAAAAGTTCAGATAAAGTATTATGAGAAAAACAAAAAAGAACAGAACAAAAACCCTCCAAAAATACCACTGATTTCATTTTGTGTTGATCATCTACTGCTGGGCGTGGGGCCTGACCTTAAATATGGTTTGTGTACCCAGTGAGACTCTGTTAGAGAAAACTTGTTTTTCCTTTGTTAGTGGTTATCAGTTGGAGTTAGTGGGTTGTGTCTGCTTCCCCACTCAGCACTGGGACCCATCAGGTGTAAGCCTTATTTTAAAAGATATTGTTGAAGCACTTGTGGTGAGAAAGAAACAGAAATCCTGAGAATATATTGTTTACCTCTAGAGAAGTGGCCCTCAATCTGTGACAGGAGACTCCCAGTTTGAATGACTCTTTCACAGGGTCACATAACAGATATCCTTCATATCAGATATTTCTTTACATTATGATTCATAACAGTAGCAAAATTACAGTTACAAAGTAGCAACAAAATAATTGTATGGTTGGGGGTCACCACAACATGAGGAACAGTGTTAAAGGGTTAAAGCCATAGAAAGGCTGAGAACCACTGCTGTAGAAGTTCAAAAATCTTGGAAGTTTTTGTACAAGATTTTTCCCCTTGATTATTCAATTTCCTTTATATTAAATTTATGTTTATTTTATCTTCTAAAATGATAATAAATGGCATTTAGTAGTGTATATCTAAATTTTAATACATTTCAGATTTCAGCTATTTTAAACATAGGCTTATGTGATTCTAATGTAAACATCCAATATTAAAAATTTTTTTCTGTATTAATAATTGCATTCCATGTTTTATGGTGAAATTTTTTGAAAATACTTAGTTTCATGTAAAATAGCAAAGTATCCAGATAGGAAGTATTTATTTAAATCAACTCTTAGTTGTCTCATGGCCTTGCTGCTGCCCTGAGCTGCTGTGTGGCGCTCTCCACAGCTGCTGGCTTTTCATAGCGCTGTTGTCAAGCTCATGTGCACAAATTAGGCTGTATTGGATTTCATGCAAATTGTTGCGGCCACAGATTTATTTTTAAGATACACCTTGAATTTGTAACTGGGTATGCACATTAGCAATTTTATGCTTAACTGCATTAATAAAGTCACATTGACTCTTCAGTTTAAACATTTGCATAGCTGATAATATTACTTAATCAGCAAATAAGACGTGAGGTTGAAGTGCCAATAGGCTGTTGTTGAGTCCCCTCAGTTTCTAAAGAGATGTCCTCCCCTTTGTCAAGAATGGGTGCCTTTACCTAGAAGGAATTTAGACCTCCTCTTGTTTGGCAGGGGCTAACTTTAGAAATAGGGGAACATTTTAAAAAGTGTCAGGAATATATTGGAAACAGATGGCTACTCAACACCTACATATGAGATGAAAATATGGATAACTAGCTATATTTAACACATGATCAAGATTAATAAAAAAGGCCAGATTTAGTCTGCAGTTTCAAAAGAACTCAATAGGATAGATGGGATTATGAACAAGGTCTAACTTTGTTGCCTTTTCTCATGTCATACTAGGAATGTGGTGTTGCTCCTTGGTCCAAGTATATCAAGATGTGTTTGGCATTATGCAGAATCACCATTGCCTTTTTCAGTGTTCTCCATGTTTCATGCGATGAGTTTTATCTTTCCTGTCTTGGGTGGGTCTAGATTTGGACACATGTTTTGGTTGGAAGTATGAGGCTCTGGATCTCAGCAGGCTTCGAGGTTGGAGAAGTTGAAGCTTACAGAAAAAAAACAAATAAACATGGTCATCAAAGCTGGGAATTAAGAACTGTTTATCCACCTGCACACTTGAATTAAATCTCACAGCAATAGGCAGAGCCATTTGACTTACGACCTTGATAAAATAGTCGTGTCTAAGTATCTATTTTGCTCGTGTTTGGATACAGAGTTAGAATAGTTACCATATAGAATAGGTGTAAATCTTCTGCTTGAATTGTTCCTGAGGTGTTGATTTATAATGCAGAGAAGTCTAGGGGGATAACTGATATGGAATGAAGGGCAATTAAAATGAAAATCTATTTGAGGATTGGGGCCAGAAGCTGCAACTTGAGGAACTGACTTTTGCTCTTGTCCTTTGGTACTGAGCAAGACTGAAAGAACTGTTAACAGTGTACTTAGGGTGGGGTGTGGCACATCACTCCTGCTTTAAGAGAATTCCTTCTCGGTCAGGTTATAAAGATAGCGAAGATATAGACTATGGTAAGGATTCCCTAATTCATTTTTACTGTTTAAGTCTGTCAAGGTTCAAGTAACTGAAGCAATGTGTCCTAACAGTTTTAAGAATACCTTTTAAAAAAATAAATGCAGGACAAAATGTGTTGACTCTGAAGTCCTTGTGGTCAAGATGAAAGTAGTCTCCTGATATATAAACATGAAACCAAAAAAGCCTTTCATTTGTGTTGATTCCCTTGGTGCTGCAATTCCCTTTCCTCTGTACTTCTTACTCTGGAGTATGATTTGTGATGATAAAGTGCGCTTGGTTTGACCTTTGAATTCAAAGCAAGTATAGCTTCCCTTGAGTTGTGAGCACCGTGGGTTAGAAAACCCCCTGAAACATTCTTCCATGAGGGCAGACCTTTCAAATTCTCCTCTGTCTTCAGAGCTAGCTTTGAGATCTGAATAACCTTTTTCGGATCTGTAATTAACTCCAACAGAAGAAGACAGCCAGCACACTCCTTCTACTGGTTGCAGAGCACTTTGTGCTGGGCTCTGGAGGCGGCCTCTGCCATCAGCTCCTGTTCCTGCTTTAGTCTCCTGGCTATGCACACCAGAGTTCTTAAATGCCGGTTGTCCACAGGGCGCTGTGCTCCAGGTGGATACCATTCCAGGGCCACTCTGAAAATGAGACAGCTGGCCTTTCCCAGCCGATTTCTACATTCCATTTCTCTTTCTGTTCCCCAGCTATCTGGACTCTATTACCCCCATAGTTTTTCTTTATTACGTGGAAATGTTCAACTGGATCAACATTTGCCAAAACTCATACTTGCTCAGGACACCAAGAACAATATTAGAACAAATCCTTTTCCAAAGGTAACTGGGAATGTAGAAAAGCTATGTGGAACTGCTTTATGAAAAGAAATAATAATTTCCAGCAGAAATACTATAGAGTTTATATAAGTGGTAAAATTCACTTAACAATATAATACAGAGTGAAGGAAGAAAAAAATCAGCCCATAGTTGGGCTCCATAAGTGTTCAAAAGAGAAATAATAAAGGCCCAAGTGAAGAGATTAGTGGAACTCATAAGAGTGAAGAGTAGAATATGTGTGTAGCAGAGGTTGTAAGATTATCATAGAAGTAAGAGAAGGAAGACAACCTTTGCAACCCAAGCTTTTGGAGTTAGAAAAGGTAAAGAGAGCATGTTGATTGAATGTGGCTCACATTACTTTTGATTCAGGAGAATTCCTCATGTGGGGGTTATAAAGATATGTAAGATCTGGAGTGAGAGAAGCATTCCCTAATTCTGTTCATTGTTTAAGTCCATCAAAGTTCAGAAACTACACAGGAGGTTTTAAGTAGAAGGGTAGAAATGATTGTGATCTTCAGAAGGAGTATACTTGAAGATAACTGAGTGAAGTTTGGGGTAAGTAAAGGCAGCAGGTAAAACTGCTTCCAGGAAATAGTATTACAGATGCTGATATGGATGATTGCTTTGGAAAGCTTATACAGCTTTTTACCCAAAGGGAAACATTATGACCCATCATATGTAATATCACATTATGAAAATTTATGAATCATATATTGAATGTATTTATATGAACATGGAAGAACATTTAGAAAAGCCTTCACCCAATTTTATTACTTATAGCTAAAAAGATTTTTTTCCAGATGAATTGTTTTTTTCACCCAACCTATGATTGGTCCCTATAATACCAGATTTACAGAATTAAGGCTGTAAGTTGAAAATTATTTGAAACATGTATTTTTGTAAACAAAAAGAATGTCCTTGGGAGAGATGTCTGGGAGCACAGTTGATAGGAGGGAATCTTATGGAATTAAAACTTGTACAGATCTGCCACAGTTATTAATGTATTGGAACATGAGTCATTCAACATAAAGGAATGATCTGGGGTACACTGGGTACAGTGCTCTGTATTGTGTATCTGCCCATATGAATATGTGTTCCATAGTACCGCAGTAAAGATTGTATGTTTAGCAAAGAGGAACATACTCAAGGGTAAAAGATTCAATACCAGATTATGTCGTTTCCAAATTTTATACCATGTGTACAGAGAATCTTTTGTATTTTTTTTAAATTACTGTTTTTTAATTAGGAATGGAAAACTTTATGAAGATATATGGAATTTTAGGTTCTATTTCTACACCTAATCCTATCCCCACTTAATCTCCTAAATAGAATATTTCTGTTGTTTATTTAAAAAGCATAAAAAAGCCAGGCTTGATGGCATACCCTTTTAATCCTAGCACTTAGGAGGTAGAGGCAGGTGAATGTGTGAGTTCCAGGCCAGCCAGGGATTTATGAGATCCTATATTATCATATATAAAAACTGGGAGGAGTAGAGGAAGGGAAAACCATAATCAGGATATGTTATGTGAGAATAAAAGCTATTTTCAATAAAAGGAAAAATTATACAAGAAAGTAAGGTAAGAATATCTCACAGGTGAGCATCTAATTAATTCCTAGAATCTTGAAAGGAGATGGGATCTTAAGTAATTGTATCATAAAGTTTTTGTATAGCCTTTTAATTCGTCTTATAATTTATGTCTGAATCATGCACATTAATCAGGATGCAAAAATATATGCTATACCTAAATAGTCATATGAACTTTGTAAATATACAGCTGTATAATAAATTCCCTGAAGATAGAGAATAATAATATAACCTTATAGTGGGCTGCTATTCCCTGCTAAATTCATGTACACCTAGGGCTTTAGAATGTGACCTTAGTTGAAAATGAGGTCATTGCAGATATAAGGGATATGAAAAATAAGCCTGTTATGTGAGATTATAAATGCAGGAGAGGGAGAATATCTACAGGAGGCAGAATAAAGGCATGGAGGTATTGGTGCAGCCAGCCAGGAGACTAAGTCAGAGACTAGTTATACAACCAGGAAATTCTTGGGGCCACCGGCAGCCCAGAGAAGGAAGGACTTTCCCAGGAATTCAGAAGTGCATTCTGCTCCAGCTAACATCAGGGTCCCCATCGTCACCACATGGAATGGGTTCCTGTTATCTAAACCATGTTGTGCTATCTGTCACAGTGCTCCATAGAAACTAACTCTAGAAATAGAACTGCTTCTAGGTCAGCGTTCCACCTTCAGAGGCCCATGGTGTTCTTATTTCTACACCATAGAGCATCTTTATGGATTTTCCAGAACACTCCATTTTCCTGCGTGTCTTGATTCTTTCATCAACATACAGTGTATTAATTTTGTTCCTTTTGAGAATTTTTGTGTTCTAAAATCCTGTCTTCGTTAAAGTTTTTATTTAATATGTTCTTTGACAGTTTCATACTTGTATATGATGCCTTTGGATTATCCTTCCCCTCCCCCACTGTTTGTTTCCCTCCTACCTGCCTTTTCTACAAATCTCTTAAGTGTTTTTTATTTTTGAGTTAAATTCATAGTGTGAACATCCCACAGTATGTCCATTTCATTCTTGTCTATTTGGGTTCTTTCTTCCTGCTAATATTATATACATTTATTTTGTCTTTTTATTGGTTTAGCAGTTCCATGCCTTACACTATTTTGGTCAATACCTTAAAGTTATAGCAAATACATTTTAAATTAAAATTGAATTTATTGATAATGAAGAAATGTAGAAGGTTTAATTTTGGATTTTCTTCAAGTCTTGTGTTAATTTTAAATTTAAATATCTGTTTTTAAGCTCTAAAGATAAAAATATTGCATTTTTTATACCCTTAAAATTTAAATGCTTCTTTTTCCAGGGTAGGGATATTTGTTTATATTTCTATGTGCATAAAACATAGACTTCTTTTGAATAGGTTTTTTTGGAGAACTTCATACATGACCACTGAATCTGTATAACTCTTTCCCTCACTTTCTATGCTCTAGTTCCTCTTATGGCAAGAAATCCATGGAGTCTGTTTAAAGGGCAAGGGAATTTATTAAGGGGAAAACTCACTGTATAGAACAGGATAGTCACAGGTACTTGGGACACTGTTCCAGCCGACTGAGTCAGTTCCTTATCTCAAACCATGAGGGAGCAAGAGAGGAGACTGCCTATGTGCATCTCAGGCCAAGGAACATGACCCAGGGGCATGTACTTCATGGTCCTAGGCAGGTAGTGAAGTAAACTGCTGCATCTTTAGGGGCAATACCAAGGTCATAGACAGAACAGCTACCCACTACATTCTCTTGTGTCCATCTTCCCAAGCTCACAATCTCTTCTTTAATTATTATTGCTAATGTACATTCACATGGTGTATATGTACCCAAATATATTTATATATCAACATATATTTAGGTATCAACTGATATATATATTACCTTCAGTATCCATTTGGCTTTGTTCATATGTATATGTGTCTAGGCCTGACCTCTTGGAATTGGACAACTTATGTGGGACTTTTTTCCCCTGGAGGCAATGAATCTTGCTCTCTCAGCACCTGCTGACTATATACATCACTCACTTAGGGGTGGGGCTATGTGGAATTTCCTCTGTCTATACTGGTATATCAACCGGTGTAATGATGCTGGTTTTATTCAGGCAACCATATTGTTCAGAATTCATTGATGACTTTTCTCTGTCATGTATAGGGGATATGATCCACAGCAGGCATCTTTGGCCTCTGTCTCGTAGAATATTTCTTTCCTCTCTTTCATGATTTTCCCTGAGCCTTAAGTATAGGGGTTGCATTGTAGATGTATCAATTTAAGTTTCTCACTCCACAGCTGCTTAATCTCCACATTTTGACCAGTTGTAGATCTCTTTAATAGTCTTCAGCTATTTCAAAAAGAAGCTTCTTTGATAAGGGGTGAGAGCTGTATGGGTCTGTAGGTATGAGGATGAGTATTTAGTAAATAGTTAGAAATTATATTGGTTTAGAAAGCTGACAGTAGCGGGTTCACCTCTTGTGTCTATAACCCAAGACTTCTTTAATTCATAATGGTATAGAGACTAAAAGTCTAACAATATTCATATTTAAATATTTTTGTTTTTTTCTCTGTTACAGCTAGTTATGTATCAAATCCCATTTGCAAGGGTTGTTTGTCTTGTTCAAAGGACAATGGGTGCAGCCGATGTCAGCAGAAATTGTTCTTCTTCCTTCGAAGAGAAGGGATGCGCCAGTATGGAGAGTGCCTGCATTCCTGCCCGTCAGGGTACTATGGACATCGAGCTCCAGATATGAACAGATGTGCAAGTGAGTGTTTGACTTTTGTCCATCCTGTTTTACAGGGTATGTGATTTAGGTATTGTGCTAGGTTATTTTAGGGAAAACATATTTGGAACAATCTGTAGATATAAAACTAAAACTTCCAATAATGAATGGGGTGGGATAAGATAACTTCTACCCTGTATTTTTGTGTAGATGTGTATCATATAGCCACACACATTCTTTCAGTTAATTAGATTAACCATTTTTCATTACATTGGCCTAAAATAATGCTTGCTCGATAGAACTTTGTAAGGACAAAGTACAGCTTGTAAACAAAACAATCAACCAAAAAAAATTACAAAAGATTTTTAATATGCCTGGGAAATAATCTTTCATTTAACCTTAATTTTATAGACCTTTTTCTCTTTTATTTTGGATTTATAATTCCTGTATTTGTTTGACCTACAACTAAACACACACACACACACACACACACACACACACACACACACACACACACACTTATTTAAAGCATCATTACTGATGCAATTATGGTATTTAGTGGCTTTTTTCCCTTCAAATGCATTCTAGTCAAGTAGCTTTGTGAATAGTTTGTACCAATTGCCAAGATAGAATTACTTAGGCTTAGATATACCTCTGTTTAATGAAATTGTTTGTGCTGTTAGAAGGGCATAACTCACACCTCACAAGTATCAATAGTTTGATGGAATCTGTAAGTATATCTTAAGTCTTTAAGGTGTGTGATTTGATGAACCATAGGACAGTGGGTCCACCTAGAAGCAGTTTTCTGTTCTTACTGCCTCAGATCACTTCTGGTGGGATTTGAGTATCTGGTTATCCTGTGACTTTCTTACATTCATTCGCTCTTTTCAGGGTGCAGGGTGATAAATCTGGAAGTGGATAGTCTAAAACATTTGTTCTAAATTCTATAGTTAGCATGGTATGAATTGTGTGAGGCCAACAGTCTGGCTGTACAATGTCCTACCCAACCTGGGATATTAGCGAGTGAAAAGTGATGTGGTTAGGAACTATTTGAGGCTGCACATGCTAATTCAGGATGTTCTTTGACAAACTGATGTAAACAGTTATCTCTGGAGGAGTTTCTGCTGTGTTAGCAGGTTCCCTCAACTCCAGACAAGGGTTAACATGCACAGTTGACCATGCTGACCCTTTTTCTAGGAAATGGAGAGTAATGATTATAAATCAGGTTTTGGAAAGAGAATTTACATGTGAGAGGGGACTTGCTATGGTTTTACTTTTTGTAAGTGAATGCAATCAATGCTGGAGACTACTGACATAGAGGAAATCATTACTTATATGGTACAAGCGGGAAGTGCTTATTAGCAAAACTCTGGGAAACAAAGTGAAAGTAGAAAAATATTTACTTTGTTGTCCATGACATCGGATCATTAGGGTGCTTCCATGCTATTGTCTTGTTTTCAGTCTTTGCCTGTACAGTGCTAATTTTTGTATAACATCTAGCAGATGAGAATAATATAAATTACAAAGCTGGTTAGAGACAGAATTTGAGATTATAGCCACTTTCCACTGCAATTACTGCTTGATCACAAATGATTAAACTTTAAGCAGCAGTATCTTGGAAAATCCTGTAAATGAAATTTGCCTTTTCATAATGGTGTTTTGTGAATAGTAATGATGCAAGTGTATAGTGGTTATCTTCCAAATGAGCACTTTGCTTTCTATGTTGGCTGAAGTTAGCTTCTTGGGATGTACCGTGTGAAGTCTGTAAAATTGATTCCTGCTCATGAGACTCACTTGAGTAGCATACTGAAGTATGCCATGAGCATACTAACAGGTATTATAAGCTTCTATTGTGCCTGATATTATGCTACATGATGTTCCTGTCATATTTTCTCTTTCTCATTTATTAGTAAATTTATTTACACAAAACCTCCAGGTTTATGCTGTTACACACTCCTTATTTAGAAAGCGTAGAAGTACATTTTAATACAGTGCAACTGCAAACCCAAAGGTAAGACGTTTCCCAAAGATCCCCAAAGCTAACACTTTGTCTTCTGTCCTTGAGAGCATGGTTCTCTGCACAGTTTGTCTTCCCCTCTTTACAAATGCATCATAATTGTGACTTATTTTAACTTAAGTTTTTTCATGCTTTTTAACATAGCTGTATATGTTTTTCTAGGATTGCTATACATACAGCATTTGGCTAATTACCTATTAGAAACTCACTTTCAGCCTTTACCAATTGCAAGTACTCTGAGGGATATTTGTTTAAAAATGCTTTTTTTCCATTTCCATACATATTTTACATATTTGTCTTTGTAAGATGTATTTTTAGCTATAATACACATTTTGAAATCTTTAGGCACATATTACCCGGGTCTTGTGGAAATTTATATAATGTATATGCAGGTGTCAGTTCATACCTCAACTAACAGAAGATATTTTCCCCTTGTACCTACCTGTAGCTGAAGTTTTCCTGGTCCTGCCTGGACCATGGTCAGGACAAATCTCTCTCACCTGCCAGTCACACAGCCACTAGGACCCAAGCAAACACACAGAGACTTATATTACTTATAAACTATATGGCCATGGCAGGCTTCTTGCTATCTAGTTCTTATATCTTAAATTAACCCATTTCTATAAATCTATAAGTTGCCACGTGGCTTGTGACTTACTGGTACCTTACATCTTGCTTTTCATGGCGGTGGCAGCTGGCAGCATCTCCTGACTCAGCCTTCTACCTCCTAGAATTTTCCTCTCTCCATATCCTGCCTGCACTATACTTCCTGCCTGGCTACTGGCCAATCAGCATTTTATTTATCAATCAATCAGAGCAACACATTCACAGCATCCCCAGCACTTCCCCTTTTCTTTTTTTTAAAAGGGAAGGTTTTAACTTTAACATAGTAAAATAACATATAACAGAACAATTATCAAGCAAGAATTGCAGTTACAATATCTAGTCTATTTATAATATCTAATCTATTTCTATTTGGCAAAATTGAAGAAGATATTCTATCTATCCTATATTTATGAGTCTAAGGTTTCATATCTAACATCTTTTATCATAACTAAGGAGATTATAACTAGTTAGTCTTTTACTACATCAAAGGCCTCAGAAGGATATACTATTAACCTGAGAAATGGGAGAAGGACACAAGAAACTTTCGGGAGTCTTGCGAGAGTAGACAGAGACAGCTGGCAGTCTAGACAGTCATCCAAAGTTGCTCTGTAAAGTTGGGGCATCTGTCTTCAGCCCACAGGCATAGAGTCTCTCAGTCACTTCTCTCTGTGTCCTGGTGAATATCTGGCAATTTCCTCTGCGAAGCAGGAACTTGAAGGACCATTTCACCAAGCAAAGTTCAGTGTTCACCTTCTTATGGATCCTGCATGTCCAGTCAATCAAGCAGTCCAGGCAAGAACAGTTTCTTGCCCAAATGGATGTTTTTGTCAAGAAGAAGAAAAACTCCATATAAAGTGTCTTCAATGCCCATCCTCCTCTTTGAAGTAAATTGGTGCTGCCAGGAGCAGACATGTCTCACTGTCCAGAAAGTCTAAATTTTTAAAACATTTAAAATGTCATATTCTGTAGGTCTTTGAAGTATTTGAAGATTACCTACCTAATTGAATTGTATCTATGTATACCTAGAAAACTTAACATGACTATAAATTTGACTGTCATAAAAGACTAATTATTAATCTGTATTTCTTAATTATCTATTACAATCTAAATGAGTTGCAAAAACATATCTTAAACAAGAGTAGAAATATACATACAGTATAATAAAATTAACTTTAAACTAAAATCTATACCAATATAAATCATTTTAAACAAGTTGCTCTTTAAAAGTAGGTATAACAATCTACCCTTTTATTCTATCATATCTATATCCTATATTTCTATATCATATTTTTCTTTTAGAAAGATATTGACTATAACCAATAACAATTTGTAAACAACAACATAAACAAAGACAAACATCCATAATCTATTTTTTGGGAGTGTGGGTGTAGTTTTCTAGGCTACTTTCTGCTGGATGAGGACACTGTATTCTTATGGGGACCTAAAGAAAATTTAAGGATTATGGAGTAGTCTATGATGCTGTATTGTCTGAGCCAGTTGCCTTGAAACCATTCTGGATGTTGGATCATCTGCGCCATGGTGTCATCAGAGTCCTTTCAGGGGGTTTTGGCTGTATCTTAATCTGGAACAAATCCATAGCGTCTGGCTTTCTGTGGAAACAAAAGCAGAGCCTCCTTTCCAAAGCAACATATCCTTAGATCCAAATTTTGACGTCAAGGCACCTTTAAAATATACGTATTTGTTTACCTGAGCAGTCTTTACAATCAAATGTCTTTCTGCAGTTAAAAATCGCAAAGACAACACAATCCAGATTCTCTGTGTGATATCCATGTTTATGTGGCTTACTTTTATATTACTTTTACCTTTTTTTAAAGATTTTATTTTTAAAAACTGTCCATTTCTTTATATAACTGCATTTATTACTTTCTTTTCTCTTCTAAGCCTATGTACATTTTTACACACATTGTAAACTGTTTAGAGGTTTATCCCATCTGAATCTGTCTTATCGTGAATCTATTGCTTTAAACTATAGCATGCTCCACCCACTTCAGCTTCCCAACATGGTGGTGGTACGCTTACTGCCAGCTCTGGGAACCATGCTTCCACAGACTCTGGGAAGCAGTGGGTATATGCTTCCATCCAGTAGCGTGTAACCCAGAAACCTCTATTTTTTAAAAAATGTATTAGCAAAGGCTAAATCCACCACACAGCAGCACCTAATGTGTGGCTTGGAGACGCCTAGTTCCTGCCATACTGCAGGTCAAGCAAGCATGCCAAGAACCCGCCATATAGTAGCTCAAGCATGCAGGCTGCAGCTAACTTAAGACAATTAGGAAGCTGTTTTAGAATCTTTTTTTTAAAAAAGCTTTCTCAGGTTTTAGGTGGAAATTCTTGGCCCACATTCTGGTGCCATTTGTAGCTGAAGTTTTACTGGATCTGCCTGGCCCATGGTCAGGACAAATCTCTCTCACCTGCCAGTCACACAGCCACTAGGACCCAAGCAAACACACAGAGACTTATATTACTTATAAACTGTATGGCCATGGCAGGCTTCTTGCTATCTAGTTCTTATATCTTAAATTAATCCATTTCTATAAATCTATAAGTTACCATGTGGCTTGTGGCTTACTGGTACCTTACATCTTACTTCTCATGGTGGTGGCAGCTGGCAGCGTCTCCTGACTCAGAATTCTCCTCTCTCCTTATCCTGCCTATACTATACTTCCTGCCTGGCTACTGGCCAATCAGCATTTTATTTATCAATCAATCAGAGCAACACATTCACAGCATCCCCAGCACCTACCTAGGTATGAAAATATGTGTAATGTGGTATTCCTATTTTAATAGGATTTTATTTCAAATGAAGCTACACATTTGTTATTAGTATGAATACTGGCACTTAGTATATTTATCAGAAAATGCAAATTCTTTTTTTCTACTATTTTAATTAAAAAAAATTAAGTGAAATATATTGAAATCAAACTTGATAAACAGTAAACATAGATTTACCACAAAGAGGAGTGGCACAGGTAATCATGGAATTCAAAAAGAGTGTTACCAGGCTCAATCACAGTTCTTATTTGTATTCTCTCTTCACTCATCCTAACCACTATCCTGATTTGTAACAAATACACAGCTGTATTGAGGTTAGAATCTTCTGGTTTAGTTAAACCCACAGATAATCAAGTTGATTGTATGTCACATAAACACTGTTTATCGTTTAGCTCCTGTCCTATGCCAGCATCTCTGATAGATACATTTTTCTTCTCAATTGTTTAGTAAATAGCACAAAGCAGGTTGAATATTTCCATTTGCTGGATGAAGTTTCCTAAACTGGTTATAATACCCTTTCCAAAATGTAGAGGTGGGATGTAGCAATGAAGGGACTGGTATATATGAAGATTATAAGTGTTTTCTGTATTTTTAGGATTGAGCATTATGAATAGAAAAGAAGATGAAAATATTAAGAAACTATCACCCATCCATAAATATAATATAAGTGGTTAGGTACAGTCTTATTGTATAATAAGGAGTTATTCTGGGTAGGTTGATTAAGACTACACTATGACAGGATTGCTTTAGATAGGGTTTCTCTGTAGCCCAGGCTAGCCTGGAACTCATTGTATAACCTGGACTCACTTTTGACATTGTGGTAGGTCCTTCTACCTTTACGTACAGCTGCAACCAATGCAGATGTTACAGGTGTGAGCCACCTCACCTGACATAACAGATTGATCCAATTAAAGCAGCTCCTGGAAACCACTCACAGTCAATGTAGGATCTTTTAGTAAGAAAGTGACAAACTTAAATTTCAGAAGCATTTTCATTTTGACAGCATGAGGACGAGCTAACAGAGGTTCAACAGTGAAGGCAACGAGATCAGTGATAGAGGCAGAGAGAGTGGAAGGAGGCAGCAGGCTGCTCAGTCTTCATCTGGCCCGTTCATTTCTTTGGAATTTCACTCTTCCTTATCTGAACATTGATTTTCCTCCTTTGTCCTGGCCATAGTAACTTCTGTTGCTGTGCTGTGATAAGCCACCATGACCACGGCAATGTAGAGAAGAAAGAGTTTTTTGGAGGCTTGCTTAACGGTTTCAGAGGATGAGTGCACATGAACATCATGGTAGGGAGGCTAGCGACAGACGGGCATTGAATTTTGCCATCGAACAGGGAAACTTAGAGGTGCAGAAGCCACTCAAAGATCTGCAGTATAAAGCAGAAGCAGCAATGGGCTCTAGGATCGTCTCTGACCCTACTGCCCATGTTTGCTTCACTACGTATGCAGTTTGGAGAAAACAGTAATGAAGGAATCACACCACTGACTAGGCTTTGAAAATGGTGAGTGGGATAGCTAATTCTTCACACACACACATACATACCCATTCTTAATTAGTTTTTGAGAATTCTGTACAATCTATTTTGATCACACTCAAACCAAACAGCGCTCCTCCAAGATCCACCCTCTTCCCTACCCACCCAGCCTTATGTTCTCCTTTTTTTTCCTTTTAAATCCACAGGGCACAATTTGCCTACTCATATTTGATGTGTTGCCTTTCCCCGGAGCATGCGCAATACACCAGGGGCCGTACTCTCAAAGAACTCAGTTCATCCCTCTCCCAGTACCTATCAAGTACCATGAACTCCCTAGGTAGAGGAGGGACGTCACATCTATCTCCCTGTTTCTATGGACATATTTGTGTGGGTGTGTATACACATGCATGCCTGCGAGTGTGTGTATGATTGATGTTGGATGTTTTCCTCAATTACTATCCACTGTGGGTTTTGAGGCAGGATCTTTCCCAAATCTAGAATTAACCAGTTGTCCAGACTGACTGGCCAGTGAGATCCAGGGGTCATCCTGTCTCTGCCACCAGGGACTGCGATTATAGATATTGCATAGCAGGATCTCGCGTTTAGGTGGGGGTTGGGAATCTAAACCTAAGTCTTTATGATTATGTGGCGGCATTTTACCTATGGGACCACCTTCCTAGCTCCTAATACATTTCTTAAAATTAATAGCTGATTTTATTTATGTATTTCATTTTATGAAAAAGTTGTTTACTTACAATATATCCTAATCATAATTTTCCTCTCTACCAGCCTGCTCTGTTAAATATGTTATATAAAAGTTGGTAATATAAAAGCATTATGGAAGACACAATCTATTATGTGACAGCCCCCTTTCAATATCTTTTTTCGTCTTTCAATGAGCTAGTAGAGACAGTGATAATAACTTTATTTCTTTTCTTGATCACTTAATAGGAAGTAGTTTACAATATACCCCAAGTATTCATTTTATAGATTGAGTTAATATAAATATTAGCCATTCTTTTTGAATTAATGCCAGAGCTAACAAGTAATAACAACCTATTTCAAATAGTCTTAAGGAGGGTGTTTTGTGAAAATAAAAATACTTTCACTGATAAATGCCTCGTGTGTGTGTGTGTGTTGTGTTGTGTTGTGTTACAGACATGCATAGCCTGTTCAAAGAAGGAAAAAGTATATTTAGACTAATTAAAAGAGAGAGAGATAGAGGGGTAGATGGTAGATGATAGATAGATAGATAGATAGATAGATAGATAGATAGATAGATAGACAGACAGACAGATATATAGGTGATAGGGATCTGGAAGAGTTTGGCTTATATTTTCCTTGTCTTCCTTTGCCTCTCCTGGTTCTTTTCCATTTCAACCTTCTGATTATGTTTCTCTCCTTCTCCTCCTGCTAACATGTATAGATCTTACAGTTTATAGATGAAGTATGGTTCCCAAAGTATCCCAGAAGTCAGGAGCAGGATACCCATCTTGTTGAGAACCCTGATTCATAGTGGAATATTTTATCATTGTGTTGTTCCTTAATGAGCCAGACAGGGTTGGCACATGCCTTTAATCCCAGCCCTTGGGAGGCAGAGGCAGGAGGATCTCTGTGAAAACAGGCCAGCCTAGTCTACAGAGCAAGTTCCAGGACAGCTAGGATTGTTACACACAGAAACCCTGTCTCAAAAGAACCAAAAAGAAGAACAATGACAATTATTGTGCACAATTATAAATCAAAGTCTTATGAAAACTTAAATGGTTTTCTGAAACAAACAGCCAGTGTGTTTTGAATTCCATTAAGTATTTCATGGCAGTCTTGCCAGTGTGTTTCAAATTCCATTAAGGATTTCATGACAGTCTTATTTTCTAATGGTGGAAATCAATTTGTGGTAAAACACATTGAAAAGAACACTGTACTAGAAGGAATCCTGGGTTCTCAAGTGTGTTCTGCCAGTAACTAGCTTTGTAAGCTAGAACAGTTTACATAACACATTCTGGAATGAGAGCTGGCTCGTGCTCTCCTGAGCCTATCTATAAAACCATCACAGTAAAAGAATGAAATCTTTCAGTCGTTCTTCTTGAAGATATTCTTCTCATTGTGACTTATCGATCTTGAAGTTTAGTTGCTTCAGTGTTCAGTTTCTCTCTGTAACCCTCATATGTACATGGTTAAGGAATATGCATGAGTAAAAAGTGGGACATGAGCTCTTCCATGTACAATAACCTGATGTCTAAGTTGGAAATATTTTATAACCTAAAGGAACTAATTGTAACCAAAGCATGTGGGTACATTAAGATACACAAAGAGGATCCTGTTTCGGCATGTATTCTGAAATGGTAGAAATGGAATATCAACTGTGCTCGCCCCTCAGCAGACACATCTGTCATCATCGGTCATGTCAGCTCCCAGTGTCATGTTAGACATCGAGAATACAGAGAGTGCTGCTCTGATCTCTTTATTTGATGGGGGCAGAGGGCGGGATGAAAGGTGTATATGAGCATGAGCCTAGAAACATATAGGTGAGTCTAATAATAAAGATCTGCAGCCTGAAAAACCAAGGGGTTAAGCTTGACTTTAGATATGAAGTGCAGCTACTAAAGGATTTAAAATACTTAGGGCCTGGAGAGATGGCTTGGCAATTAGGACAGCTTTCTGCTTTTCCAGGGGCCCCCACTTATGCCCCCAGCATTCATATTGAGTGGCTAACAGCTGGCACTAACTCTGGCCTCTACAGGCACCCATGCACGTGTGGCACACACACACACACCTCACATAAATAAAAATAAATCCTTTTAAAAAGTTGAAATACTTTAAGTTGGCACAAAATTTGTATGGACTTACAGTGTATTATTATGTGATACATTAATGTACATATACTTTATCTAATGTTTATCTCAGTGTGAGCATATTGACCCCTTCAGTTATCTGTTATATCGTTGAGGTAAAAAACAAAACAAAAACTAAAGCCCTTTGTATTCTATTACTTTTAAATGTCATCTTATCACCAGCCAGAATTACCTGGGAAGGGAGTATCAGTTGAGGAATTATTGATATCAGGCTCACCTATTAGCAAGTCTGTGGAGGACTATCTCAGGTGTTAATTGGTCTAGGAGAACCCAGCCCATCGTGGGTAGAACCATTCCATGTATTGGGCTGAAGGAAGCTTCAGGCTGGCTGGCAGAAGCCTCTGGTACCTTCACTGTACCTGAAGATTGGCTTCTACTGCATGGCTTGGTTAGAGGTTCTGTCTCCTTCTGTCACTGAACTGGATGGTTACACATAGCAAGGCCATCTTTAAACAGAACTAGTTAAAAATGGCAGATGACAGAACACCAAGTAAATGTTATATTGGTTTCATTTGAACCATTTTGTTTTTGGATTCTCTCCCCACCCCCTTTGTTTCAACCAGCTCTTTGATTCACATGCCAATGACACAGCAACCTGGGGATGAGAAACTTACTACAGTGGGATGATATGTTCCCTGTTGATGGCTGATCAGAAATCATGTTCTCGTGTGGAGATCACCAAATCCCTGTGTGTTTACACTGTTGGTCTATGTGTAGAGCCAATGATGGATTTCAGACTCCTTCTGAATCCCTAATCTAAGATGCTTCTCCTTGGTGTTCTCTAAGCCAGAACTCAGCAAAATTCAACCAAGGGCAAAATCTGGTTGGCCATCTTGTTGTGTTGGGGCCTTGGTCCAGGGATAACTCTTAGAACTTTAAGAGGCCGGAGAAAAAGTGGACTTGAAGACAGTGCATGGGACATAACTTTAACTTGTGTTTGTGTGTTCATGAGTAAAATTTTGTTGGAAAACAGCGATGCTTTGTGATAGATGAGTTGTGGCTTCTTTTGTGTCTAATGCAGTTGAGTTGTTTTGGCAGAGGCCCGTGGTCTATATTCTAAAATAGTTACTCTCAAGCCTTGTACCCCCGCCCTATGCCTGTTCAGAGTGTGATGGGATTGAGAGATTCTTCTTACTTGCTTTGGGTGGAGGTTGAGAAGAGGTAAGATGGGCGTTAGTGCACACACGGCTTTCCCTTTCAGCTGGGAGGAGAAAATTGCCTTTTCCAACATTTGGCAAATTGCAATAGGGACGCAGATCTGAAGTTTATTACATTGTTCTGGTTTCACCTTAATATGATAGGGTGACAAGTTACCAAAATAGGAAAAGTACAAGGAGTAACCAAGATGAGGGACCTGCTGCTGGCAAGAATTGAAAATCTGATATGAAATATTAATTGGTTTTATAATTTAAAATTCTCTTCTTGTCAATTTTCCTTTGAGGTTGCTGTCTTTCTCCTTCCTATCTTCCTTAAATGGAAACACAAATCCCTTTAAAACATAGCATTGCATTCCCAAAAGATATGTTCTTTTTCATTTCATCGTTTGCAGTACAATTTCAAATATGCAATACCTGAACTATGAGAGAAGAAGCCAATATCTTTATTTGACTACTAAGTTTTCTATCAGACTCAATGTTTATTTTTTTTTGTGTATGTGTGGAAAGATACAATATTTAAGATACAGAGAAAGTATTCCCAATATAATCCCCAAACTTGAATTTGGTGCCTATACACAATAAATTTGGAAGACAATTTAAAAATGAGTCTATGAAGAAAATTATTTTGATAGCATATGTATTTCTAGGCATCAAAAATAAAGTGTGCCTAGCATGTGGGTATGTGCCTATGACTCCACACCAAGAGGCTGAGGCAGGGTGATGGCAAGGGCAAGCTCAACCTTGGCTACACAGGAAGACACTGTGTTCAAAAGGAGCACAATCACATATAATATAAAGTAGAATTCCCTCTCAGTCTGAAAAGTGGCCTCTTTCTGGATGGAGTTCATGCATCTGACCTGGTTATACTTGGAGGGTTAAAGTCTCCACCGGAGCCAGAACTTGACTTTATAATAGAGAGAAGTTAGGCGATTCTCTCTTCTCTGGTGAAGAAAGTAGGAAGAGGGAGATTTCTGCATGGTCAGCTTTCTTCCCTCACCACAATATGCTTTGAGACATGGGTCTCCTAACTCCCGGTACCCAATGCTCAAAGTAGATGGCTTTCCACATAGGTGTGCATGTGTGCAACGGGTGAACTAAGCAAGAGTAAAACTGTTTCTTACAGACAATGGTCTTTAAATATGCTCTTCATTTGAGTAGTATACATGTTCATGTAAATTATTATTGCATTCATAATTAGCTATATATTAATGAAAGTTATTTTTCCACACAGTATTTTGGACCTTTTGAACTTCCTTCCACCCATCTTCTTGGATGGAAGTTTTTTTTTGTTGTTTTTTTTCTTCCCAATTTGTAAGTTCATTTGTTCTCATTCTCTGTCTCTTTTTCTGTCTGTCTCTCACTCACTCACTCACTCACTCACAGAGACTTCCTGTGAAGCCCAGGCTGGTCTTGAACTCATGGCAGTCCTGTCTCAGCCTTTTCAGCAATTGGGATGGCAAGCATGTTCTCGTGTAAGCTTTTCTATTGATGGAAGCCCACATGCTTTGATCCCTCACTGCCCAGCAGATACTGTACTGAGCACATTGCACGTGGTAAGCTTCTGAGTCATCTTGACAGACCTATGGAATGAAGGCTGACACTGCTTTTATTTTGGCTCATTAGGGCAGAGAGACTCCTAATCTTACTAAGTTGCTCACCGTCCCACCAGAGTGATGAAATCTGCCCTCAGGTCTGCGAACCACAGTACTGCTGTCATGGCCGCTGTTTTCTCATCGTACTCAGTTGTGTCTCTGGGCCGTTGTCCCTATTCTGTTCAACATCTACTCAAGATAATTGGATGACATTTGTGCTAATTGTGCTTGCTGGAAAAGGCAATTTTGAGTTGAACCGTTTCTACTGGGTTTCCGCTGGACTTTGGCAGGGTTATCTGTTAACTTAGGGATGCTGATTTTCTGCATTGTCCTGCAAGTCGTTTAGCTGTTCGTATGACAACTTGAGTGCTGTCCTTTATTTTCTTGAGTCTGAAATGAACTGGATGAGCGGTGTGTAGCTGGACTCTATTGTGTAATACTGTGATTTTTAGTGTTTGTTGTAATTTTTTATCAATCCATATTGTGATGAGATTTTTGTACGAGCAAATATTAGAAATATGTAATCTCGGTAACTTAATTTTTTTTTTACTAAGGAATACTTAAAAGCTGTTGCCGGTTTGGAGTCGAAGTTAATAGAGTTCTCTAAAAATTTGCAATTTTAAAACACTTTAGTTTAAACTGCTGTCAGTGATTACTAAGTGAAAAATTCTTGTAAGTCCAGTTGTGTTGTTTGGGGGTAAGTTGTCCCTGTAATGTCTCTTCGGTGCCCATAGTGAGCAGAGAAACTTGTAGGGATTTTCAGGGATTGTGTGTTCTTTGATTGATACCGCTGCACCATGGGGACCATGGGGCCAGTGTCTCTGTCCTCTGAGAGGAGGTGTGGATGTGGTGTAAACAACTGGTTTTATCAAACACAGTGGGCACTGTGTCATCCCAGCACACAGCAGGAGGTGTGAGGACCTTGAATAGGAGGGTACCCTGGGGAAGAAGAAAAAAGAAAGGTAGCAAAAAACAACAGGCAGTGAGGTGGCTGCCTTGTCGTGGTCAGAATCACGAAATGAGAGAGATTTATTTTTCAGTGTCTATCTGAGGTTCTTACAGTACTTGATTTCCTACTCCTCCTCTCATAATAGATAGTGATATAGAGAGTTATATTTTCACAGTTAGATGTAACAAGTCTTGATATTTTTTGTATTTAAAATTTTGCTTTTCTTATGTTTTGTTATTGGTCATGTTGAGCCACTTGGAGGTCTAGATTAGACTGAGAAGAGAGAGACACAAAATCTCTGTGTACTTAGGCCCAGAGACTACTGGGGACTGAAGGAAGTGAGGGCTCACTGTGTGATTCTTTTTTTTTTCTTTGGTTTTTCTCTTCTCTACTCAGTGTGTTCTTTGATTGCCCCTGACAGTGTCCTCTTGAGAATGATGAGGGTCCTAATGGCTTTTCTCTAAACCTTTCAGAAAGGTTCATTTTCTGAAACTCCCCACACACAGGCACACAGGCATAGACACAGACACAGAGACAGACACAGACATACATACACACACACACACACACACACACACACACACACACACAACCCTCCCCACACACGTTCTATAACCTTCTACGTAGTAGTCATGTTATTACTCAATTGCATGCCAAAGTGCCTTTCCTTATAGCAGACAGAGGGCCTTGAGGTTACTCATCCGTCATCTCCTAGCCCCTGTGTCTTTCTATCTTTCTAAATGAGGAAATAAACTAGGCACTAACTACTTTGGTCGATTTTGCTCTTGTGCTCAGGTATCTAGGGAAACCATTCACTAAGGCACGCCATGTTCCTGATCTTGAACCCAACTTCATTCTTACTAACATTAATTGCTATTTAAATCTTTAAAAACCACATAGAATGTGGATAACTTATGCCCCTACACCACAGCTGCTGAACACAGGGAAACATCGCCATCTCCGACCCGTGCCCCACTCAGCCTGCTCTTCCCTCGTCCTCTCACTGGCCATGTGCATTTTCTCCATTGCTCCCACAACCTCACTTTGTCAGGGCTCTACTTCTCTATGTCTCTTTAAAATACATTTAGCTAAAGGAGCCCAACATCCACGGTGTGTAATACCAATACCTGCTCTACCTTTACTCACTTTCTCTATTCTAATTATTTCCAGGTATTTACTGGTTGTTCCTATATAATTTGCAGTTCTCTATAGCTGGTGAAGATGGTTGATTTTGTTTTTTCATTTTTTTTCATATCTGAGATGTGTACATGTTAGCAATCTCATACTTAGTATCGAGAGAGTAAAGAAATTAAGTTTTTAAAATGGCATTCATGATTTATTTACTTGGCAAGTGCTAAAATTCCAGTCCATGTCCAGCATTATGCCAGAAATGGAGATTTCATAAATTGAAACAAATAAAAATTTAATGGGAGAACAGAAATGGGCCCTTGGTCTCTGCCTGTAATGTAGCCAGCACATACCTCTACTACTGTGTATTCTAGTCTCTTTCCATATTGTGTTAGTGCCGCGTGGCTGTGGCCCATCACTTTGGCATTGGCACCCTTGGGACTGAGGGATGGGTGTTAACGAACCATGTTCTTAAGGTCTGGCAGCATACTCGGCACATACTAGGTTCTTGGGGAATGCTTGGAATGAACTAGACTACAGTATAATTTGAAAAGTGTTACTTTAGAGCCTGTATGGGGTGGTGTTGGGAAGACAGGAGAGGGGGGTGTCCAGCATGCTTCTCTGCTTCTTGGCTAGGATAAGTCCTTGCGGCCAAATGACAGCCTTGTCAGGCTGCGTTTGGCCACAGTTACACTTGGACAGTAATTTTACTTAAACCAATATTGGCAGTCCTCACTTGGTGGATTACATTTTTGAGGAGGCACTGTAATTAAGAAGCATGTAAGTTGGCTAAAGTAGGTTCTTACATTCTGAACGAGGACTTAAAACACATACTTCATAGCAAAGGCCTATGCTTAGTAAATTTTGATATACCTATTACACAGTATAACATTTTCAAAGGTTAAACCAACTATTGTATGTTCCCATTGGCATTTAAATGTGTTTAAGCCATTAAATTTATGTTTTACAAAGAGGTTTCTGGAAATACACATGAGAAAAAGTTAAGACAGTGGCCCTTCCTATGGAGTGAGCCTAATATGACTTTGGGAGAGAAAGAAATTTTCTGTATGTCCTGAAAAGTTTTTTTTTTTAAATGTTTTGAAATTTTATTTAGAATGACTTTTGTGTGTGAAAAGAGAAATTGTTGAAACTGAATCTTAGTAAACTGAGGTTAACAAGCTTATGGCTTATGTAGTTCTGGGGAAGTCGCTCCTGGCTGAGTATAGGACTTTGAGGCCCGCTAGAGATTACTCTTACACTAGAAGCATTACCTCTCTGAGACATGGTCAAATAGGGTTAGGGGATCTGTGGCTAGTGAGGATCGTTTCCAGGTGCTGAAGCCCATCCAGGGGTAATTTCTGGGGAAAGTGGCTTGCACATTGCTAGTTAGAAGGCCAAAGATTAGAGTTGTAAGATGAGTCTGTGATGCAAACTGGGAATCCATAAACAGGAAGATATGTGCACTTAGCACCAATCAGAGCTTTTAAAGAAGGCTTCATTGCAGAGATAATTGTTTTTTACATCTTAGAATGGAAGGGAAAGTGTTACTCACAGAACACTAGAAAACAGGGACCTGATAAGAAATGGTTAAATAAACATGTAGTTAGTTTGAAGGTTAAAGCAGGTTCAGCAATATTAAGGCTCTAGGTTTGTGTTCTCAAATCTGGAAAGGTTTGAGACATGATCTGCAATGTTATTTGCTTTTCCGTGTTGAAATCAAAAGGGTTATTTCATAGTGATAACAAAGAGGCTTTTTTTTTATATATAAACCTAGGTACTTTATTAAATTGTATGTATTTAAAATAATCTTTTCTGTTTTCATTGTATAAGTAAATTGCAATGATAAAAGTTTCATATGTTTAGGAACACATAACACTTTTTGACATTTCACAATTCTACTATCCTTACCTCAATTTTTCTATGTACTTTATACACACATATGTATGTATACCCTTCTATATATGTCTTTGTTGTATCATGTTACATATAACTTGTAGCTTGCCTTTTTTTTTCATTTCACAATAGGACTTAGCACTAACTGTAAATCATTGCTTTAATTCCCAGTGTGCTTTTTAGGGGTTATAGTATTCTACTATCAATGTATCAAATGTATCAAATTTGAGAGTGTATAATTAAGCTTTTCTCCAGCAGGACTTATGCCTGAAATAGTCCTGAGGGACTATACAGAGAATGATAGGCATTTGAGAAATTCTGCATTCATGAAGTTGTATCAGAAGCGAGGAATGAAATGAGGAAAGGGATCTTTAAGTAACAATAAATATCAGCAAAGAATCTTGTAAAATTAATTCCAAATGCTTGTTACTATAGCTTTTTGGCCAAAAGACTTAACTGTGCAGAACATATTTAAAAGCCAAATCAGACCTTGTAGGTAATGGCTGATTGATGAAGTGTGGCATCGTGACATTTAAAATAATATAGATTTTTTGTTGTTGTTGTTTCCTTTACCCTCTTCTGTTTCTTCCTTTGGAATGTTTATCGTGTCTTGGAAAATAATTCTGTAATAGAGAAGGCTGCTTGCCTCTTCAAAAAAAATATAGCAAGAAAACCAACAATTTGTGGACATACTGGTCATGTACTTTGACCATGATCGAGAGGCTTCTGTCCAGCTGTTGGCCTCTGTTTATTAAAATGTAGGTTACAGCATTTAAGACTACAAATGAACCTTTTATGGGGTGGCAAGCTGTACTTCTGTGTCCACTATTTTCTTCCCCTAGCAAAGAAGCAATGTCATAATTTACTGGTGGACGTTAGCCCACAAATACTTAGTGTTCTACATTTGGTGGTATTCAGTTAGGTGCTCCATCATCTTCACTTAATGCACGAAAGTCCTGTACAGAGTCAAAATGGAAAGGCAAGGACCTGTCTTTTTTTTTGCCTTATGGCTTAGAAATTATCATTAGGTAATGTATTTTAGACACCTTTTTAGCCTTTTGCTACTTTCTGGAATTATTTTCTCAATGTTTAAACATTTAAGCACAAAGGGACTTTTTATTTCAGTTATATTTTTTTACTCCAAATTATCTCTTAGTTTGTACAAAATATATGACTTAAGTCTTTTCAGGGTCCTTATGACACTGAATGTAGTACTGGGAACTCTGGAAGAATGAGTGTGATGCTGTTGAATTTGCACATCACCTTGGCTACTGGTGATCACCATCAGTTAAATCTGGTCCAACTAACAATTGACTACAATCTCTTGAAACCCTGGCCTTTCAGTTAACCAGTCTGCCACCTCTTGTGTTGTCCCCTCACCCTCCAGGAAGCAGACTCATTTCCACCTGTGCCTGCCACTGATGTCTGGCCCAGATATCACTGGCTTTTCCAGAGAAGCTGATCTATAATTCAAATCTATTAACTACTTTCTTTAAATACTGTGTTGGAACATTATGTCTTTTGGTTGAAAAATTCCTATTTCTGATTCCCTGTTGCTTCTGTTTGCAGACTTCATATTATGTGTCAGTAGGTTTATATATGTTATTGCACATCTTTACTCTAATCTTGAAAGGAGGCTGGGTTCAGGCAGAAGCCCTGTCAGAACCAAAACAGCCACTACTCCCTGTGTGACCTACTGTCTCTTAGTTTCCAGGGTCCTCATTTACAAATTACCGGTCCCACCCAACTGGGAAGAGCAAATGGAAATGTATACAAAGGCCTTTGTGCTGTGAGGTTTCCACAAAATGACCTAGTCCTTCCTTTCTCCTACCCACATCACATCATTCTTTGAATAAAAAAGAAGATAGCATTGACCAGTGCTTTGGGTAATGCACCAGACATTTAAAAATAATTTGAAATTTGAATTTTTAAGTCACTGACTATTTGAAAACAAAAGATGCTGGTTAGAGTTCCCACTCTGTTTCCCATTGTGGAACTTTGAAGAGGCAGCACAGACTTCAGTCTTGGAGGTGATGTACTTTGTAGCAGGAGGATACTCTTTATAATCATCTAGTTTAATCCCATTTGAACTTCCAAGCATCTCTGGAGTCTCCTGCTGCCTCAGGCCCTTTGCTGGTACTCTGACTTCACTTATTAATGTGGCATGCTGTTGGGAGAATTAGGAGTGATGCAGAGTACTCTAACATAAGAAAATAAAGGCATTGGAGATTGTATTTCTCTGATCATTAGTGTTTTGGTTAAGGTAATCAATGAATTTCTGTAATGTGATTTGTAAAATGCACAACATTCTTTAACTATTTCTTTCTCTTTAAAATTGTAGGATGCAGAATAGAAAACTGTGACTCTTGCTTTAGCAAAGACTTTTGTACCAAGTGCAAAGTAGGCTTTTATTTGCATAGAGGCCGCTGCTTTGATGAATGTCCAGATGGTTTTGCACCGTTAGATGAAACCATGGAATGTGTAGGTGAGTACGTCTTAATTCAACTATCAAACTGAATTTTTTTTATTTTGTAAAATATATATTCTGCATTAAGAGAAGAAAAGAAAAATATGCAATTATATTATTTGTCAATACGACATTACCCTTACTGAGGAAATTGTGGATTTTCTATGGGAATATATTTGAAGTACTTTATGGGGTCCCTGTTTTCAACTTTAATTTTTTTACACTTTCTTTAAAATTTTTTTTGAGGGGGAGGCAGTTTTGAGACAGTGTTTCTCTGTGTAGTTTTGGTGCCTGTCCTGGATCTCACTCTCTAGACCAGGCTGGCCTTGAACTCACAGAGATCCGCCTGCCTCTGCCCCCCCCCACCCCAAGTGCTGGCATTAAACACATGCACCACCACCACCCAGCTTAAAATTTTTTTAAATTCATTTTTTGTACCAACCACAGATCCCCATCTCATGCATCCTCCTGCTCCCTTCTACACTTCCTCCCTGAACCCTTCCCTTATCCCTTCCTCCAAAGGGGTAAGTTCTCCTATGAGGGGACAGCTAAGCCTGATACATTCAGTTAAGAGACCATGATAAATGAAGACCACATGAGAGTAGGAAGAAGCAAAGTGCTAGAGAGGCCCACAGAAATCCACAAAGATATCCCCACAATAGACTGCTGACAATGGTCGAGAGAGACAGCCAGAACTGACCTACACTGGTGATGGGATGGCCAAACACCCTAATAGTTGTACCAGAAACCCCATCCAAGGACTGAGGAATCTGGATGCAGAGATCCATGGCTAGACCCAGGTGGAGCTCCAGGAGTCTAATTAGCGAGAAAGAGGAGGGTTTATATGAGCGAAAATTGTTGAAACCAAGGTTGGATAAAGCACAGGGACAAATAGCCAAACGAATGGAAACACATGAACTATGAACCAAAGGCTGAGGGGTCCCCAACTGGATCAGGCCCTCTGAATAGGTGAGACAGTTGATTGGCTTGATATGTTTGGGAGGCATCTAGGCAGTGGTATCGGGCGGGTCCTGTGCTCATTGCATGAGTTGGCTGTTTGAAACCTGGGGCTTATGCAGGGACACTTGGCTCAGTCTGGGAGGAGGGGACTGGACCTGTCTGGACTGAGTCTACCAGGTCAATCTCAGTCCTCAGGAGAGGCTTTGCCCTGGAGGAGGTGGGAATGGGGGTTCAGCTGGGGGGAAGGGGAGGGGGCAGGAAGGGGGAGAACAAGGGAATCCGTGGCTGATATGTAGAACTGAATGGTATTGTAAAATAAAATAAAAAGGAACAAAAATAAAAACAAAACAAAAAAAAAAGAAATATTGCTTAACCATTTTGTAGTTATATGTATCTGAAAGCTTAAAAGTGAGGTTTGGAAAGAAATGTGTTAATTTGTAATTGTATTTATGTGTGAATTAGTATATGCAGTTTATCACTCAATTGAAAAATGAAAAAAAAACACTAAAACATTTAAGT